>NC_057718.1:4028855-4085487 GCF_004010195.1 Chiloscyllium plagiosum | reverse complement strand
GAGGTCAGTGCGCCAGACTACCACTGCACCCCTTTTTATCCGCTGGCTTGATGGTGAGGTTGGGATTGGAGCAGAGGGATTGGAGGACTGCGCGTTGTGAGGGTGAGAGGTTGGAGTGGGGGAGGGGGGTAGACAGGTTGAGGCGGTTAATGTCTCAGCAGCAGTTGGAAATGAAGAGGGCAGGTAATAGGCCAGTGCAGGGTGTCCAGGTGGAGGCAGTGTGATGGAGGGGGACAAAGGGGTCCTCGCAAGGTGGGCGGGAATATTGATTGTGAAAGTCTCCTGAGGAGACTTGACCGGGAGACATAGAGAGGATGGTTCCTCTTATAAAAGATTCATGAATGAGAGGTCAATGTTTAAACATCAGGGTTTGCTGATTTAAAACAAGAGTGAGGTAGGTTTAGCCACGGCATTACAGCATGGTGAGCAGGCTTGAGGAGCTGAGTGGCCTATTCCTGCTCCTAATGAGATTATTTGTAAACTTATGTGTCGTTTCACCAGATTTCAGTTTTAAACTGTGATTAAAGTGTCTCAGATCTCACCATCTACAAACAACTGCAGTTTAATAACAGCCATGAAATGAAAGGACTGATTGCTCAGTACTGACAGGTTTATTTGGAAGCGCTAGCTTTTGGAGCACTGCTCCTTCATCAGGTAGCTGTGGAACAGGATCATAGGACACTGAATTTATAGCAAAAGATTACAGTGTCATGCAATTGAAATAATATATTGAACAAACCTAGATTGCTGTTAAGTCTTTCATCTTTTAGAATGGGTTGCAGGTTTTGGTTCATTAGTATGTAAATCCCAGAACTTTTTTGAAGTCACATTCTCAAGATAACTTAAGGTATATAAATAAAAGTTACATTTCAGCTCAGACAATGCATCAAACCTTAGCTCCTTATGATCCTGTTCCACTAGCTACCTGATGATAGAGCAGTGCTTCAAAAGCTAGTACTTCCTAATAAACCAGTTGTACTACAACCTGGTGTTGTCCGATTTTTAACTTTGTGCATCCAGTTTAACACTGGCACCTCCACATCACGTTCAGGTCTGGGCAATGTGGTTTGAATTTGTGAGTGTATCAATGTGTGTGTGAGAGAGAGTGTGAATGTGTGCGTCTATGTATGTGTCTGGGTGCATCAAAGAAAGAGAGAGAATGTTTGAGGGAGAATGTATGTGTGTGGGGTGAAGGTTGGCTCGCTGAGCTGTAGGTTTGATATCCAAACGCTCCATTACCTGGCTAGGTAACGTCATCAGTAGCGACCTCCAAGTGAAGCGAAGCTGTTGTCTCCTGCTTTCTATTTATATGTTTGTCGTGGATGGGGGTTCCTGGTGTTTGTGGTGATGTCATTTCCTGTTCGTTTTCTGAGGGGTTGATAGATGGTATCTAGAGCTCCCCTAAACCTCAACCTGAGTGAGTGTGTGTGTTTGTGTCTCTTTGCATTTATGTGTGTGTCTTGTGTGTATGTCCATGTTTGTGTGTGACAGTGTGTGCATGTGTGAGACTTTGTGTGTGTGTCTTTGTATGTGTGTGTGCGAGTGAAGGTGAGAGAGACAGTGTGTGTGAATGTGTATGGATTTGATGGAGCTGAACAAGACCAGCATCCAGTCAGATTAACGTGGCATTAAATTTAGCATGCAGACTGAAAAGTGCTGAAAGGTTTGGTTGTGAAAATACAGCAAATCCACTTCATTGGTTAGGACAGAATATGCTCTGGAGAAAATTAAAGAAATTCCAGAACAACTTTTCAGGCATAACTGAGATTAAAGAGCATAGTGTTCATCTGTTCAACTGTCCTGTAATTGATTTTGAGTCTGATTATTACTGGTGTTTACTGTGCTTGAAGCCTGAGTGTAGATTTAGAGAAAATTACTACATGTTTTAGACGTTGCTGGAGAATGGAGCTGTAAACATGAAGGAGACATTTTAAAGCACTGTTGCACACACAGAACCTAGTGTCATTTCTGCATAGTCCTGAAGCAGCTACAACCAACAACAGGCAGGGTCAGCATCGTAAAAGCTAACTCCAGAGCACATTCCTTTCCAGATGAATAATGGACCCCTGGATTTCGGGATTGGTAACCTTGTCATTCTGCAAGGATGGGATTAAATAGATGAGATTAAGAAGCCTCCTGTCTCAGAACATGCACCAGTCATTTGAGCTGGAAGCTGTGAAATGTCATCAAAACTGGCAAAAAATTCCCTTGTTTTTCTGCTCATCGTAATGGTATTTGCTGTAACTAACAGCACTGAAGTATATATTTGGAGCAGGAATGAGCTTCAGCCACAGTTTCTCTGCTTTTGACCTTAACCAGTGGAATTACTGGTCAGTGCAGGGTAATGTGAAAAACCTGGCATGGTGTGGTAAGAGGTCACTGACTTGCAATATTCCCTTTGCTTTTTTCTCTACGTATCCTAACAGACCTGCCGAGTATCTCCAGCATTTTCTGTTTTTTTTTACATATTTCACATTTCTAGAATCCTCAGTATTTTGCTCAGGGTAGTTCTGAAGAAGGATCACTTGACTAGAAACATTCACTCTTCTCTCTCCACATTCTTCCAGACCTGTTTGCTTTGGGTCTCCAGCAGCTGCAATACTTTGTTTTAATTTTATGTTAAAATAGGTCGCCGACAAGACTCGTGATAACAACGCAGAATCGGTATCTGTAAACGTGCAGATGCTTCGATAACCGCTTTGATTTGACGTTTTACTTTTATGTTCTGATCTCGATCAATGTTTATTCACAGGTCAGGATACATGGACAGTTCTTATCCAATCCCGTGAAGCAGTGACGGTGACTGAGGGTGGGACAGTGACATTTCGCTGTGATTTGCGGAGCAGTAATGTCTATTACACCGTGGACAGATACACCGTACACTGGCACCATTCCCGAGACGGGCCGGTCATACTGAGTCATTATACGGACGGCGGTGTTTACCGATCGAAGCAGCGGTACTCTGAGCGGTTTCAGCTTTCCAGAAATGTGACCAGTAACAGCTTCATTCTGACCATCAGAGAGCTGCAGCTCAGTGACACCAATACCTACTTCTGTCAGATTTGGGGGGATATCTTTGGGAACGGGACCCGGCTGAATGTGACCAGTAAGTATTTTCTGATATTATATTTTTTATTGTTTCAGATATTATCATCAAATTACCATCTCACGTTGAAATAAATGTGGCGACGTCGTCACTTATGCAGTAATAGCAGAGTGGAAATTATCGCCTTGAAACGGAGTAAAATCTGGTCATACATATTGAACTGAACAAACGAGTGTGTGAACATGATCCAATATAGAACATAGTACAGTACAGAACAGAACAGGCCCTTTGGCCCACAGTGTTGTGCTGAGCATTTATCTCAATCTCAGCTCAACCTAACCTACACACCCCTCGATTTACTGCCATCCATGTGCTTGTCCAGCAGTCGCTTAAATGTCCCTAATGTCGCTAACTCTACTACCATTGCTGGCAGCACATTCCGCACACCCACCATTCTCTGCATAAAGAACCTACCTCTGACATCTTCCCTATACCTTCCTTCAACCACCTTAAAATTATGACCCCTCGTGACAGCCATTTCTGCCCTTGGGAAAAGTCTCTGGCTATCTCCTCTATCCATGCTTCTTGTACATCTCTACCTTGTACACCTCTACCTTGTACACTTCTATCAAGTCACCTCTCCAGTGTAAAAAGCCCTAGCTAACTCAATCTCTCTTCATAAGACAAGCCCTCCAACCCAGGCAGCATCCTGGTAGATCTCCTCTGCACCCTCTCTAAAGTATCTACATCCTTCCTACAATGAGGTGACCAGAATGGACACAATATTCCAAATGTTGTCTAACCAGGGCTCTATAAAGCTACAGCAAAGCCTTGCAGCTCTTAAACTCAATTCCCCGTTAATGAAAGCCAAAACGTCACGTGCCTTCTTAACAACCCTATAAACCTGAGTGACAACTTTGAGGGATCTATGGACATAGACCCCAACATCCCATTGTTCGTCCATGCAGCCAAGAATCCTATCTTTAACCCTGTATTCAGCATTCAAATTCAACCTTCCAAAATGAATCACTTTGAATTTATCCAGGTTGAACTCCATCTGCCACCTTTCAGCCCAGCTCGGCATCCTGTCAATGCCTTGTTGTAGTCTGCAACAGCCCTTAACGCTACTTACAACACCACCGACCTTTGTGTCATCAGCAAACTTACTAACTCATTTTTCCACTTCTTCATCCAAGTTGTTTATAAAAAACTACAAAGAGCAGAGGCCCAAGAACAGATCGCTGTGGGACACCAGTGGTCACCAATCTCCAGGCGGAATACTTTCCATCCACTATCACTCACTGTATTCTTTTGGCCAGTCAATTCTGTATCCAGACAATCAAATTTCCCTGTATGTCATACCTTCTAACTTTCTGAATGAGCCTACCATGGGGAAACCTGATCAAATTCCTAACTGAAATCCATATGTACCACATCCACTACTCGACCCTCATCAACTTGTCTTGTCACATCCTCAAATAACTCAATACGGCTTGTGAGGCATGACCTGCCCTGCACAAAGTCATGCTGACTATCTTTAATCAAACTATGTTTTTTCAAATAGTGATAAATCCTAACTCTCAGAATCTTTTCTAGGACCTTGCTTACCACAGATGTAAGACTGATTGGCCTGTAATTCCGAGGGATTTCCCTATTCCCTTTCTTGAACAGAGGAACAACATTCACCTCCCTCCAAGTATCCGGTACTACTCCCGTGGAGGGTGAGGATGCAAAGATCATTGCGAGAGGCGCAGCAAACTCATTCCTCACTTCCCATAGTAACCTTGGGTGTATCTGGTCTGGCCCTGGGGATGAATGTATCTTGATGCTTCCCAAAATGTCCAGCACATCCACTTCCTTAATATCAATCTGTTCAAGCCTATGAACCTGGTCCATGGTGTTCTCACTATCAACAAGGTCCCACGCTATAGTGAATATTGAAACAAAAAAGTCTCTTAGGGCATCCCCTACCTCTTCAGACTCCAGGCACAAGTTCCCTCCACTATCCCTGATGGGCCCTAGCCTCTCTCTGACCATTCTCATATTCCTCATGTAAGTGTAGAATGCCTTTGGGTTTTCCCTAATCCTTCCCACCAATGTTTTCTCGTGCCCCTCCCGCCTCTCCTCTGTCCGTTTTTGAGTTCTTTCCTAGCTACCCTGTAATCCTCTAAAGCTGTACTATATCCTTGATTCCCAAAGCTTAAATAAGCTTCCTTCTTCCTCTTGACGAGAAACTCCTCTCCTCTTGTCATCCAAGGTTCCTTCACCTTACCATTCCTTGCCTGTCTCAGTGGGACAAAGTTATCCAACACTCGCAACAAGTGCTCCTTAATCAGCCTTCACATTTATGTTGTGCATTTCCTGTAGAACAATTGTTCCCAATTTATACTCCTCAGCTCCTGTTTGATAGCAGAATAATTTCCCCTTCCCCAATTAAATGTGTTCCTGGACTGTGGGTTCCTATCCCTTTCCACGGCTATGGTAAAGGTGAGGCAGTTGTGGTCACTGTCACCAAGTTGTGTTGAAGAAAAGGAATCATAATCCTCAGAATAAGCCTGATTACGTGGGGACTTTGACTGGGATGTATATATGAAAAAAAATACTTATTCCCAAAGCTGCTCCCCTTGATGAGACTAAATGCCTCTTGTGACATTAACTTACAATGGGTGATCTTGTCATCTGTAATTTGGGAATGTGGAATCATATTTCACAGTCATTGCACTGGTGGAAGACAGGACTTCCAGGAAACTCCTTGCTAATGGGATGTCTCTCTGTGGTTGGGGCATTTGAATGGAGTGTTCACAGGACATAGCCCTCCCAGCGAGGGTGAGACCCAGAAGGGCAACAAGGCTGAACCGCAAGGAGCCTGGAGTATGGGAAATGAAAATGAACAATTTAAACACCAAAATACAGTATCAAATTGGCTCTGTGGGCTGTAAGCTTAAAGTTTCACCCATTGGGAGAGTTTACTGAACATTCCAGTTGTTATATGTGATTTTCCAGTTGAGATTCCCTGTAGAAATTAGTTTTTGTAACATTAACTCCAAACAAAGAGAGCAGCTAAATCCCAGAGAAATAAAAAAAAATTGTTTTTGAGAATTCATGGTGCGGTGTGGGGTGGGAGGGGTTAAAGTCTTAAAAATCCGATTCCCTCCTAAATAATCTTCATACCAACCCCTTTGCAGCTTGGTCTGGGGTCAGAAGGTGAGTGGATGACCAATGCAGTCCCAGAAGGCAGGCTGTTCCTTTAAATGTTACAGTGAGGTTGGGATCCTCAGTGTAGTTGAGATCTACACCTTTAACTCTGGTCAGCAGCTTTCCCCAGCCTCAGGAAAACTGGCAGCCAGACTGCGGCTCAGCCGATCTATAACGACAGGATCTTTACTTCTCCCTCTCAGAAATGGTATGGCTGCCTCATGAGAGGGAACCCCCTGAACATACCCCTGGGTCTCAAAGAGAACTCCACCTTTTCATAACCCTCTTCCACAGCCCCAGCCCCCCAAGACCATCAGCCCTAGCTCAGGCACGTGAGACTGGGAGTTAGCCATTCTGCCACCTGCACCTGAAGTTGCCCACCTTTCTAGTGCCCAATGTGTCCCTCATCATCATCCACACTGACATTCCCACACTGGGATTGAGGAAATATCATCTTACCCTCCCTCCCAGCATCCTTTCAGGAGCAGTCCATGCCTCAGATCCCATCATTTCACATACTTATCCCTCCAAATTGACCAGAAACTAACCCCAGTGAAACCACTTGGAGTTTCTTTGTATTTCCCATAATTGTTGCACACCCCTCACTCACTACAAGTCCCACCCTACATGCTCAGGGACCACATAGATTCAAGTCGAATCTAGGTAAAAGCTGAAGGGGTAGCAATGTTAAACAAGGGTAACACCAAAACATTGAATGTTTTCAAGAAGGCGATAGATAAAGTTCTTCAGGCTAAAGGCATCAAAGGATA
The DNA here is from genome assembly GCF_004010195.1 of Chiloscyllium plagiosum. Taxonomy (NCBI): domain Eukaryota; kingdom Metazoa; phylum Chordata; class Chondrichthyes; order Orectolobiformes; family Hemiscylliidae; genus Chiloscyllium; species Chiloscyllium plagiosum. Next base: position 4,078,476 of record NC_057718.1, on the reverse strand, counting down.
TGGAGAAAAAAACAGGAACAGGGGACTGAGCCATGAATGTTGGGATAAGCTCAAATGGCCTATCCCTGCTGCTAGTTTCTGTGTCTCTATGAACAATGGTACAACAGCTGGAGATGCCCTTGGTCCAGGAGATCATGATGTAGAATTGGTTTGGGTGGCGATGAGAAAAAAGTAAGGGAATGAATTCACTCATGGGAGGTCACAGCAGGAACTACAGTGCGGAAGACAGTAGAGAAGAAGAAACATTGTGTACATGTGATAATAGGAATAATTATGAGTAATTTAAATCTACATACAAACTGGAGAAATCAGATTGACAATTGGTCACCTGGATGAAGAATTCAGAGAATACTTTGGAGAGTGATTCCACAACATGCTGCTATCAGAAAGTATCAGATAGTCATTTAGACTTGGCATTGTGGAATATGACAAGATTAATGACTTCCTTCAAGGGGAGTAATGACCACCATATGATTGACTTTTACATTCAGTTTGAAAGAGAGAAGACCGGGTCTAAGACAATTATTTTAAACTTAGATGCAATTATGCAGGAACAAATAGCTGACTGAACAGGCAGGCAAAGTGAGGGGGAAGCTCAATAGAGACACAATGACAGATATTTAAGGGGGATTTCAGAATGCTCAGATTTGGTATATTGCTACGAGGAGGAAAATCTCTGAAAGGATGACCCACCATCCTTGGTTCATGAAAGAAGTTCGGAGCAAGTGTCAAACTTGAGAAAAAAGCACATAAAGATGAGCAGCAGGTCAGAAGATTTGTCAGAGTATAAAAAAAATGACAGAGAAAGGTTAAAATTTAATTAGGAGGAAGAAATTAGAGTACAACAGAAAGATAGCTGGTAATGTAAAATCTTGTAGCATGTAAAGTGGCCCTCTGGAAAGAGAATGGACAGTTGTTAGATAATAAGGAAATTCCTTCACTACAGAGGATACAAAAACCATTTCAACAACAGCTGCAAACAAAGAGGTGGATGGAAGAGAGAAACATTGTTAAATTACAATCACAGTACTGAATAAACTGGTGGAACTGTGGGTTGAGAAATTTCCAGCTCCAGATATACTTCAGCCTTGGGTATTAAAATAGGTGGCTCTGGTAATCATGGATCGGTTTGCTGTTAATTTTCTAAAGTTCCCTAGATTCAGGAAAAGTAAAACTAGACTTTAGTAAATACATTGCTTCCATAATGCTACCATAGCGTTAAGGGGTAAGGTAGGATGGAATTTGTTAAGTGCACTCAGGAAAGTTTCCTCAAGCAGTATATAGAGGGCCCTACTCAGGAAGGGGCAAAACTCAATCTACTCTTGGGAAATAGGGCAGGACAGGTGATCGAGGTGACACTGAGGAGCACTTTGGGACCAGTGACCAAGTTCTATTAATTTTAAAATAGTTATGGAGAGGGACAAAACTGGTGCACAGGTTCACATTCTAAATTGGGGCAAGGCAAATTTTGATGGAATTAGACAGGAACTTGCAGGGGTTGATTTGAGTTGTTTCTTTGCAGGTAAAGGGACCTCCAGCAAATGGGAGGCCTTTAAAAGTGAGATAGCTAGAGTTCACGGTCTATATGTTCCTGTGAAGGTGAAAGGCAAGATTGGCAGGAATAGGGAACTCTGGATGTCAAGAGGTTATGACCAGAAAAAAAGGAGGAGGCATGGCTCAGGAGCAGGCTGCTGGGATCAATGGAATCCATGGAGGTATATCAGGAAGACAGGAGTTTACTGAAGAAGAAAATCAGGAGGTGGCATGAGATACCCTTGGCAGAGAAGATTAGGGTGAATTCAAATAGGTTCTTTCAGTATATTAAAGGAAAAAAAATTACTAGAGAGAGAAGAGGACCCCTCAAGGACCAATGTGGACATGTATATGTAGAACTGCAGGAGATGGACAAGATCCTAAATGAATATTTCTCCTCTGTGTTTACTGTGGAGAAAGACCTGAAGACTTGGGAACTTGGGGAAGTTAGTGGTGATATCTTGGGGACAGTCCATATCACAGTAGAGGAGGTGATGGCTGTATTAGAATGTATGAAGGTGGGTACATCTCCTAGTCCTGACCAGATATATCCAAGAACACTTCAAGAGGCTAGAGAAGAAATTACGGGGACGTGGCTGATATTTTTGCATCATCATTAGCCATGGGTGAGACCCCAGAAGACTGGAAAGTATTCAAGAAGGGCTGCCAAGAAAAACCTGGCAAATATAGACCAGTCAGCCTATCATCTGCCATAGGTAAGTTACTTGAGAAGATTCTGAGGGATAAGATATACATGCGTCTAGAAAGACAGGGTTTGATTTGAAGGAGTTGGCATGGCTTTGTGAATGGGAGATCAAGCCTCACAAATTTGTTAGAATTCTTTGATGAAGTGACCAGGAAGATTGATGAGGGCAGGATGGTAGATGTGGTCTGTATGGATTTCAGTAAGGCCTTTAATAAGGTTTCAATGGAGGCTGCTCTGGCAGGTTAGATCACATGGAATCCAGGGTGAACTGGCAAACTGGATACAAAATTGGCTTGATGGTAGGAAGCAGAGGGGATTAGTGGAAGAGTGCTTGTTGGACTGGAGGCCTGTGACTAGTGCCTCAGGCATCAGTGCTGGGCCCTTTGCTGATCACTATCTATGTCAATGATTTGGATGAGAATGTACAAGGCATGATTAGTAAGTTTGCTGATGATGCAAAAATAGGCCGTATCATGGACAGTGAGGAAGGTTATCAGAAATTATAGCAAGACCTTGATCAGCTGAGGAAGTGGGCTGAGAAATGGCAAATGGAGTTTAATATAAATAAGTGTAAGGTCTTGCACTTTGGAAAGTCAAATCAAGATAGGAGTTTCATGGTGAATGGTCGCGCCTTAAGGAGTGTAATGGAACAGAGGAACCTTGGCGTACAGGTGCATGGTTCTCTGAAATTGGAGTCATAGATAGACAGGGTAATGAAGAAGGCTTTTAGCACACTGACCTTCATCAGTCAGGGCATTGAGTATAGAAGTTGGGAAGTTCTGTTGCAGTTATGCAGGACGTTGGTGAGGCCACATTGGAACATTGTGCTCAATTTTGGTCACCTTGCGAGAGGAAGGATGTTATTTAACTGGAAAGAGTGCAGAAGAAATTTACAAAGATGATGCCAGGGCTTAGTGGTCTCAGTTATGGGGAGAAGTTGGAAAAGCTAGGACATTTCTCTTTAGAGCAAATGAGTCTGAGGGGGAAATCTTATAGATGTATACAAGATCATGAGAGGCATGGAGAGGGTAAATGCACTCAGTCTGTTTTCCATAGTTGGGGAGTAGAGGACTAGAGGGCATCAGTTTAAGATTATAGGGGAAGGAGTAAAAGGGAAGCTGAAGGGCAACCTTTTTACCCAGAGAGTCTTATGCATGTGGATTGAATTACCAGTGGAAGTGGTTGAGGCAGGTATATGAACAATATTTAAAAGGCATTTTTACAAATACACGGATAGGAAAGGATTAGGAGGATGTGGGCCAAGTGCAGGGAAATGGGCTTAGTGTGGATTGACATTTTGGTCAGGCCAAAAGTCTCTGTGCTGTTGGACTCTAATACTCTATGACTATGAGTCAAGGGATGCAGACAAGATGAACCTATGGCTGGCTAGCTTGGTGTCTGTCATGGAAACAGAGCTGGAATCAATCATTAGATGTTTTTGCTACATACCTGGGAAAATTCAGAATAATTGGGAAGAGTTAACAAGGTTTTGGGATAGGGAAATCATGTTAAACTCATTTATTAGACTTCTTTGAGGGAATAACTTGTACTGTGGATAAAGGGGAGCCAACGGGTATGCTGCACTTGGATTTCCAGAAAGCATTTTACTAAGTATTGCATCAAAGGTTACTGCAGCAGATGAAAGCTCATTGTGTCAGGGGTATCGTATCAGCTTGGATCGAAGATTGGCTGGCTGACAGTAAACAGAGTGAATGCAGAAATGAGTTTCTTTCTGATTTACAGGAAGTGATGAGTGGGAATCTCACAGCAGTCTGTGCTGGGACCTTAACGTTTTACAATTTACATCAATGACTTGGTATGAGGACCGAGGGCATGTCAGCTAAATTCGCAGCCAATTCAAGTTAGATTGGCAAGTATGTTGCAAAGATATCATAAGGAAGTTGAAAATGTATAGGGATGGAGTCTTGTCCATTCTTTCAAGCTGCTAGATGGGGTATACTGCAGACAAATGTGAAGTTGCTCTTTTTACTGGAAGAATAAAGAGGCAGAACATTAATTTAAAAAAAAACTGCAGAATTCCAAGGTACAGAGAGATCTAGATTTTCAAATGTGAGTCACAAAATGGTTGGATGCAGGTGTAGCATGTATACATGAATGCTAGTGGTGTGCTAACCTTTATTATTGAGAGGAATTGAATATAAACGTAAAGGTATTGTGCTGCAGTTATTCAGGGCATTGGTGAGACCACATCTCAGATACTGTACAGTTTTGATTTTGTTTTTGAAGTAAGGATGGAAATGTATTGGAGATGGTTCAGAGGAGGTTTATTGGAATAACATCTGGAGTGAGTGGGTTCTTTGATGAGGAAAGGATGGACAGACTGAGCTTGTTTCCCCTGGAGTTTAGAAAAGTGCAGGTTGACTTAATCGAAGTGTATCAGACCCTTTATGGTCTTGACAAAGTGGATGTGAGTGAGCTTTTTCTTGTGAGTGAGCCCAGAGCCAAGGGGCACTGTTTAAATTTAGTGATTGACCTCTTAGGATGTAGATGAGGGGATTGATTCATTTTCTCTCAGTGGGTTGTGCAAATTCTGAACATAATGCAACAGAACGTAGTGGAGATGGGATAGTTTTAAGGCAGAGGTAGATCTCATGCTATTGGGGTAGATGGAATTCTCAACAAAGAGATCAGCCATGATCTTCTTGAATGGCAGAGCAGGCTAGATGGGCTGAATGGTCTATTTATGCTCTTACTTTGCATTTCATAGTGCCCTGTATCAATACCATTCCCCCCCCACTCCCACCCTCTCAACTGTACCCCCTCGTAGCCCTCTAGCCCCATCACTCTGATTCCTCCACTGCACCAAGCCCTGCCTCAGACCCCTTTCATTCCCTCCCCACATTCCTGCCCCTGCCCTCACCCAGAGAGCCTGATAAGGAAAACTCCATCCCTCATCCCCAAGTGCTCAACACGATTCTTATAAATTTCACATGGGAAAAGAATTGAGTAGATCCAGGGCTTTGGCGAGGTTCCGCATGGTAGACTAATTAGTAAAGTTAGATCATATGCGATTCAGGGTGAGCTTGCCAATTGGATACAAAATGCAAATGGTGGCATGGTGGCTCAGTGGTTAGCACTGCTGCCTCACAGCACCAGGGTCCCACGTTCAATTCCAGCCTTGGGCGACTGTCTGTGTGGAGTTTGCACATTCTCCCCGTGTCTGCGTGGGTTTTCTCTGGGTGCTCCGGTCTCCTCCCACAGTCCAAGGCTAGGGGGCATATTTTTAAGGTGAGACGAAAAAGATTTTAAAAAGACATGGAGGGGGGGGCAATATTTTTACACAGATTAGTTTGTGTGTGGAATGAACCTCCAGAGGAAGTGGTGGATATGGATACAGTCACAATATTTAAAAGTCATTTAGGTAAGTACATCAATAGGAAAGATTTGGAGAGATATGGGTCAGGAGCAGGCAGGTGGGACTAGTTTAGTTTGGGAAGATGGTCAGCATGGACTGGTTGGACCGAAAGGCCTATTTCTGTGCTGTATGACTGTATGACACTGTGATTGTGGAGGCTCTCTGTGGGCAGGCAGCATCAATTGTATCAACACCAAGTCCTGAAGGAGAAAGCTCTTGGCCTGGGCCTGTGGTGGCAGACAACTGCACTTTTATAGCAACAAGTGACAGTAGCAACATGTTACAAAGTATCTCACAGGAGTGTTTACTGACCAGCATTTGACACTGAATCACTGAAGCAGATTTCAGGACCAGTGACATGCATAGTAACTTTTGGGGGGGAGGGGGGAAGCGGTGGTGGGGGTGGGGGTGAGGGTTTGTGTGGAATTGTTGAAGCTGAATTTGGGTTGGGGGGATTTGCGAGTGAAGCTGAAACATTTGGAAGCTGACTGATCGAGGAAGAATCATGAAGAATTCTCGGGAGACTGACCGCAGGCTCTCTCTCCTCCAGCACTGAGTCCCCACTAAGAGGGGAAACCAGACATTCCAGCACCAGTTGCAGGGAGCTGCCAATCAGCTGAGCCATAGAGGACCTTAGGGCACAGGAACAGGCCATTTGACCCCTCAGACTGCTGCACCATCTGATAAGCTCATCGCTGATCTGGTGGTGGCCTTGATTCTACTTTCATGTCTGCCACCCCCATTCCCCGTCTCTTATCTCCCCGTCTGTCAGTTTTATCCCACATTTTGTCCCCTCCTAAACTTCCCTTCCTCATGTTTAACTATTGGAGGCAGTGGTAAGGTCCAGGTAGAGGGAAGCTCCAAGCTGGCCACAGAGGTTAGAGACAGAGCTCCCCAACTTGACAGCTTCCACAGAGCAGTTAGAGCTCCGTGCCAAACAAAGACATCACGAACAAGCTATCAGGCAGACAGTGACCCAGAGAGAACAAGAACAACAACAACAATAACAACACGGATAACTCTCAAGTACTCCTTCAGTCCCAGCTTTAAGCAGCTTTCCCCAGTGAGCAGTTTGGAAGTTGCAAGAGCCCATTTGAAACAGGCAGCTGAGTGACAGGGGGGGGGGAGACTCCCTCCCGGGTTTAGCTCACATTTTCATATTTCTCAGGGGTGTAATGAAATCATTACAGACTCTCCACAAACCCTGATGACACTTCAGAAATCTTTTCCCACAGAATTTCAGCCAGTGAGAGTCTGATTTCAGCAATAGATGAGCAGGATCCAATTTCAATGCTGTGAACTGGGAGCTGGACTGGATGGATTTGAACAGATTGTTTTGAGAGCTTTGGGAATAGAGATTAACATCAGCGGCAGGGAGTCCAAAGGATACGGGTGGCTTAGAGTCATAGAGTCATACAGTACAGAACCAGATTCTTTGGTCCAATTCATTGCACTGACAATACATCTCAAACTGATTTAGTCCCATTTGCCAGTGTTTGGCCCGTATCATTCTAAACCCTTCCTTTTCATATACATATCTCGATGCCTTTTAAATGTTGTAATTGTAACAGCTTCTATCTGTTCCTCTGGCATTATACATGCACCAAACCCTGCATGAAATGTTGCCCCTGAGGTCCCTTTTAAATCTTTTCCCTCTTACCTTAAACCTATGCCCTCTAGTTTTGGACTCCTCTATCCTGAGAAAAAAGACCTTGTTCACTCACCCTATCCATGGCCCTCAGGATTTTATAAACCTCTATGAGGTCACCCTTCAGCTTTAAATGCTCTAGGGAGAAAAGCAGAACCTATTCATCATCAAACTTATAGCTCGAACACTCCAATCCCAACAACAGCCTTGTAAATCTTTTCTGAACCCTATTAAGTTTAACACTACCCCTCCTATAACAAGGAGACCATAATTAAACACAGTATTCTAAAAGTGATCTCATTAAAATTCTGTACAAACGCAACATGACCTCTCAACTTCTATATTCAATGCACTGACCAGTGGAGGCAAGCAAACCAAGTGCCTTCTTCACCAACCTATCTACCTGTAACTCCACTTTCAAGGAACTGTATCCCTGTACCCCTAGCTGTCTTCATTTGGCAACACTCCCTGGGCCCTGCCATTAAGTATATAGATCCTGCCCTGATCTGCCTTACCAAAATGCAACACCTCATATTTATCAAAATTAAACTCCATCTGCCACTCCTCAGCCCCTTGGCCCATCTGATTAAGATCCTGTTGGAATCTGAGATAACCATCTTCACTGCCCACTACACCACCAATTCTGGTGTCATCTGCAAACTTACAAATCATCTCTCCCTAATTCACCTTTAAATCATTCACATAAATGACTAAAAGCAGTGGACCCAACACTTGATACTTCATGTTACAGGCCTTCAGCCCTAAAAGCAACCCTCCCTCACCACCCTCTGCCTCCACCTTCAAGTAAATTTTGTATCCAGTTGGCTCCCCTGGAACCCATGTGATGTAACCTTACTAATCAGTCTATCATGCAGGACCTTGTCAAATACCTTGCTGTCAAAATTGGCCTTACTCCAATTTAGAACTTTTGACTATTATGTCAGGTCTATCCTTTTCCATAACTCATTTCGAACTGATAGAATTATGATCACTTGCCCCAAAGTGCTCCTCCATTGACACCTCAGTCTCTTTATTGACTTGTTTGAGGAAGGTCTTGATGACAGTGAGTTTCAAGAAACCTCTAGCTGTGTGAGCTGTATTGTAAAGGATGAAGAAAACTCAGGGAAAGTGTGGAGAAGAAATAAATAGGGACTAAGTCATTAGGAAATAGGAAGGCAGCATGGGGAGAAGACTGGGAGGATTCTGCAGTAACTGGGAATCAGGGAGGGAGAAGCAACAAGTTTGTGACTGAGGAGGAAGTGGCAGAAGCAGCTGATCATTGCATCTTAATCTTCAAATTAAAGTCATCCTTGAGTCTTCCAGATTAAGCTGCTTGATAATAGGTTGAGAAATTACCCAAAGTAACATGAACTGATATGTTTTTATGAAATGTTTGAGATATTTAACAGGCTTCAGACTAATTTTAATTTATTCACACGTTTTCTCTTAAAGGTGCAAATGTCCCAGTCCTTCTCCAGTCTCCGAGCCTGGAACGTGTCACTGAGGGTCACACTGCCCGGTTACAGTGCACCATGAGGAATGCCGCAGTGACACACACCGATGTTCATTGGTATTGGGAACAACCAGGGAATACCATGCAGTGGGGTTTAACACATGACACGAGGAACATCACACGACGGAGCTCAGGATTCACTGAGCGATTCCAATCTTCCAGAGACTCCTCCAATGAAACCTTCATTCTGACCATCACAAATGTGCAGCCCAATGACACTGGAGTCTATTACTGTAAAGTATGGGGAGATATCAGTGGGAATGGATCCCAGCTGAATGTAACAGGTAAGTATATGAAAATTTGTTTTATAAAAAATAGCATCAAAACAGTGAACTCAGTAACAGTACTCCCAGTAGAGAGGAGACAGGACTGGAAACTTGGGGTTGTGATGTTGTCAGCATTTCTCTGACCCATATTCCATGGAGCTGTGACCCCTCCCTGGGAAGGCATCATTGCAGAATTCATCTTCTCTAATACTGAGAAACCTCGATTATGTGAATATCAATTATCCAAATTTTGAATTTCCGATCGCGTTCTCGAGATCCCATAAAAACATTAAGTCAAAGAGGTAAGTGTACTCTGATTGCCTGTACTGGAGAATGTGAAAACACTGGCAAAAACAAAGAAACACAAACACCTCAAGCACCAACGTAAGGATTACTTACACAGCCCTTTGCCAAAGTAAGTGCTTTATTCCCGTCACTTTACTGGGTCATTCATGAAAAAAATGGCAGAAAATGTAAAAACATGCATGAAGCAGTGCTTCTGTATTTCTATCGCAACACTGAGTTCAGCAGAAACTGACAAATGCTCTTGTGATCGTAGAAGCTGTTCAGGGCCGTGTTTAATGCTGGGATTTCATATATTTATGTGATGGTAAGGGTTTAGTCCTTCTCAGTTTAACCTGCAATTTTCACAATGCAAAGGTTAGTTTGTTTAAATAACAGACTCATCAAATTTATGGATTTAAACAAACTCTCCAGCAGAGCACAGCATTTGATCAGTATGGCTTCCCTTGTTTAAGGTCAAATTAATTATCGAATAATCAATTATCCGAATGAAATACCTCCCGCTTGGATAATCGAGTTTCCTCTGTAATTTCACCTTGGAACAGAATCAACCATCTTCTCAAACTCAATAGAAGTACATGTAAAAAAAAATTACTTCTGGGAGTGATCACTAGTTGCCCTTGAGAAGGTGGGGGTGAGCTGTCTTCTTGAACCACTGTAGTCTATGTGCAGTGGGTGTACCCATAATGCACTTAGGGAGGGAATTCCAGGATTTTGACCCAGTGACAGTGAAGGAATAGCAATACATTTCCAAGTCAGGATGGTGAGTGGCTTGCAGAAGAACTTTCAGGGGGTGGTGTTCACATGTATCTGTTGCCCTAGTCTTTCTAGATGGAAGTGGTTGTGTGTTTGGGAAGTGCTGACTCAGGATCTTTGGTGAATATCTGCAGTGCATCTTGTAGATAGTACACACTGCTGCGACTGACATTGGTGGTGGAAAGTTCCTGGTGAAGGGCTTATGCCCAAAACATTGATTCTCCTGCTCCTCGGATGCTGGATGACCTGCTGTGCTTTTCTAGCACCACACTCTCGACTCTGAGCTCCAGCATCTGTAATCCTCACTTTCTCCTGGTGGAAGGACTGGATGTTTGTGGATGTGGTGCCAATCACACCAAAGGATCCTGAGCTTCCTGGTCCATAGACTGCAATCGGGAGGGCAAGAAGTGAAGATAAATAACTGCACCTCCTCCATGATAATTCTCAACATTGGAACCCTACAATGTGTATTCTTAGCCCCCTATTGTACTCTCTGTACACCCATGACTGTATTGCCAAATTCCAAATAAATGCCATCTACAAGTTTGTGATGACACCATTGTGGTAGGACAGGTTTCAAACAACAATGAGTCAGAATACAGAAAGGAGATAAAAGGTTTGGTGTCATGGTACAATGATAACAATCTCTCTCAATATCAGCAAAATAAAAGAACTGATCATTGACTTCAGGAAGAAAGGAGGAGAACATGCCCCTATTTACATCAATGGAGGTGAGGTGAAGCGGGCCGACAGCTTCAAGTTCCTGGGGAGTGATGGTAACTGATAGTTTGTCCTGAACCTCACATGTAGATGTGATATTAAGAAGGCACAATGCCTCTTCTTCTGCAAGCAGTTTAGGAAATTAGGCATGTCCGTAAGGACCCTCCCCAACATTTGCAGGTGCACCGTAGAAAACATTCTGCCTGTGTGCATCACAGCCTAGTACGGCAACTGCTTTGCCGAAGACCGTAAGAAACTACAGAAGGTTGTGTGCATAGCCCAGACCATCACGGAAGCTAACCTCCCATCCATGGACTCCATTTCCACTTCTCGTTGCCACGGAAAGGCTGCCAACTTCATCAAAGATCCCTCCCACCCTAGTACTGCTCTGTTCCAACCTCTTCCATCAGGCAGGACATACAGAAGCTTGAACATGCGCACCATCAAGAACAGCTTCTTCCCTGCTGCTATTCAATGGCTGAATGAGCCTCTCTAATTTCAAACAATGTTGATGTTGTTTTGTGCAGCTGCTGTGTAGTTGTAACTGTGTATGCTTTGCTCTGTCGAAGCATCCTATGATATATATGTCCTTGTTTGCTATGATCTGCCTGCACTGCTTGCAAAACAAAACATATACTGTACTTGGGTACATGTGAGTACAATAAAACAAATCAAATCAAATCAAATCAAATCAGTCAAGCAGACTGCTTTGTCCAGGATGGTCTGTCACTAGTCTATCTTTTATGACATCTATAAACTTAAAAATTGTACTACGACACCCAAAGCAATGATAAATATTTATAATAAAAACCAACATTGCTGAAGAAACTCAGCAGGTCTGACACCATCTGTAGAGAGAGAAGCAAAGTTAATGTTTGAAGTCCAAGGCGACTTCTTCAGAACCCAGAACCATAACTCTGTTTATCTTTCTCCACACATCCTGCCAGATGTACTGGGTTTTTACCATCACTTTCTGTTTTTATCTTAGATTTTCAGCATCAACAGCAATTTTCTTTTATACATCTTTACAAACCTGGTCCATGACCCCTCTCACTGAGTTAACAGAACTGTCAAACATCGAACTGAGTCTCCTCCTTATTGGACTATCCCTGAGGCTGGGACACCACACAGTCACAGCTCTTCACACACATGCCTTGCATCGTGACAATGAGACTCAGTGGGAGAGCTGCAAGTTCATCTCAAATTTGGAGATGCCTCATCCCAGTCTTCCAATGGCATTTTGATGCGATAGCATGAAACATTAAAATAATAAACAACTATTTTTTTCAGTACCACCTTTCACAACCTCAGAGGGTCCCAACATAATCTACAGCAAATGAGGTACATTGTAGTCATGAGTGGGGAAAACATACAGAAAGATCTAACAAACAGCATTGAAGTGAATAGCCCCATCTTCTGCTTCAGAGATACATATTTCCTGAAGACTGGGTGAACTCCTGTGTTGACCCTTGAATGATATCCTGGGATATTTCACATCCTCCTGTAAGGACAGACTTGGTTTAACACCTCAGGTCAGTGCTGCCTGTTCCAAACACACTGCCTTAGTGCTGCTCTGGATGGCCCCAATGTCTGCTCAACCCTCTGGAGGGGGAGGCAATCCCATCACCTTCTGCCTCAGAGACAGAGAGTTCCCAATAAACCACAGCTGACAGACTACACCCTGTTGAGTTGCACTGTTTCCAGCCCCATACTTTAGAAAGTAGTGCATTAAACATCAAGTCAAACTTTTTTGATGTATTACTGAGATTTGAAAGATGAAGTATTTTTTCTCTCTGTGTTGATTTATATCTGTTTCCTGCAACAGACCCATTGGCTGATCCAGTCCTCATTCAGGATCCAGTGGTCAGCAAGGTACCAGAGGGTGAAACTGTCGAATTCCAGTGTGCCATGCACAATGCCAGTGTGATTGACACTGATGTCCACTGGCACTACCAGCGACCTGGCAGCAACAGGAAGTGGGTGATAAGCCACTTTGTGAATGGCACCCTCACCAAGGCCCACGGTTTCCATGATCGGGTTCAGCTTTCCAGGAATGTCAGCAGGAACAGTTACATTCTGAGCCTTGTGAATGTGACTCGGAATGATACTGCTGTGTACAGCTGCAGTGTGTGGGGCTACATCTATGGAGCAGGGAACCAGCTCAATGTAACTGGTAAGTCAATGGGAGGGAACACAGGCAGCTGCACAGACCCAACTGGGAACTGTTTTACCGTCACACTGTAGAGCAGACAAGTGGAATCGTATAATTTCATGTCGGGGCACGGAATGCGCAGTGGGAAGGTTAGTTTCAGAGGCAAAATGGAAAAGTTGAATCGTAGAAATATGAGAATGGATTGATACTTTTTCCAGCATGCCATGGATATGGGTGTGACTGGGTTGGACCAGCATTTACTGCTCCTCACTCATTGCCCTTCAGAACATAGCAGTGAGCTGCCTCTCTGAACATCTGCAGCTGTGATCCTGTTGAGAGTGTTGCTCAGCTATTTCAGAGGACAGATTGGAGCTGGCCACATTTCTGGATTCAGATACAGGCCAAACTAAAGATTACAGATTGCTGCCCCTCAAGGATACCAGTGAACCGGTTGGCTGTATTTATTGACTCTTATGGTGTGGTTGTCATTCAATGGGCCTTTATTGCCCATCACTTGTTGCCTCTTGAGAAAGTGGGGGTGAGCTGCCTTCTTGAACCACTGCAATCCTCATGCTGTAGGGAGGGAATTCCATGATTTTGACCCAGTGACAGTGAAAGATGTATCTCCAAGTCAGAATATTGAGTGGCTCAGAGGGGAGCTTGCAGGGGGTAGTGTTCCCATGTATCTGCTGCCCATGTTCTGCTAGATGGAAATGGTTGTGGGTTTGAAAGGTGCTGTCTGAGGATCTATTCTGAATTTCTGCACTGCATCTTGTGGAGAGTACACACTGTTGCTACTGAGTGTTGGTGGTGGAGGGAGTGAACATTTAAGGCGATCTTACCATTAACCCAGTACTCTGTATTCCTGTTACTCCTTCCAAAGTGAATCACCTCACACTTTTCCGCATTAAATCACTTTTCCGGTTCACTGATATCTTGAGGGGCAGCAATCTGTAATCTCGCCCTCATCCAGGTCATTTATAAAAATGACAAACAACAGTGGCCCCAGAACAGGTCCTTGCGGTACCCCACTAGTAACTGAACTCCAGGATGAACATTTCTTATCAACCATTACTCTCTGTCTTCTTTCAGCTCGCCAATTTCTGATCCAAACCACTAAATCACCTACAATCCCATGCCTCTGTATTTTGTGCAATAGCCTACCGTGGGGAAACTTATCAAATGCCTTACTGAAATCCATATACACCACATCAACTGCTTTACCCTCAGCCACCTGTTTGGTCACCTTCTCAAAGAACTCAATAAGGTTTGTAAGGCACTACCTACCCTTTGCAAAACCATGTTGACTATCCTTGATCAATTTATTTCTTTCAAGATGATTATAATTCCAATCTCTTATAATCTTTTTCAACATTTTGTGGATGAGCAGAGAGATCTTGGTGTCCATGTGCATAGATCCCTGAATGTTGCCATCCAGGTAGGTAGGGTTGTTCAGAAGGCGCACAGTGTGTTAGGTTTTATTGATTGAGGAATTGAGTTTCGAGCCATGAGGTCATGTTGCACCTGTACAGAACTCTGGTGTGGCCACACTTGAGTATTGCGTACAGTTTTGGTCACTGCATTACAGGAAGGATGTGGAAACATTGGAAAGGGTGTAGAGGAGATTTATCAGGAAGTTGCCTGGTCTGGAGGGAAGGTCTTATGAGGAAAGGCTGAGGGACTTCTGGCTGTTTTGTTAGAGAGAATAAGGTTAAGAGGTGACTTAATAGAGACATACAAGATGATTAGAGGATTAGTTAGGGTGGAAATGAAATTCTTCAGAATGGTGCTGAACAAGGATCATTAAAAAAATCAAACAGCTACAAGAGCAGTTGAGAGGCTGGGAATCTTGCAGGGAATAACTCTTCTAGACTTCCTTGGATGGCGATGGCTTGCACGAGGGAACATAGCTTTAAATTGAGGGGTGATATATGTGGGACAGATGTAAGAGGTTCCTTCTTTACTCAGAGAGTACTAATGGCGCGGAATGCCCTGCCTGCAACAGTTGCAGATTCACAAACTTGAAAGGCATTTAAATGATCATTGGATAAATAGATGGATGATCATGGAATAGTGTAAGTTAGATGGGCTTCAGATTGATTTCACAGGTCGGTGCAACACTGAGGGTCGAAGGGCCTGTACTGAACTGTAATGTTCTATAAAATGATGGACAGGATTATGAAGAAGCCAGCTGCTTTGACCTGAAAGCTGTTCAACTTCTTAAGTGATATTAAAGCCCTACTCAGCTAAGTAAATGGTGCATTTTCCATCAGACTGCTAACTTGTTCCTTTGTAGATATTGGGCAGGCTTTGAGAAGTTCGAAAGGGAGTTACTCCCTGCAAGATTCCTAGCCTTTCAACTGCTCTTGTAGCCACTGTTTGAATTTTTTAAAATGATCCTTCTTCAGCACCGTTATGAAGAAAATTTCAGTCTCGAAACATAAACTGTGATTCTCTGCACAGATGCTACTGGACCTGCTGAGTTTCTCCAGAACTTCCTGTCTTATTTCAGATTTTTTTGCTTTTAGTCATATGATAACCTAACCTAAACGCCTATGGGAGGCCCGTTGGTTAGCACTGCTGCCTCACTGTGCCAGGGACCCGGGTTTGATTCCAGCTTCAGGCGGCTGTTTGTGTGGAGTTTGCACATTCTCCCTGTGTCTGCATGGGTTTCCTCCAGTTGCTCCGGTTTTCCCCCACAGTCCAAAGATGTGCAGGTTCTGTGAATTGGCTATGGGAAATGCAGGGTTATAATGATGGACTAGGGAGCTGGGACTGGGTGCTCTTCTGAGGGTCAGTGTGGACTTGATAGGCAGAATGGCCTGCTTTCACATTGTAAGGCTGTGATATTTAAAAAGTTCATTTCCTCAGCTCCAGGACAATGTACAATCAGTGTTCAAGATGGGAACTACCACAATACCTGACATGGTTTGGGTGCAGGTTTTTTTTTGAAGTGTGTCATCTATCAACATCTGGCTGGGAGCAGCCATGTTGGATGGACAGCCTAGAAGGCAGCTGTGAGGACAGCTCCAGGCGTTGAGCTGAGTGGCAGTGAACACAAATTCTGATTTCTCTCTCCTCATTTGCTGCCAGACCTGCTGGGTTTCCTGTTTATATCTCTCATTCTTTTAGTTTTTTGTTGATGCAGGAGAAGTCAGACAGTGGCCCCAGAACAGATCCTTGCAGTGCATGACTAGTAACTGAACTCCAGGATGAACATTTCCGATCAACCATCACTCTCTGTCTTCTTTCAGCTCGCCAAACCACTAAATCACCTACAATTCCATGCCTCTGTATTTTGTGCAATAGCCTACCATGGGGAAACTTATCAAATGCCTTACTGAAATCCATATACACCACATCAAATGCTTTACCCTCAACCACCTGTTTGGTCACCTTTTTGCTGACGCAGGAGAAGTTTCAAAAATATACTGCCAATGGGTTTCTCTTTACCCTGTGGAATGTTCAGTCTTTCTTGTGGCTCTCCCTCAGATAAATAGAGGCTAAGCAAGTTTTGGGAAGATTTGTAGCTCAGATTGAAGTTCTGGGTATAGGTTTGCTCGCTGAGCTGGAAGGCTCATTTCCAGACTTTTTGTCACCCACTAGGTAACATCTTCAGTGGGTCTCCGGGCAAAGCACTGTTGATGATTCCTGCTTTCTATTTATATGACTGGGTTTATTTGGGTTGGTGATGTCTTTTCCTGTGGTAATGTCATTTCCTGTTCTTTTTCTCAGGGGTTGGTAGATGGGGTCTAATTCGATGTGTTTATTGATAGAATTCCGGTTGGGATGCCATGCTTCTCGGAATTCTTGTGTGTGTTTCTATTTGTCTTGTCCTAGGAATAATGTGTTGTCCTAGTCGAAGGGGTGTCCTTCCTTATCTGTATGTAAGGACACCACTTCGACTGGGAGAACACAACCCAAAAAAACCCAAAGGGTGACAAAATGTCTGGCAATGAATCTTCCAGCTCAACGAGCAAAGCTACACCCAGATACAGGCTGAATCCAATTGCAGGTTAATCCGCAAAGGAGTACAAGTGACTTATGGGAGCCATTTTGTAAGATTTTAAATGTTCGTTTAAAAGTTTCAGAGCCATATATTTGTGCATTTGTGACGAGATAATGCGTACTTCTCGGACATTTCAACTGAAATATTGAGGACAGTTTACAGATTGCAGTCTAGTTTGTACATTGTTTATATTCTTCCCTTAAAGTTGCAACTCCCCCAGTCCTTCTCCAGTCTCTGAGCCTAGAAGGTGTCACCAAGGGTCACACTGCCCAGTTACAATGCACCATGAGGAACGCCGCAGTGACACATACCGATGTTCACTGGCACCGGAAACAACCAGGGAATAACATGGAGTGGGTTTTAACACATGACGTGAGGAACATCACACAACGGAGCCCAGGATTCACCCAGCGATTCCAGTCTTCTAGAGCCCTCTCCAATAACAGCTTCATTCTGACCATCACAAATGTGCAGCCCAATGACACTGGGGTCTATTACTGTAAAGTGTGGGGAGATATCAGTGGGAATGGAACCCAGCTGACTGTAACAGGTAAGTCCTGTTTACATGATACTAACTGATTTTTGATTGTGTGGGTGATGGACAGGTTGGGACTGGGGATCATTTCATAATATTTATTTTAAACTTTTAGTTCATGGCTTAAGATGTCTTTAAGAATCTCAAAAGAACCTTTTTACTTGAATGTTACAGTGTTTACAATAGATCAAATCAGCAACTGTCAATCTCTCCTCTTCTTTGGCGGGACATTTATGATTGGGTGATTGTCAGCTGAACATCCCAATGTATTATTCACCAAATTAAAATCTCTAGAACCTGGTGATCGCCTTCTCATTTTCTGGGGGTGGTTGTGATGATGAGTCTGTTTGTCTGTCCAGGGGACACTCCTTGGCAAGGTGCGGTGTAGACTGTTTCTCTGCCCATGTGTGTGACAGAGGGCTTTGGACTGAAGCCCCATGAGGGAAGGAGCTAGCTGCATCAGGACTCTGGCTGGTTCTCATCCAGTTCAGCAAGGCCCGCTCTCAATTTGGGAACTCCAAGGCAACCATTTGACAGATGGCCTTTGACACAAGGAGAGAATGGGTCAGCGATATCTCACAGTCTCCATCTCGTTAATCTGAAGGACATCTTGTTGGTGGACATTACTCAGGATTGTTGCTCTGTACGGAGCACCCTGATGAAGAGGGAACACCAAGTGGATCATTGTGGAGTCTGGAAAGGAGAGGGAGCACAGGTCACTTCATCCAGCTTGTGGGTTTTCATCAGTCACCAGATGTGTGGGGGAGGGGAGAGATGTTTGTGAGGACAGGAGGCTGGGGGCGGGCTTGTTGACTGGAAGGTTCCAGTAATGAAGCACATTATTCGTGCCAGCATTGATTATCAGCGAGATGTGGGAGATGGTGCAGAGTGTCAAAGAGGTGCCCAGTAGCCTGTTGTGTGGAGGCCCACATCCTCCATCAGTGCTGTGCTTCCACTCATTCTCATTTTAATTCTCACTCCCACTCTGACCTCAACCTTAAACACTGTTCCATTGAAATTCAACATGAGCTGAAGGAAAACTATGTTTGACCTGGGATTTTATAATGTTGCAAACATAATTCTAACTTCATCAAATTCAGGTTGTCGTCATTTCTGTTGTTTTCTCCCATAGTGTGTGTCCAGGTTTGCCACGATTTCCTCCGTCTTCCACCCAATTCCAGACCTCCCCTTGTGTTCTCTCTCTCTTCTGCACAGACGTTCCTTCTTTCATCAATTGCTTCAAAGTGGTTACAACTTTCAGAGTGCACTCTAACCTCCCTCCAGCCAGACCCAGCCACTTCCCTGTGTCACTGTCTCCTCCTGGAAGAGAGCTGCAGCTGATAGGGAATCTGATAAGCTTCAGATCTGAGGGCTCACTGTGGAATTAACAGGAGCTCTCCTGGTGAATAAGCAGTCACAAATCCTAGTAGCTGATGAGCTGAGAGAAGAGAGAGAGAGAGGTGATTTCGGAGGAAGGCTTACTGTTCAATCTGTCCAACCATAACAGAATGCTTCGATGGAGTACTAGCCGCTAGCTGTGAAGGATGGTGAAAGGATGCAACAATGTTTTGGCTGAATGGCAGCATGTGATCAGTAGAGTCTCATAGGATGCTGTACTTTTCCAAAATATGTCAGTGACTCAGGTGAGGGGAGTGAAGGCACGATGACTAAATTCATAGATGTGCTTGATCAGGAAGTACGTTGTGAAGAAGATATAGTGCGGTTGCAGGTGAATGTGGATAAGTTGAGACATTGGGGATTAATCTGGCAGAAAGAGGATAAAATGTGAAATTTCTCACTTTGATACAAAGATAAGGCAGAGTATTGCATGCAGAGAGACTGCCAGGATCCAGACAAATCTCTATGTTCTTATGCAGGAGTCAGAGAAAGTTAGCTTCCAGGTACAGTACGTAATCGAGAGGCTAATGGGATGTTGTCTTATGACAAGAGGAATTGAAACTTAGAACTCAGAGAAGGGGTATGCCATTCAGCCCTTCAATCCTGCATTTAAATTAGATTAGATTACTTCCAGTCAGGAAACATGCCATTTGGCCCAACAAATTCACACCAACCCTCCGAAGAGTAACTCACCCAGACCTATTTCCCTCTGAATAATGCACCTAACACTATGGACATGACCAATCCACCTGACCTACACATCTTTGAATTGTGGGTGAAAACAGAGGACTCAAAAGAAACCCCTGCAGACACAGGGAGAATGTGCAAGCGCCATACTGACAGTCACCCGAGGCTGGGATCAAATCTGGGTCCCTGCTACTATGAAGCAGTAGTGCTAACCACTGAGCCACCAGGAATGGCTAATCTCACCTCAGTCTCAACTACACTTTCCTGCCTGCTCTCCATAACCATTTGATTCATTCCTAATTTACTCAAAGTCCCAGCATCCACCACACTCTGGGCAAATGAATTCCATGAAGCTTTGAGCGAAGTAATTTCTCCTCACCTCTGTGTTAAATCTGCTGTCCCTTACCCTAAACCTATTCTAACTTTCCCCACAAGGAGAAACATCCTGTCTATATCTACTTTGTCAATCTCCTTTAGCATCTTGCATACCTCAACCAGATCTCCCCTCATTCTTCAAAACTCTTCTTATCACACTGAACTGCTCAATCTTTCTTCATAAGACAATGCTTTCATCTTTGGAATCAATCTAATGAACATACTTGGAACTGCCTCCAATGCAGTACATCCCTCCATAATTCAATGGACTAAACTGTACAGTACTCCAAATGTGGTCTCACTGATGCCTTATACAATTGCAGCAACACTTCCCTTCTTTTATACTCTATTTCTTTTGCAGTAATTGCAAAAATTCCATTTGCCTACCTTATTACCTATTGTACCTGCATACACGTTTTCTGTGATTCATGCATGAGAACACCCAGATCCCCCTGCACTGTAGCATTCTGAGGTTTCTCTCCATTTCTACCTCTTCCAAACCAAAATGGATAACCATTCCATAAAAGCAAGGAAGTTATGCTGCAGTTATGCAAGCATTGATGGGATCATAGAGCTATAGAGTCATACAGCACAGAAACAGATTCTTCGGTCCAACCAGTCCACTCCGACCAAGTTCCAAGATTAACTAGTCCCACCTGCCAGCATTTGCTCAGATCCCTTTAAATGTTTCTTATTCTTGGTGAAAGTCTACACGCCTCTGGCTGGGCCGAGGCAAGCGAGCTTCTTCGGCGAAGTGTTCGCTCATCACGCCTCCATCGACGAGAGCCAGTACGTCGTCCTCGGGGGAGATTTTAACTGCATCCTCGAGGACAGGGACCACGGCGGTGCCCGCACCGGTTGGCCGTCGGGGAGGAGGTTGGGGAACTTGGTCACCGCCAGGTGATGGAAACGTCTGGCGGAATTTTCATCCCGACTCCATTGCCTTCACCTTCGTGAGGCCTGGGGTCGGAGCGTCCAGAATCGACCACTTGTACGTTTCGCGGGCGTACGGCTCTTGTTTTCCGATGGCCTCCACGCGGCAGGTGTCATGCACGGACCATCACCTGGTGTGGGTGGAGCTCTTTCCTTTCGGCGCCCGGCTCGGGTCCACTTACTGGCACTTTAACAACCTGCTGCTGGAGGACAAGCGGTTCCGAGACTCGTTTCGTCGTTTCTGGACCGGCTGGAGAAGGATGCGGGGAAGTTTCCCCTCCCTGAGGTTATGGTGGGACATGGGCAAGGCTTACATCCGCGTTTTCTGTCAGCAGTACGTGAGGGGGTTGACAAAGAGGCGGAAATCCAGGATCGAGGAGTTGGAGAGGGAGATGCTCGACCTGGAATCACGCCTCGGTCAGCCCGACGCGGACCCGGCCCTGCGCGGGGCGTACGAAGAGAAGAAGGCCGCGTTCCGGGACCTGCAGCTCGTCGGGGCTCGTGGCGCGTACGTGGGGTCGCAGATCCAGCTGCTCCAGAACCTGGACCGCGGCTCCTCCTTCTTCTACTCGCTGGAAAAAAGGCATGGCACCCGTCAGCAGCTCCTTGTGCTGCTGGCCGACGACGGGTCTCTCGTCTCGGATCCGGAGGGTATCAGGACCCACGCCCGAAACTATTACACGGCTCTGTTCTCTCCAGATCCGTCCAGCGAGGATGTTCACAGAGTTCTGTGGGAGGACCTGCCGCAGCTCAGCCCGGAGGATGCCTGAAGGCTCGACGCTCCCGTCACTTTAGAGGAGCTGACCGGCGCCCTCGACCGGCTCTCGAGGGGCATGTCCCCGGGGCTGGACGGGCTGACTGTGGAGTTCTTGAGGGCGTTCTGGGACGTCCTGGGGAGCGACTATGCACAGATCCTGGGGGAGTGTCTAAATGCCGGAGAGCTGCCCCTTTCTTGGCACAGGGCGGTCATCGTCCTGCTGCCAAAGAAGGGGGACCTTCATTCTTTGAAAACTGGCGTCCGGTCTCCCTCCTCAGCACGGACTACAAAATCTTCGCCAGGGTGTTGTCTTCTCACCTGGCCTCCGTGCTGGCCCAAATGATTCACCCGGACCAGTCCTACACGGTCCCGGGCCGGAGGATACACGATAACGTCCACCTGATCCGGGACCTGATCCATTTCTGTCGACGGGCTGGTCTGCCGAGCGCCTTCCTGTCGCTCGACCAAGAGAAGGCGTTCGACAGGGTTGATCATGAGTACCTGCTCGGGACTCTGCGGGCATTCGGGTTCGGGACACAGTTCGTTGCCCGGATCCGACTTTTGTATGCCGCCGCAGAGTGTCTGGCTAAAGTTAACAGGTCCCTGACGGCGCCCCTTCGCTTCGGGAGAGGAGTGCGTCAAGGCTGCCCCCTGTCCGGCCAGCTGTATTCCCTGTGTGTGGAGCCTTTACTGCGCCTCTTGCGGAGGAGGTTTTCGGGGTTGGTTCTGCGCGGCGCGGGCACGGGGGTGGTCCTCTCGGACGACGTGCTCCTCACTTTCACCGACCCGGCTGACCTGCCAGGTCGTGTACTCAGCAGCGTCTTCCGCCAGGATCAACTGGGCCAAATGTTCCGGACTACTGGTCGGTCCGTGGCGGGTGGACTCTCTGCCGGAGGAGTTATGGGGGTTCAGCTGGAGTACCACTCATCTCCTCTACCTGGGGGTCTACCTCAACCCGGCTGAGGAATCCTGGCCAGCCAACTGGCAGGAGCTGGAGGCCAAAGTCTCGGCTCGCCTAGGCCGCTGGACAGGACTGCTCCGAGTGCTATCTGACAGGAATCGAGTGCTGGTCATAAACCAGCTGGTGGCCGCCATGCTGTGGTACCGGCTGGTCACTTTGGTCCCTCCTCCTGGTTTAGTCGCTGAAATCCTGAGAATGTTGGGACAAAAAGATGCACTGGGTCACTGCACAGGTTCTGAGTCTCCCTATTGAGGAGGGCAGTCAGTCGCTGGTGTGCGTCCGCACCCTGGTCGCGACGTTCCGCCTTCAGACCTTGCAGCGATACCTTTATGTCAAGCCTCCTCCTAGGTGGTGCGCCCTGGCGACATTTTTTTCCGCCAGGTGCGTTACATCAACTACGACATGCAGCTCCTGTTCGTTGACTGTGACAGTTTGGAGGTCGCCCTCAAGACACTGCCTGTCTTTTGCTAGGACCTGATCACTGTCTGGAACATGGTCGAATCGCGTCGCGCCTACCCTCCGGCAGAAGTAGCGGCTGTCGTCAGGGAGCCGTTGCTCAGGAATCCGCACCTCCGTACTCGCGTGTTCGAGTGGCTGTCGGAGGGGAGGGCCGTGGCGGCGAGGTTGACCAGGGTCGGAGACGTGCTGGGTGCCGGGGGCCTGGGCTGGATGCAGCCACAGAACATAGCGAGCAGGGCAGCGGTAGACGTCCAGTACGTGGTCACCGCCATCCGACGCCTTAAAACGGCGGTGCTCGGACCCGACGTAGTGCACCAGTTGGAGGACGCTCAGGTGTGCGGTGGGATCCCGTCCGTGCTCACCCCAGCCCGGACAGAATTTCACATTGGCCCCAGGGTCACGTACTTCCCACGGGAGCCTGGGGCCCACAACCTGAGCCGCCTCCGGAATTTTAACTTTGTCCCTTTTAAGGACAAAGGCAGGCCCTGTATAGACTGCTGCTGCACACCGTCCACCTCTTCTCCCTCATCCATTGTCTGGACACGCCTTGGCGTGCCCATTTGCCACCGGGCGGTGGGGATCCCCAGTGTAGGGCTCTCTACGCGGGAGTCCTCCCCCTTTCTCTCGGGGATCTGGGGTGGAGGGTGCTGCATGCAGCAGTACCTTGCAACCGCAGATTGCGGTGGTTCACGGACTCCCAGCCCAACTGCTTGTTCTGTGGTGCTGTGGAGTCCGTGGACCATATGTATATTGGGTGTGGGCGTTTGCACTCCCTTTTTGATTTTCTTAAAAACCTCCTCCTCTGCTTTTGGTTGCACTTCAGTCCCACGCTCCTGATCTTCGGGCACCCGGTATGGAGGAGGGAGGGCAAGTCTGAAGACCACCTCGTGGGTCTGCTCCTGGGCCTGGACAAACTGGTCATAAACAGGTCCAGGCAGCGGGCTGTGGAGGGTGTTGTTAGGGCCGACTGCCTGCCCCTCTTCCGCGGTTACGTTAGAGCCTGGGTGTCCTTGGAGAAGGAGCACGCGGTGTCGACCAACACCCTGGGGTTGTTCAGGGAGAGGTGGGCACCGTAGGGAATGGAGTGTATTATTTCCCCCTCCAACTCTATTTTGATTTAATCCCTGCCCTCCCCTTCACTGTTTGATCACACAGCATTGCCCTTCGACGTGAAGGGCTCTGCTCGTCACTGGCCACTCGGGTGTTTCCTTTCTTCCTGGTGGTGAAATCGAATAAAGATTTAAAAAAACAAATGTTTCTTATTCATGTACTAATACAAATATCTTTGAAATGTTGCAATTGTATCCGTAGTCATCACTTCCTCTGGAAGTTCATTCCACACTCATCCTTTTCTGTGTAAAGAATTTGCCCCTCATATCCGATTTGAATATTCCTCCTTTCACCTTAAAAATGTGCTGCCAGGTCTTGAAATCCCCCACCTTAGGGAAAAGACACCTGTCATTCACCTTATCCTTGCCCTCACGATTTTATAAATCTCTATAAGGTCACCCCTCAATCTCCGAGGCTCTAGTGAAAAAAAGTCTCGGCCTATTTGGTCTCTCTTTATAAATCAAACCTGCCATTCCCAGCAACACCCTCGTAAATCTTTTCTGAATCCTCTCCAGCTTGATAATATCCTTCCTATAACACGGTGACCAGAACATCTTGAATACTGTGTGTGTTCTGGTCTCCTCATATAAGAAAATAAATGTATTGGAGGTGGTTAAGAGATGGCTTACTCGGCTGACCTCAAGAATAGATTGGCTATTTTATGACAAAGGACTAAAAAAAGTGGATTTTTTTCCACTTGAAATCCTGGAGAAACTCAGCAGGTCTGGCAGCGTCGGTGGAGAGAAAAACAGAGTCAATGTTTTGAGTCCAACATGACTCTTTCTTCATTCTACAGAAGGGTTCCTGGACCAAAACATTAACTCTGTATCTCTGTCCAACGATGCTGCCAGACCTGCTGAGTTTCTCCAGCATACTCTGTTATTTGTCAGATATCCAGTGTATGTAAAATTTTTGCTTTTGTTTCCACAGAGTTTAGAAAGTGAGGGGGATTTAATTAAAGAGCATAAGGTTCTGAATGATCTTGACAAGGTGGATGTGGAAAGGATGTTTCCTTTTGTGGCTGAGTCAAGATCTAGGAGGCATTGAAGTAAAATTAACTATTGCCCTCTTAGGGCAGAGATGGGGGGAGGAGCACAGTTCCCTCCGACCATTGTGTGACTTTGGAACTCTTTGCCTGGAATGCAGTGGATGTGGGGGTCACTGAAATTTCTTTAAGGCAGAGGAGGATAGATTCTTATGAGGCAGGGAATTTTATGTTATCAGGAATAGATAGAAACGTGGAATTTGAATCACAAACAAATCAGCTGTTGTATTAGTGAATGGCCTACCCTTGTTTCTATTTTGTGCATTGGCATTCCTGTATTATTCAACAAAACGTACTATACTCGTGTCGATTCAGCTTTTAATAATCGATAACATTCCAAAGATTGTGATAGCACAAGTTCAATCTGGGCACAGGACCTTTCAGAGACAGCAGACATGGTCAATGAGCTTTTCATTGGTTCACCTGCCTCCTGTCACCAATGTCACACCAATCGTCTTGCTGCTTCAGTGCAAAAGAGAGAAATAGCAAAATTGAGAATTTTGATTTTCTGCTCCAGATTACAACTGCACTGTATGATGCAGCCTAGTGGATAAATATTAGGTTTAGGGAAATTAACAGGAATTAAAATGTATGATAACGCTGCTCCTTTAACAAGTTTATGTTGTCTTTGGGTTTTTTTCAGAGGGGTCATTAAGACAGATATGTCTGGGTTTAGTTACTTGAAGGAGCTTTTAAGTGTTTTTTTAAGAACACATGAACAATGAAAGGGGAGTGGCCCGTTCTCTCAGTTCAGGGTTTGGTTTGGGTTCAGCAGTCTGGCTATTTTATTTGCAGCTACTGGTCAGGTTTTAGCTGGGAACCCAGAGAGGCTGCTGGACCAAAAGAAACAGTTCCATGTTGATCCCCTCTCTCTTACATCTCTCCTGTAAGAACCTGAGTTGGAATATTGTGCTCAGTACTGGTCATCTCAGTATAGAAAGGATGTGGAAACTTTTGAGAGGGTGCAGAGGAGATTTACCAGGATGCTGCCTGGACTGGAGGGCTTGTCTTATGAAGAGAGGTTGAGGAAGCTAGGGATTTTCTCATTGGAGTGAAGAAGGATGAGAGGTGACTTGACAGAGGCGTACAAGATGTTGAGAGGCATAGATAGAGTGGATAGCCAGATACTATTTCCCATTGCATAAATGTTTATCATGAAGGGGCATAATTTCAAGGTAATTGGGAAAAGGTTTAGGGGAGATATCAGAGGTAGGTTCTTTACAAAGAGCATGGCAGGTACATGGAATGCACTACCAACAGTGGTAGTAAGTCAGCGACATTAGGGATATTTAAGCGACACTTGGACAGGCACATGTAAGGTAGTACATGGAATGAAGTGTATGTGGGTTAGTCTGACCTTAAATAGATAAAGGCCAACACAATGTCGAGGGCCGAAGGGCCTGTACTATGCTGAACTGTTCTATGTTCTATGAAATTACCTTTCTGCCAAGGAGTATTTATGGGAATGTTGCTGGTATTCAGAACAGCATCATTCTGTTGCGATAGAGTCAATTCGGGTTTCAAATAGTTATATTATTCAAAATTCTGTTTTCTTGTGTTTGTGTATGAATAAATGCTGTTTTGTTTAAAACTGAATGATTGGGCAGCTGCATCACTCCTGGTATGTCCACTTTCCACCTGCTTAAAACAACGAGAAAAGTTAGGGTCTAGGCTACTTTCTTGAAATATTTTGAAGAGGCCTGGCCTGGTCCATAACAAATGTAACATTTCCTTTGAAAGGCAGTAGTCACCAACAGCAGTTTTTTTGTCCTGTCTGTTTCTTAGTGTTGTCCTCCTTCTGTACACGCCCCACATGTAGTACATCCCTCAGGGCAGTCCTATCCACATACGGTGCCTGAGAGAGAGCTCTGCTTTTCCATCACTCCTGTATGAAACTGGCTGTTCCAAAGGACGGATATCTACTGGCTAACTTGATTTGTGTTGCTGATGTTATATTAAACCTTGATTTTGGTATTTTACAGAACAATCTGGAAATTGGTTATTAATGATCATCATTGGCACCACCCTGGCATTTGTTCTCTTACTCTGCATCTTTCTCATCGTACTTCTTTACATGAAGAAATGGGCCTGTTTTCAATTCCGATCAAAACCAGAAGGGTAAATACAATCGCATTCCCTATCTCACCGGATTCTAATCTTGAATTAAATATTGATGGGTACATGGATGACATCAGCACTTTGGCAACGGTGTCAAAGACATTTTCCCACTTACAGAAGCCTAATGAATATAAACTTATCCAGACCTATGATGCGCTGCAATTTTTCAGATGGCTATTAGAGTTTTGAATTTCAAAACATGTGTCTATGATTTCTGGAGTTCACCATCAACTTCTCTATTAGTTTTTTTCCCTCTTTCCCGGCCCTCTCTATCCATCTTTAGAACCCTCTCTTCTGCATTATTTTTATTCACTCACAGGATGTGGGTCTCACAGGCTGGTCCAGCATTTATTGCTCCATCCCTAGTTGCCTTGAGAAGGTGGTGATGAGCTGCCTTCTTGAGCCACTGCAGACCACGTGCTGTACATAGACCCACAATGCCCTAAGGGAGGGAATTCCAGAATTTTGACCCAGCGACACTGAAGGAGCCGTGATATATTTTCAAGTCAGGATGGGGAGTGGCTTGGAGGGGAACTTGCAGGTGTTCCCATATATTAGCTGCCCTTGTTCTTCTACAATCTGCAAGGTGCCATTTAAGACCACTGTAACTTTTTTGTGCAGACAATGTACAAGAAGGAATTTTACACATTTGTAATCCATGGGAATAAACAATGAGCATGATAACCACAAGTGGCCAAGTAACAAACTGTTATTCTCAGCTCAGTCACAGGAGGTGAGCTGTGATTTCAGTTGGAGCCACTCTTAAGGAGGTGTTGTTAATTCCTGATGTTTGGTTTTTGGGAGTTGTGACTGGTGAATGTTATGTTTGAACGTAAGTTCTGATTTATAATTTTTGATAGACTGCACCAAACTATTTCTCCATCATGAGTTTGCCAAAGTTGCTGATAGTGTTAATGGACCTAGACATTGTACACTGGTCGATCAGGAGCTCCTGTTCTGATCAACATTCAGAACAGTGCCCAGCAATTCGCTGCTGTTTCTGAAATTTTAATTCAGCCCATTGTGCTGATGCTATCTGAAAGTGAAGGCAGTCTGGGATGATGACTCCTTCGGCACAAATGGTGCTTTCTAGGAGCTCCTTCATGACATTATTGCAACAACCAGGAGAAAGGTCACTGCAGAATGAAGCAGTCCATCTATATTCCTGACCACATCCACAAGGCACCCTTGAACAACACTGATCCCAGCATTGACTCAACTTTCAGAAATTGGGCTGTTAGAACATAGAACATGGAACAGTATAGCGCAATATAGTCCCTTCAGCTCTTGCTGTGCCAATCTGTGAAACCAATCTGAAGCCCATCTATCCTACACTTTCTATTTTCATCCATATGTTTATCCAATGACCATTTAAATGCTCTTAAAGTTGGCCAGTCTTCTACTGTTGCAGGCAGTGCGTTTCATGCCCGGACTACTCTCTGAGTAAAGAAACTACCTTTGACATAGAACATAGAATGCAGTACAGGCCCTTTGGCCCTCGATGTTGCGCCAACCAGTGAAATTAATCTGATACCCATCTAACCTACACAGTTCCACCTGTTCTATATCTATCACCCCTCAATTTATAGCTATGTCCCCTTACGCTAGCCATCACCATCTGAGGAAAAAGGCTCTCACTATTCACCCCATCTAACCTCTGATTATCTTATCTGTCTCTATTAAGTCACATCTTAACCTTCTTCCCTGTAATGAACACAGCCTCAATCCCTCAGCCTTTCCTCATAATTTCATCCCTCCATATCAGGCAACACCTAAGTAAATCTCCTCTGAACTCTTTCCAAAGCTTCCACATCCTTCCTATAAAGTGGGGACCAGAACTGTACGCAATATTCCAAATGCGGCCACAACACAGTTCTGTACACCTGCAGCATGACCTCATGACGCTGAAACTCGTGACTACCAATAAGAACTAACACACCGTAGGCCTTCTTAACAACCCTATCAACCCTAGCAACTTTCAGGGATCTATGTACACGGACACTGAGATCTCTCTGCTCATCTACACTACCAAGAATCTTACCATTAGCCCAGTACTCTGTATTCCTGTTGCTACTTCCAAAGCAAATCACCTCACACTTTTCCACATTAAACTCCATTTGCGAACTCTCAGATGAGCTCTGCAGCTTATCTATGTCCCTCTGTAACTGACAACATCCTTCGGCACTATTCACAACTCCTCTGACCTTAGTGTCATCCACAAATTTACTAACCCATCCTTCTCCACCCTCATCCAGGTTATTTATAAAAATGACAAACAGCAGTGGCCCCAAAACAGATCCTTGCAGTACCCCACTAGTAACTGAACTCCAGGATGAATATTTCCCATCAACCACCACCCTCTGTCTTCTTTCAGCTAGCTAATTTCTGATCCAAATCGCTAAACACCCTGAATCCCATGCCTCCATATTTTCTGCAATAGCCTACCATGTGGAACCTTATCAAACACTTTACTGAAATCCATGTACCCCACATCAACCGCTTTACCTTCATCCATATATTAGGTCACTTTCTCAAGGATCTCAATAAGGTTTGTGAGGCACAACCTACCCTTCACAAAACTGTGTTGACTATCCCTAATGAATTTATTCCTTTCTAGATGATTATAAATCCTAGCTTTTCCAATTCTTTCCAACACTTTACCCACAACTGAAGTAAGGTCCAGTGGACTATAATTACCAGGGTTGTCTCTACTCCCCTTCTTGAACAAGGGGATATTTGCTAGCCTCCAGTCTTCTGGCACTATTTCTGTAGACAATGATGACACAAAGACCAAAGCTAAACATTCTACAATCTCCTCCTTAGCTTCCCAGAGAATCCTAGGATATATCCCAACTGGCGCAGGGGACTTATCTATTTTCATACTCTCCAGAACTGCTAACACCTCTTCTTTACAAACCTCAGTCCTCTGTAGCTTAGTCTCTCAGCTGCTAACATTAAGTTTTGGTGTATCTGAAGAAATTTGTTGGTCACACTCAAATACATCCTTTCATTCTCAAGTCATTTACAGCAAAGAAGTAGGCTATTCTTCCCATCACATCCATACTAGCTCAATGTGGCTCAATCTCATCAATGTACCTCCCTGCTCTGTCCTATAACTGTGCAAGATCATTTCCCTCAAGTGCCCTTCTAATCTCTTTTTGAAATCATTCATTCTCTCCCCTTCCACTCTCCTCACAGGCACCAGTGTTCTGGTCATTCCCACCCCTGGTTACAGAGATCTTCCTCAGATCCGCTCTGCTTTTCTCATCCAAATCCTTCAATATGCACCTGCCAGTCCTTGTTCCATCAGCCAATGGGAACAGCTTTGGTTTGTTAAACCTAAACCTATCATGATGGGAGAAGTAGGCACCAGTTGGCACCTTCCAACATGTGCAAGGTTTATTTGACAGAATAACGGACATTCTCCATCACTTTGACATTCTTTTCTACTTCTGCAGTCCCGATATTAAATCATTGACTTTATATTTCTGCACCATATCAAACAGGACCTCTGAAGAAGAGCTTAATACGGTCTATGCAACAGTCAGTGGTAAGAAAACAAATTCAAATCCACAGTAATGATCATTCCAGGTGATATTGATTGCTTAATATTAATTATGAAATATCAGTAAGATGGTTTTTCTGCCCAATGTTATTTTCAAGCACTCAGCTTGAAGACATCAGACAGACAGCCGTAGAGATACGCTCCCTCTATCAGGCCACAGGGATATGCCTAACCCTGAGACTGGGATGGAAGTCATCAGTGAAACAAGTCAGCTTCAGCACCTGCAGCCAATCATTTGTTAGGGATGGAAATGTGTTGCTGGAAAAGCGCAGCAAGTCCATCTCTGATCTCCAGCATCTGCAGACCTCACTTTCTCCTCAATCATTTGTTAGGGTCAAGGATGAGGGACCGAGCAAAACTGGAGCACAGAAGGAAGGGGAAGACCATTCCTTCTCAAGTGGCTCTCCCAACAGTGCAGCACTCCCTTAGTACTGACCCTCTGACAGTGCAGCACTCCCTCAGCACGACCCTTTGACAGTGCAGCACTCCCTCAGTACTGACCCTTTGACAGTGCAGCATTCCCACAGCACTGACCCTCTGACAGTGCAGCACTCCCTCAGCATTGACCCTCCTACAGTGCAGCACTCCCTCAGTACTGACTTTTCGACAGAACAATGCTTCCTCAGTACTGACCCTCTGTCAGTGCGGCACTCCCTCAGTACTGGCCCTCCAACAGTGCACCCCCCCCAATACTGACCCTCTGTCTGTGCGGCACTTCCTCAGTACTAACCCTCTGACAGTGCAGAACTCGCTCAGTGTTGACCCTCCGACTGTGCAGCACTCCCTAAGCGCTGACCTTCTGACAGTGCAGCACTGCCTCAGTACTGATCTTCTGACAGTACAGTAGTCCCTCAGCACTGTCCCCCTGACAGTGCTGCAGTCCCTTAGTATGGACCATCCGAATGTATAGCTAATCATCAGACATTCAGTATAACTCAATATTTTTGTCAACAATCCTGTTATAATCAGCCAGAAATGACAGTGAAAATAAACTTGGAAATTCTTATTTTATTTCAGAAAAAGTGCAGAAAAACGAACAGGCCCCTACTCCAGTAAGTATTGAACATAAACAGTTATCATCCTGTTACCATCCATTACAGTTCCCTCTCTGTAACCCTGTTTGGTTTGCCTTCATTCTTTTCGATGTTAGTTGTGATGTTGTGAAGGAACCACTTTTACAGGGAAACAGTGTGTGCACGTATTCCAGTAATCGCACTGAGTTACTATTTAACCTGCGACAGCTTGGATCGAAGCACACATCACAGGATTACAGAATTGTTATGGTGCAGAAAGGGGGCATTTGGCCCATTGAGCTTGCTCCAGCTCTTCAAACATGCGTCACTACCAAGTGCTGATCAGCTTTCTAACCATACCTTTTCACATTATCTCAAATAACTATCCAATACCTCTCTAAGTGCCTCAATTGAACCTGCTTCCATCACATTTCCAGGCAGTGCATTCAACATCCTGGTCACGCATTGTATGAAAAAGTTTTTTTCTCTCATGACCCTTGCTTTACTTCCAAATCACTTTCAATCTATGCCCTCTTATTTGTGATTTTTTTATGAGCAGAAACAGCTTCTCCTTATCTGCTCTGTCCAACCCGTTCATGATTTTGAAATCCTCTACCAGATTTCGGAATTGTCTCAACTTCTTCAAACTGTCCTGATTGCTGAAGTTTCTCATCCCTGAAACTGTTCTTGTAAATCACTTCTGTATGCTCTCTCTCCATTGCATTCACATCTTTCCTTTAATGTGACACCCACAACTGTACTCAATACTCCAACTGAGGTTTAACAAGTATCTTGTGCATTAATTATTCAGAATGGGGTAACATAGGATAATGAAAAGTGGTTAAGGCCACAACATTGAATATTATCCAGAAGGAGATAGATCTCGTTCTTCAGGCTGAAGTGATCAAAGGCTATGGGGAGGAAGCAGGAACGGGGGACAGAGCTGGATGATCAGCCATGATCATGTCGAATTCAAGCCTTTGGATTGTTGGTCCATTCAAAGAGATTATGGCTGACCTGTATGAGAATTGTATTTAGCTGCCTTGATCTTGTCTAACACAAAACAAAGATCAGTGTCCATTTTCAAATGTGCCATGGACTTCCTGCTTTACTTTTTGTAGATGAATAATTCCAGATTCCCATTCTACTAACCTCTGTGGAATTGTTTGCTGACATTATCCCTGAGCAACCTCTAACTCCAGTTGTAATCTCATGGCTCCTGATTCTGGATAAACCTTGAGAGAGGGAGAACAAGTTGGAAAGGTGTATTGTGACTGGCTGTATTCTCTGGTCATGTGACCTTTCTAGTGTCAGGTGCTACCCCTGCCTTGATTGTGACCCACCAGCTCCATTTAAACCTGAGCCTCCTCCCCACTCCTGTGGAGCTGGTTGGAGTACCCCAGGTCCTACCAGCCAGACTCTGTAAGAGTTACTCAGTGATCTGCTGAGCCACAAAAACCTCGCTGGAAAGATGGTTGCTTCAAATCATCAGGAAGTCATTCTGAATGGAACGATAAAATGCTCCAATTCTGATCAAGGATCTGTAATATTTTGAATTTCGATGGTTGAGCTTGATCACTGTCTTCAATCATAGACGCATAGAAATTTGGAGCCAGAGTAGGCCATTCAGCCCTTTGAGCCTGCTGTGCTATTCAAGATTATCATGACTGAACATCCAACTCAATCGCCTGTTCTCTTGTTTTCCCATCCCTCCATACCATTTGATCCCTTTAGACCTATGTTTATCTCCTTCAAAATATGTAATGTTTTGGCTTCAACCACTCTCTGTGTTAGAGAACTCCACAGGCTCCCAACTCTGTGGGTGAAGACATTTCTCCTCACCTCAGTTCTGAATGGTTTACCCTATCTTCTTTGACTGTGATTCTTGATTTGGATTCCCAGGTTATTGGGGACATCCTTCCTGCATCTTGTCCAATCAAAATATTAAAAGTTTCTATGACAAACCTCTCATTCTATGAAACTCCAGCAATATTGTCCTAATCAATCCAACCTCTCTTCATAATCTTGTTTGCTATGCTGTGTTTAAAGGCTTGTCTAATCATAAGTGCTACAGGTTCTAAACTTGAAGAGGGCCTTGTCTTAAACAAGGAAAGATAGTTTATTACATGATAGCAATTGGTACAAGTTACACTGACCATCTTCAAGTAGTCTGGAACTAAGTGTGACTCAACTGGGATCTCATTCAAGACTAATATTTTCTATCCAAGAATGTGTGACAAATGAGATTGGGTGGAGCTTAGTGCCATTGCAACATTAACTCTTTCAGAATCATTCCCTTATAGAGCAGAGCAAGGTCTCTGAATTCTCCCTTAACTCTGAGGTAACTCTGTCAAAGGTTTGTCAAGGTTGCTTTCTCCTCCATCCCTGCTCTCTTCTTCTGTTGTTTGGTTCCACCTTATTGGGCACCCTGTTGGGAGGGGTTTGAAATGTTCCCTTTATCAATGTTTTTTCTTTATTCCTTCACATGATTGGAGATTCATGGGTTAGCTCAGCATTTATTATCCAATGCCACGGGAAAGTGGTGGTGAGCTGTGTGTGGAGCAAACTAGCACTGAGTGCCGAACCAAACATGCTCGGTTTTGATGGAAACGGTTCTGTTTCTGTGAAATAGTTTATAATCAGTCTGCAGGTACAGACAGCCTCAGCCACAGATTGCAGCCAATGTCTTAGCAATTGGAGTGTGTTTTCTCATGGCTTATGAGGTCAGGCTCTCGGATTTGATTTGTGTTGTCTATGGTTTGGAAAACCGAAGTTTAAACTATACAAGTGACTTTTACTAAGGAAGGGAATCAAGGATTATGAGGGAAAAGGCAGGAAAGTGGAACTGAGAATTATTAAATCAGCCATGATCTCATTGAATGGCAGAACAGACTTGATGGGCAGAATGGTCTACTTTTGCTCCTATGTCATGTGATCTGAAAATGGAAAAAACTTTGACCAGTATGATGGAAAAATCTGAAATCCTTCGTCTCTTCTTCATGCAGTGATTGCCTCTCTATCCTATGCTGACTCCTTACTTGCACGAGCTCCCTGAATGGAACCTCCTGCACAGTCACCCTCATCTTCAGTTTACCCTCACCCTCAGTTTGCCCTCCAGCTAGTGTCTTTTATCAGTATTTGGGCAAGCCACCTACAATGCATCTGTGGAGGACAGCTGAGAGCTCTCCTGAGCCTCCCCATTGCAGAATCTTGTCTGATGGTAGATGTTAATGTTCATGTTGGACACTATTTGCTGGATAATCCAGAATATGTGAGGAATTTCACTGACAGCCCAGTTCACCAGGCCTGTAGTGTGCTGTACTTGCCTTTACAGAAAGCTATGCATATCGATACACAGGACCTTGTTCTTTGAAGCCAAAAGGATGCCCTTATTCTGTATTTGATTCAAATTAGCAAGATATGTGACATGCATGCTGGTTCATTGACCAGTCAGCTTCAACCTGATTGGTTTTAAATTTAACAAAGCCTGGCAGTTAACTGTCAAACAGCACCATTGGATATACTCTCCATGACAACCCTTCTAACAATCAGAGTTCAGCACGCTCCTCTCCTGTAGTTTTAATATTGGATGGTATTATTTGTATTCTTATGGAATATCCTTATGAGTGCATTTGAACATGAAACTTTGTTAAAATGATCTTTAATTAGCAATACGCAGGTTCCTTTACCGGCAAAATGATTATTTGAACTGCCCTTCCCCCATTTCAGTACCCCAGCTGGCACTGTTTCTGCTAGGAGGAAGGGCTGTGGGTTCATCAAAGAGAAGCTTCTGGAGCTGTTCAAAGGGCCTGTACCTTTAGTTGAAAGCCTGTTGGGACCTTCACATCCAACGATCGGATCCAGACTTTGTCCCTGATGAGCGGTTGAAGAGTTTGTTCTCTGGTGCAGTATGTGCGGAGAGTGGGTGCAGAAGGGGCTTGATACTAGCTGTAGTAAAAATTCTGTATCTTCCATTGTGTTTCAGTTGGAGGAAGGGGAGCTGTATTACGCTGATATCCATTTCTTCCGAAAGAAAACCACAGGACAAGTTATGGTGATGACTGAGGAGACAACTGAGTACGCTACCATTAAACATACATAGAGAAGAGAAATCAATTCTTCTGCAAGTGACGAGGAGCAGTGTTTGCTACCATTA
This sequence comes from Chiloscyllium plagiosum, assembly GCF_004010195.1. NCBI lineage: Eukaryota > Metazoa > Chordata > Chondrichthyes > Orectolobiformes > Hemiscylliidae > Chiloscyllium > Chiloscyllium plagiosum. Next base: position 4,042,382 of record NC_057718.1, on the reverse strand, counting down.
ACTCCAAAATCAGCAGCAACAGGGATAATGGGTCATCACAATCGCTTATTGATATTTCTGCTTGATAACTATTCCTGAATTTCCAGGATGCAGCTTCCTGACAGATTGAAGTCTCTGGGCAGTGAGTCCATAAGGTGACCAGATTTTTAAGTTAGAAACCAAGATGAGTTTAACAGGCATGGGAAAGAGGGGCATCGCTGAAGATTAACACATTGGGTGACCAGTGGGAGGAGTCTCAAGGTTGAGCATTGAAATTGGGGTGGGTGGGGAATGAGGGTGGCGGGGGTAATAGTCACATGATGACACTTTCCGGACTATCTCCAGCTGGAGTTGGTGACCTTCTCTTACACTTTGTTTCTAAAAGGTCATCCACAAAGGGGCCTTCGGTGCTAAAGACAGCTCCTTTGGAGTCCAGAACGAGGGCTCACAGTCCAAGGATATGGAGTAGGCAATTTAGGACTGAGATAACAAGAAATGTCTTCACCCAGCGATTGGGAAGCCAGTGGAACTCTCTATCACAGGAAGTGGTTGAAACTAAAACATTAACTATTTTCAAGAAGGAGTTAGACATATTTCTTAGGGCTAAAGAGATCAAAAAGCTTGGGGGAAGAGAAAACAAGAACAGGATAGTGAGTTAGATAATTAGCCATCTTCATATTGAATGGCAGAGTAGGCTCGAAGGGCTGAATGGCCTCTTCCTGCTCCTACTTTCTCTGGCAGGGGTGAGGTGAAGGCCGAGGAGAGAGGCTGAGTATTGGCAGAGGAGATACATGATGTTGACCTTGAAAAAGTTGTACCTTACTGTCAAGCCTCTTCCAAGGATATAGGATTCACTGCGCTAGGTGAAGTAATGGGGGCTTCCAGGGAAAAAAACAATTACGTCAGACTGACTCTCTCCTAAGACCCAGATTACATTCTCAGCTAGGGAAAAGATGAGAACTGAGCTATTTGAACTATTTTCGGGAAATTATCAGGAACTCAGCAGAGTTTGAGAAACTGAGACAGTCCCTTTGAAAGCCTAGGAATCTGGTCACCCCATGAGCCCACTCACCAGCAGCATTGTCTCTCAGGATGTGAGCTGAGCAGAAGCCAGAGAGACCTCCCTATTTTATTTAACTTAGATTCCTCCCCAAACTTAGCAGGAGGTTCTCCCTTGTTAAACTCAACAAAATTAAACTGCCCTGGTGACCAAGAACACCCGGATTCTGAACTCCCGAACCTCGTTCACATGCTTTCCCACTAAAGATTCATATGGACTCATCTTCGTCATATGAGACCCTTGCCTGCCTTGGGTTTTGTCATTAGCAGGGAATCAATGAGCTGATTTGAGAAGACTGACTTCAGTGTCTCATGTAACTGCGCTGAACAAAACAAACATACTTTGGACTAGGGGTTGAACCAATTGCAGATTTATTTAAGGCATTTTAGAATGGCAGGGATTTTATTTTTATTCAAATGTTTAAAGCTGGACAGATAACTAAACAATTGTGTAAAATCAAAGTAAAAATAATGAAGGTGATTTTAGTGAAGAGTGAAATGGAATGAATGCTCAGACAGAGCAGGAATCATTCTTTTCATGTGTTTGTGAGGTGCTTTTAACCTTTTGAGGTGTGTTGAAGAATGAGCTCAATGGAGGGAGTGAGTGGTTACGATCTGCAATCTTTACCCGCTCACCTGTCTCAATGCTGAACACGAAACTCACACCTTTTATTCTGAAATTGTAAAATAGTATATTTTAGGAATCCATAATGCAAGCATTTACACATTTCCTGCAATTATTAAACAGCTTCATTATTTTAGTTTCATTTCTTGTAATTTTAATGCTCTCAACAAACTGGAGTATATGACTAGATTAGATACCCAAAGGAGGACTACACAGTTTGCCTCCATATCCAAGCTTACCCGAGAGAGGGTGAAACAAGGGCTGGGGTGAGGGGTGGGGGTGTTGGGTCGGGTGGGGGTGGAGTAGGGATTAGTGAGGAGAGTTGGCCTTTGACATAAGATTGAGTAGAACGTGTCTGTAATGTTGGGAGTGTGGAAGAATGCTGTTCCATCACATAATAGACACTGACAGGCTGCTTTCCCTCCTGGCTTCAGGGTGGGATGAAGTCAGGGGCACATATTTATTTTTATTCAAATGTTTAAAGCTGGACAGATAACTAAACAATTGTGTAAAATCAAAGTAAAAATAATGAAGGTGATTTTAGTGAAGAGTGAAATGGAATGAATGCTCAGACAGAGCAGGAATCATTCTTTTCATGTGTTTGTGAGGTGCTTTTAACCTTTTGAGGTGTGTTGAAGAATGAGCTCAATGGAGGTCAAAAAAGGGAATAGGGATAACCCCGGGAATTACAGGCCTGTTAGTCTTACTTCTGTGGTAGGCAAAGTAATGGAAAGGGTACTGAGGGATAGGATTTATGAGTATCTGGAAAGACACTGCTTGATTAGGGACAGCCAGCACGGATTTGTGAAGGGGAGGTCTTGCCTTACAAGTCTTGTTGAATTCTTCGAGGAGGTTACCATGCATGTGGATGAGGGTAGAGCAGTGCAGGGTAGAGTAATTTTTATTAATGACTTGGATGAGGGAGTCGAAGGGTGGGTCAGTAAATTTGCAGATGATACGAAGATTGGTGGAGATGTGGATAGTGAGGAGGGCTGTTGTCGGCTGCAAAGAGACTTAGATATGATGCAGAGCTGGGCTGAGGAGTGGCAGATAGAGTTCAACCCTGCCAAGTGTGAGGTTGTCCATTTTGGAAGAACAAATAAGAATGCGGAATACAGGGTTAATGGTAGGGTTCTTAGTCAGGTGGAGGAACAGAGGGATCTTGGGGTCTATGTACATAGATCTTTGAAGGTTGCCACTCAGGTGGATAGAGTTTGTAAGAAGGCCTATGGAGTATCATCGTTCATTAGCAGAGGGATTGAATTCAAGAGTCATGAAGTGATGTTGCAACTGTACAGGACTTTGGTTAGGCCACAGTTGGAGTACTGTGTGCAGTTCTGGTCGCCTCACTTTAGGAAAGATGTGGAAGCTTTGGAGAGGGTGCAGAGAAGATTTACCAGGATGTTGCCTGGAATGGAGAGGAAGTCATACGAGGATAGGTTGAGAGTTCTCGGCCTTTTCCGGCCTTTTCTCGTTGGAACGGCGTAGGATGAGGGGTGACTTGATAGAGGTTTATAAGATGATCAGAGGCATAGATAGAGTAGACAGTCAGAAACCTTTTCCCCGGGTACAACAGAGTGTTACAAGGGGACATAAATTTAAGGTGAAGGGTGGAAGGTATAGGGGAGATGTCAGGAGTGGGTTCTTTACCCAGAGAGTGGTAGAGTCGGAATCATTGGCGACCTTTAAGCGGCATTTGGATAGGTACATGGATGGGTACTTAATCTAGGTTAGAGGTTCGGCACAACATCGTGGGCCGAAGGGCCTGTTCTGTGCTGTATTGTTCTATGTTCTATGTTCTCTGTTCTATTCTCTGAATAAGGGGTTGATTATTTTGGATAGAGATGTGGAGACACTTCCTGACCGACAGCAAATCTTTCAAATTCTGGACCCCAGAGATCTGTAAGTGCTCAGATCTTGAGCATATTCTAGATACAGATTTTTAGTTTCTCAGGAAGTTAAGGTTTCTAAAATTGTTATATTTTCAGGCGATGTGGACATCCCTGGCAAGGTCAGCATTTGTTGCTCATCCCTAACTCTCCTTGAAATGAGTAACATGCCATGTCATGACGGAGGAGAAAGTGAGGATTGCAGAATCTGGAGATCAGAGTCAAAACGTGTGATGCTGGAAATGCACAACTGGTCAGGCAGCATCCGAGGAGCAGGAAATTCGATGTTTTGAGCATAAACTTTTCATCAGGAATGAGGGGGTGACCCAAGGAGGCTGAGAGATAAATGGAAGTGGGGGTGGGGGTGGGGCTGGGGCTGGGGGAAGATAGCTGGGAATACAATAGCTGGATGGAGGTGGTGATAGTTTGGAAAGGAGGATGGAACGGATAGATGGGAAGGAAGATGGGCAGCTAGGACAGGTCAAGAGGATGGTGCCAAGTTGGAAGCCTTGGACTAGGGTGAGGTGGGGAGAGGAGAAATGAAGAAACTGATGAAATTGACATTGATCCCATGTGGTTAGAGGGTTCCAAGGCAGAAGATGTGGCGTTCTTCCTCCAGGCGTCAGGTGGCTAGAGTTTGGCAGTGGAGGACACCCAGGACTTGCATATCCTTGGTGGAGTGGGAGGGAGAGTTAAAGTGTTCAGCCATAGGCTAGTGGGGTTTTTTTAGTGAATGTGTCCCAGAGATATTCTCTGAAGCATTCCACAAGTAGGCATCCTGTCTCCCCAGTGTAGAGGAGATCACACCCAGAGTAACGTACACAGTAGATGACCTCTCACCCTTGCAACACGCAGCCCTCCACTCCCTCCATTCCAACCACAACCTCACCATCAAACCAGCGGACAAAGTGGGGGGCGCAGTGGGAGTTTGGCACACTGACCTGTACACCGCAGAAGTCAGGTGCCAATTCGTATACACTTACTCTTACTGCTCCCTGAGCACAACCTCACATCACACCACCAAACTATTATCTCGCAGACCATCCACAACCTCACCACTTCAAGGGATATAGCATCCACAGGCTCCAAACTCATTGTCTGGGAATGCCACACCACCCGATTCTACCTTCCACCCAAAATCCACAATCCTGACTGCGCCAGCCTACCCATTGTCTCAGTTGCTCCTGCCCCACCAAACTCTACATACCATCATGTCCTTCTTTGTTCAGGTGCTCCACACATACATTCAGGTCACCACCCACGCCGTCCACCTCCTCCATGACTGTAGTTTCCCTGGACCCCAACACCTTATCTCCACCATGGACATTCAGTCCCGGTATACATCCATCTGACATGACAAAGGTCTCCAAGACCCTCCGTTACTTCCTTTCCACCAACCCAACCAGTATGCTTCCACTGACAAACTCATCTGATTGGCTGAACTGGTGCTCACTCAATTTCTCCTTCCAATCCTCCCACTTCCTCCAAACCATGGGGACCCGCATGGCCATCGGCTATAACTGCCTCTTTGTTGGGTACGTGGAACAGTCTATCTTATGCAGCAACACCAGCACCATTCCCCACCTTTTCCTCTGCTACATCGATGACTGTATCAGCCCACCTCATGCTTCTGCAAGGAGATTGAATGGTTCATCAATTTCACAAATACCTTCCGCCCTGAGCTCAAATTCACCTGGATCATCTCAGACACCTCCCTCCCCTTCCTGGACCTGTCCATTTCCATTTCTGGCAACAGACTCACCGGGGACATCTACTTAAAACCCACTGACTTGCACAGCTACCTGGATTACACCTCCTCCCACTCTGCCTCCTGTAAAAATGCTGCCTCTTACTCCCAATTCCTCTGCCTCTGCTGCATCTGCTCCCAGGAGGACCAATTCCACCACACAGACCATCCCAAATGCCCTCCTTCTTCAAGGACCACAATTTCCCCTCCCAGTGGTCAACAATGTCCTCCAGTGTATCTCCTGCACTTCCACCCTTGAACCCCACTACTCCAAGCACAGCAAGGACAGACCCCCCACTCCCAATCCTCACCTTCAACCCACCAACCTCTGGATACAAGGCATCATCCTCCACCATTTCTGCCATCTACAAACAGCCCTCACCACCAGGGATATATTTCCCTCTCCAGCCCTGTCTGTCTTTCAGAGAGACCATTTCCTCCGTGACCCCCTTGTTAGGTCCACAGCCCCTACCATTCCACACTCCACTCCCAGAACCTTCCCTTGCCACCACATGAAGTGTAAAACTTGCACCCACACCTCCCTACTCACCACCGTCCAAGGCCCCAAAGGATCCTTCCACATCCGTCAGAGATTTACCTGCACTTACACACGTCATCTACTGTGTCTGTTGCTCTGGGTGTGGTCTCCTCTGCACTGGGGAGAGAGAATGCCTACTTGCGGAACATTTCAGAGAACATCTTTGTGACACAACCATTAAAAAAAAACACCACCCTGTGGCCGAACACTTCAACTCCCCCTCCCACTCTGCCAAGGACATGCAAGTCCTGGGCCTCCTCCACTGCCAAACCCGAGCCACCTGATGCCTGGAGGAAGAATGCCTCATCTTCCACCTTGGGAACCTGCAACCACATGGCATCAATGTCGATTTCACCAGTTTCTTCATTTCCCTTCCCCCCCAACCTTATCCCAGATCCAACCCCCCAAACATGGCACCTCCTTTTTGGACTGCCCTACCTGTCCATCTTCTTTCTCACCTATCCACTCCACCCTCCTCTCTGACCTATCACTGTCACCCCCCACCTTCATTGACCTATCGCCTTCCCAGTTTCCTTCTACTCCAGCCCCACCCCTCCCATTTATCTGTCAGCTCCCTTTGGCCACACCCTCATTCCTGATGAAAAGCTCATGCTCGATAGGTCATCTGTCCTGCTCCTTAGATGCTGCCTGACTTGCTGTGCTTTTCCAGCACCACTCTTTTCAACTCATGTCATGACAAAGGGGCAGGTGTGAAACAGTCACGTTGAGCTTCTGAAGTCACTTGTCAGCTGGAGCAGGTAAAGATGACAGATGTCCTTCCCTGAAGGGCATCAGTGAATCCCAGAGGGGCTCTTACAACAGTAGGTGACAATTCTCATGGTCTCCATCATTGAGACACTTTCAATTCCAGACTTGACTAACTGAATGTAAACAGTGCTACATCGCACAGTGGGGTTTGAACGAGTGACCCAGAACATGAGACTGGGCCCCTCGATTGTTAATTTAATCACGTTACCACTTTTCCACCATCTGTGGGATCAGGTAGGAAAATAGAGATGAGGCAGAAGATCAGACGTCATTGTATTGGAGTGAGAGGAGCAGATTTGATGAGCAGAATGGTCTGCTCCTGCTGTGCTTTGCATGCTCTTAGCAATCCTTGCAGAAAGAGAAGGTAAAAGTTCAAATGACATAGGGTGATCTTAGGTCAGGCCCGGCTATTGATGGACAGCAGAAATGTCCTTCAAATTCACTGGATTAATTTGAAGATTAACTGGAAGGAAGATGAGAGCTGGTTTTCTTGAATTAGGAGTTTCAGTTGGTTAAAAGCTTGCTTAAGCCGGCTTGCAAGTAGCATTGAGAGATATTGCAAAGAGGGAGTATTTCCTCATTGCAATGAAAAAAAGAGAAAACCAGAAACAATTTCAAAAGAATTTGTGTTGTAGATCACGTGGCCAACACCACAATGGTTCTTCACAACCTCTGCAAATGCACTGTGTAAATTGTCCTATGTATGTAACTGTATAACATCTGGACCCTTGTTTGTGCTTTTCATTGAAAATAACAATTGTATTTTTTCTTAATTATCAATGTTCAGGTGGGATATGAATCTCTCTGATTTCCACATAACAAATACTTTGGATTCACTTTATTTCAAACTGTCTCCAAACTCTGTGTGTAATTTATTAAACTGCAATGAGGCAGGTTTGATCAGACCAACATCAACACTCTCAAGGACAGATTTAAAAACCTAGGTCAAAGGGAAGGTTGCTCAGTGACCCTGAACCAGCCTCTCCTCCGACTGAACACGAAGCTAAAGGTGTTCTTGGTCTGGCTTTGGGGAAACAATGTCAGTGACCCCTTGAATTAGCATCTTCACCACTTTTTATCTGAGTGCATCTGTAACTTACTGTGCACCCTTAACCATTTGTAACATCCAATTATTTCAAATGTACCTTTTTACAGGGAGTTAATTTTACAAACGCTCTTCAATCCAGAGTACTGAAAGGGGATGAGCCATAAAACAGATTGTTTCCTAACTCTTACCCTCGAGCTGTGCTCATGTTGTCGTTGTAGTTGGAGAAGGCCATTCAGCCCCTCAAGCCTTTGCTGCTGTTCAACGTGATCATGTGATCATCTCCAACTCCATTACTATTTTCATCTGCAAGGACAAGGGCAGTAGATATTTGGGAACACCACCACCTACAAGCTTCCCTCCAAGTCACTCACCATCCTCACTGTTCCTTCTGTGTGGCTGGGTGAAAATCCTGGAATTCCCTCCCTAATCTCATTGAAGTCAACCTACAGCCCAAGGGCAACAGGTAGGAAGCCCACCACCTTCTTAAAGGGCAATTAGGGACAGGCAATAAATGCTAGCCTACATCCCGTGTATCCAGTTCTAAAGAATGTCACTGAATATGAAACTTTTGTTTCTCACTGTATAGATGCTGCCAGACCTGCTGAGTTTCTCCAGCACTTTCTGTTATTGTGTCAGGTCTCTAGCATCTGAATTCTTTGTTTTAATTTGGCATCCTGACTATGTCTCTGTACTAATCACCCAGAGGCACAGATCAGATTTTACTGTGGGCATCTAAAACCCATTGTGTTCGACTTGTGGAAAAAAATCTTGTTAATAATGATCCTAAAACTGCTGCATTGTCATAAAAATTCATCTAAACCCCTACTTTACTTTGGGATTGGAAATCTGCCATACATACCCCTACAGCTGAGTTTGAGAAAATGTTAGAGTCTATAATTAAGGAAGAAATCACTGGATATTTCAAAAATCTTAATGTCACCAAACAGATTCATCATGATTTTGTGAAAGGTGAATCAATTTTAAAAAATGTACTGGAGTTGTTTGAGGATATAACAAGCAGTGATGATAAAGGGGAACTGGTAGATGTAGTGTTTTTGGACTGTCAGAAGCATTCAATAGGGTACCACAAGAAAAGGTGTTTGCGCAAGAGAGGAGCACATGGTATTGGAGTAGAATATTAACACAGGTAGAGGATTAATTACCCATTAAGCCCTGACATGGACCTTGTACAAATTAGGAATCTTGAAATTTTGACCCTTGCCCATCTTCCCGAGTTGAGCAGGTCTCTGCCAATGAGACAATGGCATGCGCCCACCCCTTGGAAATACCTCTTCTTGTTCAGACTTTCTAGTGGTGCCTCCTGTACAACTGATTACTCCACGAGTTGGTGAGCTCAGTTGGCAGGATGGCTGGTTTGATATGCAAAGTGATACCAACAGCATGGGTTCAATTCCCCACCAGCTGAGGTTATCATGAAAGACTGTCTCCTTACCTGAGGCTTAGTGATGCTCAGTTGAAATCTTGGGGCGGCACGGTGGCTCAGTGGTTAGCACTGCTGCCTCATAGCACCAGGGTCCCAGGTCCGATCCCAACCTCGGGTGACTGCCTGTGTGGAGTTTACACATTCTCCCCGTGCACATTTCAGTCTGGATGTGCATTGCCTTCCACACTGGGTAAGGAGGACACTGATCCAGACTGTGACAGCTTTGGGCACAAAAAGCTGGTTTCAGACATCACTCGCAGACTCCTGTGCTTAGAGGCAGCAGATTGTGAAGTTACTCTGTAATGCTGAAGCTCCTCTTTATTCCTCAACACCCCCTCCTCTGACCCCTAATCACCCCCACACCCTGGAACCACTGACCCTTGAAGTCCCCAATCCCACGGCCAGCTCCAACATACCTGAGGCTCACAGTGAAGCCAGTGAGCTGCTTCACCCATATGTGTACTGACCCAATACAGTGTTCCACATTCTCCCACATCCCAATCAGATCCCAAGGATTGATCCCAGGTGATCTTGTGACTTCATCAATCAGGCTCAGCATGTGGTTCTGGGTTTTTAGGCCAATTGAAAGTTCTGGAAAAGCAACGTTGAAGAGGGAGCTGGTTGGGGAAGGGAGGGGGAGGGGCCAGGGTGAGGGGAATACTTTGTGAGAGTCTGAAATGAGATTGTTCCCCCATTCATTTAGACCAACGGGATGGTCAGCCATTAAAGCTATAGCTGGACAGTGCTTCTGTGGAAAACTTTTATGGTGATGGCTGTGTGCGGAATGGCCACCACAGAGAGGGCAGGAAATAATGGGAGGGTGAGGGGCACAGAGAGACAAATGAAGTTTGGGAAACAGGTAGGAGAGGGAGAAGCTTGAAGGGAGCGTGGAAGTACATGGAGGGAAGGAAAATGGAGAGGGTGAGGGACATTAAGGGTAAGAAATGGAAAGACCAAAGATGGGATAGCAGGGATAAGATGGGACAAAGAAGGAATGGTCGCTGGCCATCCTGTTCCTCCATCACCCATAAAAATGCTGGAAGTAAAGAAAGGGAAACAGACCTCACAAATCCAGCAAACCCTGTCTGAGAGGGAGCCAGGATGCTGTCGGTGATATGAAGTGAACAGGCACAGGCTGATCCAGGACAGAGCCAGCTTTTACTCAGGTACATCTGGAGAGAGATTCCAGTCAGATGGCTGTCTAACTCCAGTATCCTGCTGCCACATTGACCCTCACCATCACACTCGATTGTCATTTCACGACCCCACTCTGTCCATTGGCTGCTGGAGGTTTCAGGAGGTGCGGGAGTCAAGGGGTCAAGGGTCAGACAGGAAAGTGGATAGATATCGCAATCCAATCAGCTGCCACCTTACTGTATGGGATAGCAGGCTAGAGGGGCTGACTGGTCCAATCCTGCTCCTACATTCCTGTTTCGGAGGAATGAGGCATCAATTCAGAAAAAAACTGGCAAAACAAAACCAACCCAAACTGCACAACCTGGCAAGATTAAAATTATCATTCACGCTGAGGGGCAGGCAATGTCTGAGTGGGATTATTACGAGACAATTAAACCAGAGACCCAAGCAACATTCTGGGGACGTTCCAACTTTAATGATCAAACTGTCAATCATTATTTTTCCCAACAATGTGACAAATGTCTTTAAGGCATGACTTGCCTCATCCTGGTCAAGCTCAGGTCTGCCTCCATTGACCCAGTGTTGGCTGTTAACTGGGGAATTCCAATAACCAGAGCCAGTGCTGAGGAAGGAAAGGCTGAGATTCCAAATCAGGATGGACTGGGACTTGGAGGGAATTCGCAATTCGAGCTGTTCCCACAATGTCCCTGCTGTTGTTCTGCACAATGCTAGAGGGAGCAGCAGAGGGCAGTGTGCTCCAAATAATCCCAGTGAGAGACTGCACTGCCTCCTTCACTTTCCACCTCCATGCTGAGCTGCTGCACTGTCTGAGTGCCCAGTAATCTCAGGATCTGGGATGGTCTGAGTGCCCAGTAATCTCAGGGTTTGCGAGGGTCTGAGTGCCCAGTAATATCAAAATCATGTTCCTTTGTTCAAGAAGGGAAATAGGGATAATGCAGGAAACTGTAGACCAGAGAGTCTCACATCGGTGACTGGAAAACTATTGGAGATAATTCTTAGGGATAGGATTTAAGCACATTCAGAAAAACATAGCCTAATTAGGGACAGTCAGCATGGCTTTGTGCAGGGAAGGTCATGTCTTACTATCTTGATTGACTGTTTTGAGGAGGTGACAAATATAATCGCTGAGGACAGAGCAGTTGATGTTGTTTTAGTTGGATTTTAGTAAGGCTTTTGACAAGGTCCCTCATGGATGGCTCATCCAGAAGATGAGGTTGCATGGGATCCACAGTAACGGTGCTATATGAATTCAGAATTGGTTTGTGCATCAAAGGCAGAAAGTAATGGTGGAAGAGTTTTTTTTATGTTAGTCATTCATGACTACTGGTGTTCCAAAGGGATCCGTGGAACGCTCTGCTGTTTATGACATTTTTGTTGCAAAGTTGGGTGGATTACTTCTTGATTAGGAGGCAGGAAGTTTGAATTTGGTGTTTGTAAAGTGCTGGGGGTGGGGAAAGCATTGCATGGTTCTTTTAAAAGATCATGTGCTTTTTCTCTGCTTAGAGATTTAAAATGGATGTCTGTGAGCAGCAGCTTGAATGTTTGCAAGTGCCCAGAGAGCACCTGAATTGAAACCTTTGTATCAGACGGCCGTACAGTTAGCAGACCAAGCAGCAGCTTTTACCAAGACAATAGGCTTTTAGAGTCATAGAGTCAGAGAGATGTACAGCACAGAAACAGACCCTTCGGTCCAACTCATCCATGCCGACCAGACATCCTAACCTAATCTAGCCTCATTTGCCAGCACTTGGCCCATATCCCTTTGAAGCCTTCCTATTCATATATCCATCCAGAAGCCTTTAAATGTTCAATTGTATTAGCCTCCACCTCTTCCCCTGGCAGCTCATTACATACACACACCACCCTTTGCATGAAAAACTTGTCCCTTAGGTCCCTTTTATATTTTTCCCCTCTCACCTTAAAACTATGTCCTCTTGTGCTGGATTCCCCCACCCCAGAGAAAAGATTTTGTCTATTTACCCTATCCATGCCCCTCATGATTTTATAAACCTGTATAAAGTCACCACTCAGCCTCTGATGCTCTAGGGAAAACAGCCCCAGCCTATTTAGTTGTAGCTCAAACCTTCCAATCCTGGCAACATCCTTGTAAATATTTTCTGAACCCTTTCAAGTTTCACAACATCCTTCCGATAGGAAGGAGAGCAGAATTGCATGCAATATTCCTAAAGTGCCCTAACCAACATGCTGTAGAGTTGCAACATGACCTCCTGTACTCAATGCTCTGACCTTTCCTTGTTCCCTGGCTTTTCCTTACCACCTTTCTTAAATAGTGGTACCATGATAGCCAACCTTCAGTCTTCTGGCACCTGACCTCACCTGCACCTGACCTCACCTGCGACTGTCGATGATACAAATAACTCAACAGGGCGCCCTACAATCACGTCTTTGGCTTCGCAAAGAGTTCTAGGGTACATCTGATTAGTTCTGGGGATTTGTCCATTATTATACATTTCAAGACATCCAGCACCTCTCCTCTGTAATATGGGCATTTTTTCAAGATGTCACCATCTATTTCCCTACATTTTATATCTTCCATGTCCTTCTCTACAGTAAACACTGATGTAAAATACTCATTTAGTATCTACCTCATCTCCTGTGGCTCCACACATAGTCTGCCTTGCTGATCTTTGAAGGCCATATTCTCTCCCTAGTTACCCTTTTGTCCTTAATGTATTAATTTAGCCAATCAATTTGAACCAGTCGCTTAGGTACAAAAATTCTGTTAAATTTAAATGTGATGGCTTTGACAGCGTAGGACCAATCCTATTGTGAGAAATATTGAGATGCCATCACAGATATAAAAGACGGGGTAACTGGACAAAGACCCCAGAGGTAGCTGCCATCTGAGCTGAAAATGTGTTGCTGGAAAAGCGCAGCAGGTCAGGCAGCATCCAGGGAACAGGTGAGAAATATTGAGATGCCATCACAGATATAAAAGACGGGGTAACTGGACAAAGACCCCAGAGGTAGCTGCCATCTGAGCTGAAAATGTGTTGCTGGAAAAGCGCAGCAGGTCAGGCAGCATCCAGGGAACAGGACAATCGACGTTTCGGGCATAAGCCCTTCTTCAGGAATGAGGAAAGTTTGTCCAGCAGGCTAAGATAAAAGGTAGGGAGGAGGGACTTGGGGGAGGGGCGTCGGAAATGTGATAGGTGGAAAGAGGTCAAGGTGAGGGTGATAGGTCAGACTGGGGTGGGAGGGACACACACACACACAGCGAGGGAGGGACACACACACACAGCGTGGGAGGG
>NC_057718.1:3989442-4025788 GCF_004010195.1 Chiloscyllium plagiosum | reverse complement strand
AGGTGGTGCTGAATTTGATGGATTTGACTGAGACAGGGTGGTGGGAGGGGAAATGAGGAAACTGGTGAAATCCTGGGATGAACTCGGATTTCACCAGTTTCCTCATTTTCCCTCCCCCCAGCCTGTCTCAGTCAAATCCATCAAATTCAGCACCGCCTTCCTAACCTGCAATCTTCTTCCCGACCTCTCCGCCCCCACCCCAGTCTGACCTATCACCCTCACCTTGACCTCTTTCCACCTATCACATTTCCGACGCCCCATCCCCCAAGTCCCTCCTCCCTACCTTTTATCTTAGCCTGCTGGACAAACTTTCCTCATTCCTGAAGAAGGGCTTATGCCCGAAACGTCGATTCTCCTGTTCCCTGGATGCTGCCTGACCTGCTGCGCTTTTCCAGCAACACATTTTCAGCAGTAGCTGCCATCTGCCAGAGCTAACAGCCCTGAGCCCTCGAGAGAGAATCACTGGCTCTCACAGCCTCCTCTATGTCTTAGAGAAAGCACCATCTAAGTAACAATCGTACTAACTCACTAATATTCCTGACAGAAAAATTGATGAAGAGTACCCCGAACATTCCGGAAGAAACGTAACCTGGCTGTAATATCGAGAGACTTAAATGCTATTTTTTATTATATGAATATTTATTGGAACATCATTAATTAGCATTTTATTTTATTCGGGAATAGTTAGTAGTTAGAAGGGATTTATTTGGCTTGTTAATAGTTTAGGTAATTTGTTCACTGCTAGTGTTTAATAAATAAATTGTTATTTGTTGATTTTAAAGTGAGTGTCACGGATTGAATTTATTTGACCACAAGAAGTTGCTGAAAGGCAGATTACATCACTTTCCACCCTCCTTTTACAGATTATAGGGCGAGGTGCTCCTCTTCGGGTGTTTCGATTTTAGTTCTCAGAGTGGGGTCGACCTCTGCTTTATAACAGATTGCGGGCTCATGGTCTGGGACAGATTGGATAGATTTAGGATATGAAAGGTCTCAGCAGATTTAATCAGATGTGGGGCCTCATCTCCTAGATCTTTAAATAAAACTGAAGTGAGATGTGGAAAATCTGTTTAAATTCAGTTGCTTGTTATTGGTTAAATCAAAAGTGGGGAAATGGCTCTAAGCATTGCTAAAGAGGTTTTGGGGTGGGGGGGGGGGTCGAAAATGCTTCACAAATTTGTTGTGGTTCTGTTCGCCGAGCTGGAAGTTTTTGTTGCAAACGTTTCGTCCCCTGGCTAGGCGACATCATCAGTGCTTGAGAGCCTCCTGCGAAGCGCTTCTTTGATGTTTCCTCCGGTGTTTATAGTGGTCTGTCCCTGCCGCTTCCGGTTGTCAGTCGACTGGGAGCTTGCCCTATGATAGTAGTTAAACACCGGAGGAAACATCAAAGAAGCGCTTCGCAGGAGGCTCCCAAGCACTGATGATGTCGCCTAGCCAGGGGACGAAACGTTTACAACAAAAACTTCCAGCTCGGCGAACAGAACCACAACAAGGAGCACCCGAGCTACAAATCTTCGCACAAACTTTGAGCTTCACAAATTTGCCAAGGAAATTTAGAAAAACAGAAACAGAATTGAATTGAATTGATGCACATCTATAGAATCCATCTACAAGGCCCGCTGTCAAGGAAAGGCCGCCAGCATTCTCAAAGATCCATCCCACCCTGGCAATGTTTTTCTACAACCTTTACCATCAGGGAGAAGGTACAGAAGCCTGAACACATGCACCAGCCGGTTTCGAATCAGTTTCTACCCTACTGTTGTTAGAATACTGAATGGACTCACAAACTCTTAACATTCGCATGTACCTGTTGTAACAATAAATTCAATTCAATACCTGGTTGGCATGGACGAGTTGGACCGAAGGGTCTACTTCCGTGCTTTGCACCTCTATGACTCAATATTGAGTTTGAAAGAATTAAACAGAACAACGTTGATAGATGGATGAGAGCATTAAAGATAGCAAAGACATCTGAGGCTCTTAGAGAGATTATTCTGCTGGACGTGTTTAAAAACTCACTTCCAAAAGTGGTAAGAACTCATGTTGAGGAACTGAACATTCAAGCAGCAAGAAGAGCTGCAGGGATGGCAGATCCAAGATGGTGGAAAAGAAATCCAAGAGGGTGGAAAAGAGGTGAAAGACCTCAAGTGTTTTCACTGCAATAAGGTGGGACACACAAAGTCACAGAGCTGGGGGTTTAAGAAAGGCACTAGGAAAAAGCATGTGTTAAAAAGGGCTAATCCAATAGAATTCATTAAGGCAGTGAAAGAAATCCTAAGAGACATCGAGAAAGTGCAGTAGAGTGCACAGCTTAGTTACTGGCTGGATAATGAGATCACACACACGATCCTTTCAAAGACTTCACTTATGTGGGTAAGATTCATGCAAGTAGAACAGGGGAGAAGATAAAAAAGTTGATATATTGATAGATGCAGGAGCCAAAATTAAAATGTGTTGCTGGAAAAGCGCAGCAGGTCAGGCAGCATCCAAGGAGCAGGAGAATCGACGTTTCGGGCATGAGCCCTTCTTCAGGAATGAGGAAAGTGTGCCAAGCAGGCTAAGATAAAAGCTAGGGAGGAGGGACTTGGGGGAGGGGCGTTAGAAATGCGATAGGTGGAAGGAGGTTAAGGTGAGGGTGATCTGAAGAGCTTCTGTGCAGAGGAGATAACCCGGGGTGTGCAGTGAGAGAGGGACTCACTGAAATCCTTGTTATGTTAGTTCCCAAACGTGATTGTAATCAAAGAATCTGCATAGATTATTGGAATGTCAACACTGTGACAAATCAAACTCCTATTCAATTCCAAGGCTGGCAGATTGTATTGGCAAAGTAGGACAAGCCACTTACATCACAAAGTTGGACTTATTTCGTAGTTACTGGCAAGTACTTTTATTGGAGCGAGGAAAAGAAGTTTCTGCTTTTATAACCCTAAATGGGCTATTTCAATTTAAATTGATGCCATTTGGAATGAAACACGCGCCAATCACTTTTCAAAGACAGATGAACAAAACTGTTGCAGGATTGACGAATTGTGCCATCTACATGGATGATGTAGGACTCTTTAGCCATGCGTGAAAAGATCACATGGAGCATTTGGCAGAGATCTTTCAGAGACTACAACAGGCAAAACTGGTCAGAAACTTGATAAAAACAGGCATTCTCAGTTCACAAATTGGTCATGGATGGATGACATCAAGAACTGTGAAGATGAAGGCCATTGAGGAATTTCCAATGCCATCTTCACAGAACAAAGTGCTCCGATATTTGGGATTGAAATTTGTACAAACTTTAATAGCATAGTGGCACCATTGGCAGATTTGTTAAAAAAAGAACCTGAAATTGCAGTGGACAGAACAATGCCTGGAGGTGTTTGAGAATTTAAAAGCACTATTAACCACAGCACCAGTTTTAGCCACAGCAAATTTTTTTAAACCCTTCAAAGTCACCATCGACACAAGCGATGTTGGTGCTGAAGCTGTGTTCTTACAGGAGGATGATTGTGAAATAGCAATGCCAATTAGTTATTTTTCGAAAAAACTCAATATCCACCAGAAAAACAACATTCACCATTGAAATGGAGTTATTGAGTTTGATATTGGCCTCACAACATTTTAATGTTTACTTTGCCAACAGTGTAACAGAGATAATTACGGATACTGATCACAGCCTTTTGACATTTCTGGAAAGATTACTTTGTTAGCGTCTCATGCTACAAATATTTAATTTACAGATTGTACATATTGTGAAAATATTATCACAGACACTTTAACATGAGTTTAAAAGGAAAATTCTTATATTCGGTAGAAATGGTAGTATTCAATATTTTGTACAAGCAGAATTCGTATAATATGCATAACTCTAGATTAATAAGCTATGGATCCAGTAATAATAGATTAAAAAGAAGAAAAAGAAGTTTAAAAAAAAGAAAAATAATGAAGACATATTTTTATTATGATGGTTCATTTTTTTCTTCAGGGGCAAGGTGTTACAAAGTTTTGTAGAATACTTGTAGATTGGGAAGCAGGAGGTTAGAATTTGGTGTTTGTAAAATGCTAGGTGGGAGAGGAAGCATCTCATGGTCCCTTTAAAAGATAGTGTTTTTCTGTGTTTAGAGATTTACAATGGATGTCTGTGAACGACAGCTTGAACGTTTGCTAGTGCACAGAGAACCCACATTTAAAGATTTGTATTGAAAGCCCATACAATTAGCAGACCAAGCAGCAGGTTTTATTCAGACAACAGTCTTTTGAGTTTAGCCAATCAGTTTGAACCTGATACAGGTGGATGATGCTTTATCTGAAATTCTGAAATCCGAAAAGCTCCAAAATCCGAAGTCTTTTGTGAAGATTTTTTCTCCATAACAAGTTTGTTTGGTGTGCAAACGGTTAACCCAACTCCACACCCACTTGACCCACATCACTCAGATGTGACATGGTGAAGTGACCCAGCACTGCCAGGTGTCAATTCTGTCTCAGCGCATGTAGTACCCAGGTGTGTCTGCTGTTCAGTTTTTTTTAAATTTCAGAGTGAAACTGTCACTTATTCCAAAATTTTAAAAAAATCTGAAATCCGAAAACCAGCTGGCCCCAAAGGGACGGATAATGGATTGCGTACCTGTACTTAGATATCAAAAGTCAAAAATGTGAGACACAGCAGGTCAGGGAGCATCCAAGGAGCAGGAGAGTCGATGTTTCAGGCATAAGCCCTTTTTTTTTTAGATTAGATTAGATTAGATTAGATTACAGTGTTTAGATATCAAAAGTCAAAAATGTGAGACACAGCAGGTCAGGGAGCATCCAAGGAGCAGGAGAGTCGATGTTTCAGGCATAAGCCCTTCATCAGGAATGCTTGAAACATCAACTCTCCAGCTCCTTGGATGCTGCCTGACCAGTTGTGCTTTTCCAGTGCCACACTTTTTGACTCTGATCTCCAGCATCTTCAGTCCTCACTTCCATTCTGATTCTAAAACCCTATTAAATTTAAATATGATGGTTTTGGCAACATAGGACCAAACTTATTGTTATGAAGGTGTAAGGGTACTTTACCTTTAAAAGTGTTGAAAAGCTGCCAAGGATTTAGAGAAGCATAGAGAGTTCAGAACAAGGAAACAATATAACATTTGGTTGAAACAGCTAAGACCTGTGTTGCCAGGATACAAAACCAAATTCGAACTTTGGCCAATCAGTTTAAATTATACCCCAAGTTACCAAAATCCAATCAAATTTGAAAAAAAAAAATACTGTTTTGACAACACTAAACCAATGAAATGATTCAATGTTTTGGGGTATGCATATCAGACATTTTGAACAGTTACCCAAAGCGGCAAAGAGGAGCTAGCACCAACAACTAGAGAGACTGCTAACAGAAACATATGCTCTCTTAAAGGTACCTTTATCTATCAATGACCTGTGCAGCAAAATACTTAAGAAGCAGAAAAGAAGACAGAGGAAAATCTGCAGAGGACACCCAGCAAAGCTGACTGGTTTTGAAACATGATCTTCTTTTTGGAAATCATAATTGGGATTTTTATTGGACCTGTATTGTAGAGGGGAAAGTAAAAGATAGGTTTAGAAAAAGGAATTATAAATAGTTGTTAGGTAATCATTATCTGTTAGACTTAAAAAAGTTGTTTTTTGTTACTTTAAATAGTGACTTTTGGGATAGTTCTTTGCCTCTCGAATTTTAACAGATTACAGCATGGGATGAATCTTTTTGAGTTGCTGGTTGATTGTAGCAGAGGGGTTTACCCGTATCGTAACACTATGTAAGAAATATTGATATGTCATTATGGGTATAAAAGAAGAGAGTAGTTGGACAAAGATCCCAGAGAAAACTGCCACTTGCTAGAGCTAATGCCCCCTAGCTGTTGAGAGAGAATTATGGGCACTCACAGCCTCCTCTATGTCTTAGAGAAAACACCGTCTGAATAACAACCATGCTAACAATACAGCTAGTTAATATTCTTGACAGGAGACTTGATTGTGAAAGCACAAAAGATTCCAGAAGACATGTAACCAGGCTATAATGTTCTAAATGCTATTTTCTGTTATATGAGTGGGATTTGTATTTATTGGAACAGCATACTGCAAGAATCTTGTTTTATTTGGGACTAGTTAGTAGTTAGAAGGAGTTTATTTGGCTTATTAATAATTTAGTTAATTTGTTCACTGTTAGAGTTACATAAATAAATTGTCATATATTAATTGCGAAGTGAGTGTCAGAGGTTTAATTTATTTAATAACTAGAAGTTGCTGAAAGGCAGGTTACACCACTTTCCCCCCTCCTTAAACAGATTATAAGGTAAGGTGCTCCTTTTGGGGTGTTTTAGTTTTAGTTCTCGGTGGGGTGGGTGGGAAGGGTTAACCTCTGCTTTATAACAATATAAATGACTTTGATCAAAATGTAGATAGGTGGGTTAGTACATTTGCAGGTGATACAAAGATCAGTGGAGTTGTGGATAGGATAGAAGGTTGGCAAAGGATACAGCGGGATGTAGATCAGTTACTGGCATGGGTGGAGAAATGGCAGATGGTGTATTATCCAAGTAAGTGTGAGGTCTGCACTTTGGGAGATCAAATGTTCAGGAAAAGTATACAGTTAATGGTAGGATCTTGAAAAACATTGATGTTGAGAGAGACTTGGGATTCAAGTTCACAGCTCCCTGAAAGTAGTTACACAGTAGATAGGATTGTACAGAAAGCACATGCATGCTTGTGTTTACTAGGTCAGGGAATTGAGTATGAGAGTCAGGGTGTCATGTTGCCACTTTATAAGACTTTGGTTAGGCCACACTTAGAGTATTGTGTTCAATTCTGATTTCTACATTACAGGAACGATGTGAAGGATTTGGAGAGGGTGCAGAAGAGGTTTACCAGGATGCTGCCTGAAGTAGAGGGTATGAGCCATAAGGAGAGGCTAGAAAAACTTGGGTTGTTTTCTCTGGAGCAGCAGAGGCTGAGGAGAGGCTTGATAGAAGTCCATAAGACAATGAGATGCATAGATATGATTGATGGTCAGAATCCTTTTCCCAGAGTTGAAATGTCGAATACGATGGGGTATGCGTTTAAGATGAGAGAGGGAAAGTTCCCAGGAGATTTGAGAGGCAGGTATTTTACACAGAGAGTGGGAGGAGGCTGGAATGCATTGCCGGGGTAATGGTGGAGCCAGTTACAATCGGGGTGCTTAAACAAGCCACATGAATATTCAAGGATGGAGGGATATGGACCACGGGCACACAGAAGGGATTAGTTTCATTTGGTGTAATGTTCAGCACAACATCGTGGGCCAAAGGGCCCATTCATACGCTGTACTGTTCCAGGTTCTATCAGGGTTCGGGACGATCAGAGTGCTCAGTAATCTCAGGGTCTGGGAGGGTCAGAGTGCCCTGTAATCTCAGGGTCTGGGAGGGCCGGAGTGTGCAGTAATCTCAGGGTTTGAGAGGGTCTGCGTGCCCAGTAATCTCAGGGTTTGAGAAGGTCTGAGTGCCCAGTAATCTCAGGGTCTGGAAATATATGGACATGGAACAATTATTGGTGAGGAAGCCTGAATATGTGTGAATGTGAAGAAGAAACCGAGATGATTCTGTTTGAGTGAACTGCTCTCGACTGCTCCTTGCTGCAGAGTGAAAGGGTCCTGCTGAACTTCAGTTTCTTGCCCGTTTTATAACTGCGTACTCCGAGATCCTTTCAGCAGCTGTCACTGACGGCTGGCTGCTTCCTTGTCGGTGAAAGTGAAGCTCAGCATAATGACATTCCCCTTCAGCCACCTGGAATCGAACACAAACATCACTCAGTAATTTCCTCACAGGCACCAGGAGGTGCTCATTTGTACACAGTAAGATCCCAGCAGCAACGCTGAGCAGATGGTCTGTTTTGGTGAATGTTGGGGAATGGACACTCATCACCCAGGGAGTGCAGCAAAACCTCTCTGCTGTCTGCCAAAGTAATGCCCAGGATGTTTTACATCCATCCAAGGCGCAGAGAGGATCCAGATTTCACTCCTCGCCCAAAAGAGGGGCAGCTTTTACTGAGCAGCACTCCCTCAGTACTGTCCTGGAGGATCAGCCCAAAATCTGTGCTCAAATCTGTGACTGAGGCTTGAATCGACATCCATCTGAGTGAGCAGCAAGAGAGTTCCTACTGAACCCTGGCTGGTATCCAAGGATGTCGGGATCATGATTCAGGAGGGAAAAGCTGGAACACTGGCTCATCCTCCTTTCTTAATCTCAGGTGCTGAGGTCAATGAAACCAAACTCCTCTCTCCCCTGACTGCAGTCAGCTCAGTTGGAGCAGAGCAGGGATTGAATCTTCCTGACCCAGGGCTTGTTATGGGTTTCAGCTCCTCACAGACACCAGACAGCAATCAGTTGGATATTGAGGGAATGAAGAACATTGGGGATGGCGAAGGAAGTTGGAATTGAGATTGAATCACAGGCAAAAGGTACTGGCTCATTCCCCCTTCTTAATTTCAGCCCTCAGAGGGTCCCCCTGCACCTGAACAATCCATTAGGAGGAACATAGACCCCAGGGCATTCTGTCTGTGATGGTAATCCCACAAAATGTGAGAGCATTTCCCAGGCACTGGAACATTGTGGACATTTCTGTCCAGGCAACTTGTCCCAAGATTAAAAAGAAGGAAATGATTGTTTGCTCTTTGATTAGTTACAGCCAGAACCCATTGTGGAACAGAGACCTTCTGTGTGTTACAAGTTATGATTTGTTATCATTCTGGTGATACTGAAGGTCTTCCCGGATGTGGCTTCTGTTTCTCAAAATGCAGCAAAAACCAACAGAGGTGTCCCATTTCCTTACCACAACAGGAGGAACTGCTGCTTGCTCACTGCTCCATGTTCGATCTGAAAGAAAGCAGAATGAAATCTCTTCAGAATGGAGCCAAGTCACAATCGAGCTCTTTCAACTGGGAAAATGGTGAGGGGAAAATGCCAGTGTGACTTTGGGCAGTTTTAGAGGAAGGTAGCTGGTGGGAATCCTGGACACTGCTCTCCGTTATAACGTTCATCATGTCAATCAGACAAACTCAGCACAGACAGAGCACCATCTTCCAATCACACCCACATTAGATCTTTTAAAGAGTTATTGTGCTTAACCCAACAGCCCTGCTCTTTATCAGTGACCCTCTACATCCTTCATCCTCAAATACCTGCCCAAATCCCTCTTCACATTTGTTATGGAATCAGCTTCAAACAGTTTTTCAGGGAGTGTGTTCCAGACCCTATCAACTCTGTCCAGGGAAAACATTTCTCCTTACCTCCTCTTTTGTGGTGATAAATAGTATGTAAAATATATCATTTCTGTAATTTGGAATGATTAAAAAGAACAGACACTTTTGAATATAGGTTTGTACTGTTGAGATTCTTTTAGAAGGGCAGAAATTTTAGAAACAGGAAAGGAGAGTGGAGACAACATTCCAGATTTTTTTTGGCCTCTGAATAGTTTCAGAGATGTAGAGGAAAAGGTCGCAAAGATAGTTCTGGATCGGAGCGAGATTAACAGGGTTGTTGTTATGGGGGCCTTTAACTTTCCAAATATTGCCTGGAAATACTATAGTTTGAGTAGTTTAGATGGATCGGTTTTTGTCCAATGTGTGCAGGAGGGTTTACAGATGCAGTATGTAGACAGGCCAACAAGGTGCAAGGTCACATTGGATTTGGTACTGGGTAATGAACCCGGCCAGCTGTTAGATTTGGAGGTAGGTGAGCACTTTGTTGATAGAACACAATTCGGTTACGTTTACTTTAGTGATGGAAAGGGATAACGCAGCGCAAGAATTATTGCTGGGGGATAGGAAATTATGATGCAATTAGGCAAGATTTAGAATGCAGTGGATGGGGAAGGTAACTGCAGGGGATGCGCATACTTAAAATCTGGAGCATATTCAAGGAACAACTACTGCGTGTGCTTGATAAGCATGGACCTGTCAGGCAGGAAGGAAGTGGTCGAAAGAGGGAGCCATGGTTTACTAAAGATGTTGAAGCCGTTGTCAAGAGTAAGAAGGAGGATTATGTCAGGATGAGAGA
Source organism: Chiloscyllium plagiosum (assembly GCF_004010195.1). Classification (NCBI taxonomy): domain Eukaryota; kingdom Metazoa; phylum Chordata; class Chondrichthyes; order Orectolobiformes; family Hemiscylliidae; genus Chiloscyllium; species Chiloscyllium plagiosum. The sequence goes on along the minus strand of NC_057718.1, from coordinate 4,015,754 downwards.
TGAAGGCTCAGTTAGAGCATTTGAGAGTTATAAGTTAGCCCGGAAAGACCTGAAGAGAGAGCTAAGAAGAGCCAGGAGGGGACACGAGAGGTAGTTGGCAAGTAGGATCAAGCAAAACCTGAAAGCTTTCTATAGGTATTTCAGGAACAAAAGAATGACTAGAGAAAGATTACGGCCAATCAAGGACAGTACTGAGAAGTTGTGCATGAGGAGAGGGGAAGCACTAAATGAATATATTTCATCAGTATTCACACTGGAAAAAGACAATGTTGACGAGGAGAATACTGAGATCCAGGCTACTCACAAGGAGGAGGTGTTAGTAATTCTGGAAAGTGTGAAAATAGATAAATCCCCTGGGCCAGAAGGGATTTATCCTAGGATTCTTTGGAAAGCCAGGGTGGGGACTGTAGAACCTTTGGCTTTGATATTTATGTTGTTATTGTCTACAGGAATGGTGCCAGAAGATAGCAAATGTTGTCCCCTTGTTCAAGAAGGGAAGTACAGACAACCCTGGTAATTATAGACCAGTGAGCCTTAATTTGGTTGTGGGTCAAGTGTTGGAAATGTTTGGAAGAGACAGGATTCATAATCACCTGGAGAGGAATAAGTTGATTAAGGATAGTCAACACGGTTTTGTGAAGGGTAGGTTGTGCCTCACAAACATTATTGAGTTCTTTGAGAAGGTGACCAAACAGGTGGATGAGAGTAAAATGGTTGATGTGGTTTATATGGATTTCATAAGTTTTCCCTTGGTAGGCTATTACAGAAAATATGGAATTGAGGGTAATTTAGTGGTTTGGATCAGAAATTGACTAGCTGAAAGAAGACAGAGGGTGGTGGTTGAAGGGAAATGTTCATCCTGGAGTTCAGTTACTAGTGGGATCCTGCAAGGATCTGTTTTGGGGTCACTGCTATTTCTCATTTTTATAAATGACCTGGATCAGAGTGTAGAAGGATGGGTTAGTACACTTGTGGATGACACTGAGGTCAGCGGAGTTGTGGATCATGCTAAAGGATGTTGCAGGTTACAGAGGGACATAGATAAGCTGCAGAGCTGGGCTGACAGGTGGCAAATGGAATTTAATGCAGAAAAGTGTGAGGTGATTCACTTTGGAAGAAGCAACAGGAATAAAGAGTACAGGGCTAATGGTAAGATTCTTGTTAGTGTAGATGAGCAGAGAGATCTCAGTGTCCATGTACATAGATCCCTGAAAGTTGCCACCAGGCTGATAGGGTTGTTGAGAAGGCATATAGTGTGCTAGCTTTTATTGGTAGTCATGAGTTTCAGAGTCACAAGGTCATGCTGCAGCTGTAAAAAACTCTGGGGTGGCCGCACTTGGAATATTGTGTATAGTTCCTCTATTTCTGATTTAGGGCTTTTGCCTGAAATGTCGATTTTCCTGCTCCTTGGATGCTGCCTGACCTGCTGTGCTTTTCCAGCACCACTCTAATCTAGACTATAGTTCTGGTCACGGCATTATCGGAAGGATGTGGAAGTTTTCGAATGGGTTCAGAGGAGATTTACTAGGTTGATGCCTCGTATGGAGGGATGGTCTTATGAGGAAAAGCTAAGGGACTTGAGGCTGTTTTCATTAGAGAGAAGACGGTTGAGAGAAGACTTAATTGCGACATAAGATAATCAGGAGGTTAGATCGGGTAGACAGTGAGATCCTTTTTCTTTCAGTGGTGATGACTGACATAAGGGGACATAACTTTGAATTGAGGGGTGGTAGATATTGGACAGACGTCAGAGGTAGTTTCTTTATTTAGAGAGCGGTAGGAGCAGGAAATGCACTGCTTGCAACAGTAGTAGACTCACCAATTTTCAGACATTTAAATGGTCATTGGATAAACATATGGATGATCATGGAATACAGTAGGGTAGATGGGCTTCAGATTGGTTCCATAGGTCAGTGCAACATCGAGGGCTGAAGGGCCTGCACTGCGCTGTAATATTCTATGCTCTATGTTCTAAAATCATTCTGGAACTGGAATTCAATGCTGCCATTCCAAGAAGACACATGAAAGCCATCCAGGAATTGGGAGAACCTCTAGAATGTTAAATAAATAGTAGCTTCTGTGTTTATGACAGACAGTGTAAATGCATTAAACTTTCAGTTTTGTTTTGAGTTCAGTTCGATAAACACAAAGATTAAGTTGAAAACAACCAAAAGTGGAATTCAGAATGAAGTTTGAGTTTCTCTCCCAGCTCGAGTTTTCAATGGAGAAGAAACCAGTCACCACAGCAGCAATGTTTTTCCCATTTGTGAACTTCTCCAAACAGGGAGAATTTGGGACAGAAACCTTCAGCTTGTTCAAATTGAAAATGTTGAGACATTAGAACATCGACTGATTCATTCATTTGGATTCAGAGAAAAACCATGGAATTATTATGGCAGTTCAAGACAGAGAAATGAACAGGAATCAGTACATTGGGAAAGTACAGAGTTGAGATTGAAGTATAATTTCTCCAGTTTTGTGCCTCTGTAGTGGTTAGTGATGCAAATTTGGGTAAAACATTGTTTTGATGAGTGTGTTAAGGTTGTTCTCAGTGTAATAAATATATACACACAATCTGGTGTATTACTTTCTCTCTTTGTGTAATAAACGTAAGTTCCATTGTTAAAGAACATCTGCAGCCTCGTGTGAATATGTCCCGGTGAGTGACCATGATGGTAAGTTGTGTCAATCAGACAAATGAGCTGCTCTAACCATGAGCTTATCAATAACATCAGGAATCTAACTGTGTTAAATAGAGATTTGGAACAGAGTAATTCCTGCCCAATGTTGTGAGAATGATGGAATAGTTTGCTTACCATTTACTGTTGCATACACAATGTCCTGGTCTTCAACAGGGCTCCTAAATAAATGCAATCCATTAGATTTATTGCACATTTACCACAGAACAACACTGTCATCTTCACAGTCTTAAGGATGGTGGATTTTATCCTTTTCACCAAACTTGGTTCTTTTTTTAAAAAGAGCAGAACAACAAAGGAAAGAATTTGACCGAACCAGAGGGCATGCTGGGAAACTTGGCCGAGTCGTTGTTGTTTCCATCTGTGGAAAGGAGAGATTTCTTCCAGAAACTTACTGCACTTTCAGCTGGTACAGACGGAGAAAGAAACTAATGTCCAAATGGAGCTGGAGCAAGTCATCAGCAAATGGATTTGTGACTTTGCTCTGGCCTGTGATGTGATCAGAAGACTTCTGGTTCAAGTCCAGTTTTATTGTTAAGGGGCCTTTCTGTGAAGGGGCAGCATCTCTATCTCTGAGACAGATCTTCTGGGTTCAAATCCCAACTAGCCAAGAGAGGAGTCAGAACAGATTGAAAAATAACAACGATTCTAAAAGAACCAGCTGAAAAATGAGAGTGACGAAGGATTAACCCTCAGGCTTTCAGAAAAATAGCTGACTTTAGTTTCTGGTTTATGTAAGTTTCAAACTCTATTCATGTGTAAACTGTTTATGTTTTAACATCAATAAACCAATCATTTAGAAAAATGTTTAGAAATGGAATTGATTTTTATCTCTCTCATCCCAGAGGTTCAGATAGACTATTCCCCAGCAGAGAGGAATGGACAAAAAAGGCTTGGACTGGGGACAAGGTGAAACCATGAGTCTCTGGTTTCCAATCAAGACCCCCCCCCCCCCCCCCTGCAGCTCGTGTTAGGAGCTGATGATCAGAGACTTGAATCTTTCCATCAGAACACAACAAACACAGCATGTGCACTGGACTGCAGCAGTTAAAGAAGGCAACTCACCACCACCTTCTCCAAGGGAATAAATGCAGGGCTCAGCCACTGACACCTATTTTCAATAGACAATAGACAATAGGTGTAGGAGTCAGCCATTCTGCCCTTCGAGCCTGCACCACCATTCAATATGATCATGGCTGATCATCCTTAATCAGTATCCTGTTCCTGCCTTATCTCCATAACCCTTGATTCCACTATCCTTGAGAGCTCTATCCAACTCTTTCTTAAATGAATCCAGAGACTGGGCCTCCACTGCCCTCTGGGGAAGACAATTCCACACAGCCACCACTCTCTGGATAAAGAAGTTTCTCCTCATCTCTGTCCTAAATGGTATTTTTAAGCTGTGTCCTCTGGTTCGGCACTCACCCATCAGCGGAAACATGTTTCCTGCCTCCAGAGTGTCCAATCCTTTAATTATCTTATATGTCTCAATCAGATCCCCTCTAAGTCTTCTAAACTCAAGGGTATGCAAGCCCAGTCGCTCCAGTCTTTCAGCATAAGGTAGTCCCGCTTGTCAGGGTAATGAGACATTCACATTCCAGAACAGTCAGGATTAGGGAGTTGAGCTTCACAAATTTAAATCTCAGTGTGGTATACGTGAAAATGTATCAGGATTGTTCTATTACGTGCATATTCCACTCAGCTTATTAAATTACAAGTTCTTTTCCTATTGAGTATGAGTTTTGTTAAGAGTCTTCCATATAAACCAGAAACTCAGTTATCCAACATCCAACTGTAAAATATGCACAGCTTCTAGGCCTCTGGGTCAAAAGCAAGTACTGCCACACATTCCACAAGTGAACGAATGTTATCACCTTATTTACATTGATCCATTGGCCATAAGAACAGATATCCTTAATTCTTCTGAACAAATGCTCCCCACACCCCCACCTCAGCTCCACTGTTGTAGACATGGGCATGCCCTCCACCTTGTTTCCTGAAGTCAATAACCAGCTCTTTCATTTTGCTGACACTATCTCTTTCTTGTATTCAGTGTCATAATTGAGATCAAGCCTGTGACAGTGGTGTTGTCAGTGAACTTGTAGATGGAGTTAGGACAAAATTTGGCCACATAGCCGTGCACATACAGGGAGTACAGTAAAGGGCTGAATGTTCAGTCTTGCAGGGCACCAGTGTTGAGGATTGTTGTGGAGGAGGTGCTGTTGCTTTTTCTCACTGGTGGTGGTCTGTGGATCACAAAGTCGAGGATCCAGTTGCAGAGGGTGAAGCGGAGACCTAGGTCTTGCAGTTTGGAGATTAGTTTGTTTGAAATTATACATAATTGACTAATCCATCTTCAATGAGTAGAAGCTTGACTTAAGTATCCATGTAATCCAGATGTTCCAGGGATGAGTGTAGGGCCATGAAATGGCGTCTGCTGTAGATCTGTTGCAATGTTAGGCTAATTGAAAGGGATCAAGGCAGACTGGGAGGCCAGAGCTACGAGCAGTGGCTGTCCTCTGGAAGCACTTGTTTATGGAGGTCAGAGTCACCAAGTGATAGTCATTGAGGGATGATAGTGGTCTTCTTTAAGCAGATGGTGACTTCAGATCATGGTAAGGAGAGGTTAAAGCAAATACTCCTGTCAGTTGATACGAGCAGGATCTGAGTGCTTGGTGGCTGAGGATTCCATTGCCTTTGGTCACTTTTTTTTTAAAATAGATATTTTTATTGAAAAAGAAGATTTTTAAGATTTTTTACAGAATTACAATAATAATACAAACTAGTATATTCCACTTTACAACATAATAATAGCACCAATATGAAATTTGAAAACACTAGCTACTAATCTATTCTACAAACAACCAAAACATAAAATAAGGTATCATACATTACTAACAACAACAAATAGGTAAACAAATAACTAAATTCATACTCAAAATCGATTTACATCAAGTCATAACAAAACCCGTATTTATATGGGATTCCTCCTCCCAGGGTCGACCAAACCAGCCAGGCAAAGGCCCTGGACAATATGGCTGAAATATCTGTTTTAGTATAGTTCAAAAAGGGCTGCTATTCCTAGAAAATAATTCCGTTTCTTGGTGCACCATATTCATAAGAAAGTCAAGGGGGATATATTCCATGACTATCCTGTACCAGTTTGAAAGTCCTGGGAGACCTTTGGATACCCAATTCACTAAAATATTTTGCCTTGCACAAAAGGAAAGGATAGTGAATAATTTCCTCTCATATACATCCAAAGAGGGGAAATTTGGGTAGCCCAAGAGTAGGGACACTGCGTCCAATCCAATCTCCATACCCAAAATCTTTGTCCAGGCATTCTCTACTCTGTCTCAGTATCTGCGGATCTTATGGCATATCCACAGACAATGCGTAAGAGTACCGACTTCAATTTTAATTTGGATCTTTCTTCCTTTTTGAAATGAACTGATCCTGCATCTTCTGCATTATACCCCAGAAATATCTGCCATTGTCCTCCACTGTCATCCCTGCTAAGGTATTGCACCATTGAACTTTAGCCAGCTCCTCCCTCATAGCTCCATAGTTCCCTTTATTCAACGGAAATATTGTCACTTCCGATCGTACCCTCTCCCTCTCAAATTGCAGATTGAAGCTTATTGTATTATGGTCACTACTTCCCAATGGCTCCTTCACTTCGAGGTCCCTGGGTGAATATGAAAATAACCGTCATATTTGGAGACAGAGCAGAGACTGATATGAGTGCCACATTTTAATTCTGTTTGTGTGTCTTTCTCAGTGACAGGACTCTGTAACCTGTGCTGTAGGGTCATGCATAAACAGCAGCTAGAATCAGCTGGATACAGTGTTCCACTGGGCTCCGTGTCTATGGATAATACTCTAACTTCCCACTGGATTTACACTCACTGCTAGATTCAAACAAACTTGCTAAAGTCAATATTTACAATTTCAGCATCAAGAGGATATTCTTTATGAAGATGAATGTTAGTTAAGATCCTCGGGGCATGTGTGTCCTTTACTCAGAGTGAACATTTCATCAGTATCCAAACACTGACAGAGCTGTCCTCTTCAAAGGTCATGAAGCTGTGAAGACTGAGAGACTGATCTGCACGTCTGATCAGTCAGCAGAATCACCTTATTTAAGAAAAGATATTATTTAACAAAGGAAATTCTGAGAAGGTTCATAAGGATGATTCCTGGCCTGGAGGGATTGTCTTCTGAGCAAAGGCTGAACCAGTTGGGACTTTACTCACTGGAGATGAGAGGAATGAGAGATGATCGCATTGAAACATACAGGATTCTTATGGGGCTTGACAGAGTTAATGCTGACAGAGTGTTTCCCTCATGGGAGAGTCTAGGGCCAGAGGACATAGTCTCAGAATAACGGGACATCAATTTAAGACTGAGGAGGAATTTCTATTTCTGAGAGGGTTCTGAGTCTTTGGAACTCCTTGCCACAGAGAGCTGTGTGTGCAGAGTTTTGAAGTCTTGAGATGGAGATTTTGATCAGTTGGGGTTTCGAGGGTTATAGAGAAAGGCAGGAGAGTGGATGAGAGCAATGTTGGATCAGCCATGACCCTATTGAATGGCACAGCAGGCTTTAGGGAATAAATGGCCTACTCCTGTTTCTATTTCTTCTGGTCAATAACTCACTGGGATGCTGCCCAGTACAGCAAATGGAATTGCAAAGAAAGACTTCGGAATGTCTTTATATCATTGGAAGAACCCAGGTTTTTGGACTGCAACCAAACTGTTTAAAATCCTTTGAAGGGACCATGAATGAGATAGAAACAGACTATTGAGGGGATGAAGTATGAGGGATCATGGTTACAAAACACAACAGAAAAGATCGAGTCCAGACACTCAGGAAATCTTTTCACCCAGACGGTCGAGTGGCTCTGGGAGTCATTCCAGATTAATGGCATGTGGAGGATCAATGCGAACATTCAGGATTCAATTGGAGAGAGTGGGAAATTAAAGGGGATTGAATGGATGGGGGAGCAGGACAGGGAAATGTGATTTGGACTTTCTGCTAATGTGGAAGTGAAAGGTCAGCGTGGGCTGTTGGGCCAGGTCACCTGGCACTCACTTGTTCAGCCCAGTGGGAGTCGCTGTGCTGCCAGTGACCCCCCGTACCAAGGCAGATCCTGACATTGGGCTCGGTGGGTAATGATTCAGTACTTCCTGGGGATCCTGCATGTGATTTCTAATGCTTAACCCATTCAAAGCTTGCTGACTGTCACCAGCAGGTACCATTGACCTGGCACTGGAAAATATGTGATACCAGAGATGGAGCAAACTGGCAGTGATTGGGCATCTGGACATGTGTCATGATCTCAAAAGTCACTCACCCACCATTTACAATGGTGAAACAAAGAGTAGTGATAAACGGCTCCATTTCGGAATGGCAGACAGTGACCAGTGGGGTACCACAGGGGTCAGTAATGGGATCACAGCTTTTTACAATATATATTAATGATATAGAAGATGGTATTAGTAATAAGATTAGCAGATTTGCTGATGATACTAAGCTGGGTGGCAGGGTGAAATGTGAAAGGATGTTAGGAGATTACAGGGTGACCTGGACAGGTTAGGTGAGTGGTCAGATGCATGGCAGGTGCAGTTTAATGTGGATAAATGTATGGTTATCCACTTTGGTGGCATGAACAGGAAGGCAGATTACTACCTAAATGGAATCAATTTAGGTAAAGGGGCAGTACAAAGAGATCTGGGTGTTCTTGTACACCAGTCAATGAAGGTAAGCATGCAGGTACAGCAGGTAGTGAAGAAGGCTAATAGGATGCTGGCGTTCATAACAAGAGGGATTGAGTATAGAAGCAGGGTCAAGCTGGCCCCAAACTGAATATGGAAAATGTACTAGTGCTGCAGATTTGCAAGGCCTAGAAGTTATTTGATAGTTATCTTTGGAACATTGGATCATTGTTAAAAAACATGGACAAAAATATTTCAGGTCCCAGCAATTGTCCTGCTGATTCTGAAAAGACCATTTATCCCCATTAGAAAATTCAAGAGATCCACCTTAGATCTTCTATATTAAGGAGGCAGTGGAGGCCCTGTCTCTGGATTCATTTAAGAAAGAGTTGGATAGAGCTCTCAAGGATTGTGGAATCAAGGGTTATGGAGATAAGGCAGGAACAGGATACTGATTAAGGATGATCAGCCATGATCATATTGAATGGTGGTGCAGGCTCGAAGGGCAGAATGGCCTACTCCTGCACCTGTTGTCTATTGTCTATTGCCGTGGGAATATCAGCACTCACTAAAACAATCACCCCCAATGTCGAAAACAATAACAGTGCAGTGACAGAATCAAACCCAAGATGAAATGGGATTTACCCTTGTGTGGAGTCCTTCACTGATGAACACAGCTTTTGTTTCCGAAGGAAAAATGTGAGCAGGACAATGCTGATCAAGACAGCGAAGCCCAGAATGGTGCAAATGATTAAAATGGGATCTGAAGTCCAGAGAATTTTGTGGGAAGATGCTTCTGTAAAATATCAAAATGTTACACACACACACACACACACACACCACACACACACACACACACATCATTCTGAGCAATGTTTCAGATCATCAATAACATTAATTTTGATTTCCTTAGGATAGCAACTCAACTCCTGACTCCTCAAAGCCTGTCCATTACCAACAAGTCAGGAATGTGATGGAATACTCCACATCTGCCTGGATGGGTGCAGTTCCAACAACACTCCAGAATCTTGTCATCATCCAGAACAAATCAACAGGCACCATTGGCCAGGACAGCCACAAGCACCATTCCCACCACCACTGACTCTCTGTTATGCATATTCGACAAGATATACTGCAGACATTCATAAAACATCCTCAGGTGCACCTTCCAAACCCACAGTCTCCTCCATCTAGAAGGATAAGGGCAGCAGATACATGGAAACACCACTCCCTGCAAGTTCCCCTCCATACCTGGCCTTGATAACCATTCTGCCCTTCCACAGCAGCTGGGTGCTCCCTTCCCTGTTCACACCAATGTTCCTTCCCATTGACTTACCAGTTACAATAAGCTGGCTCCCTGCTCCAGAGATGTAGCTCCACACACTGCAGCTGTACACAGCAGTATCATTGAGAGTCACATCCACAAGTCTCAGAATGTAACTGTTCCTGCTGACATTCCTGGAAAGCTGAACATGATTGTGGAAACCCTGGGCCTTGGTGAGGGTGCCATTCACAAAGTGGCTTATTACCCACTCCCTGTTGCTGCCAGGTCGCTGGTAGTGCCAGTGGACATCAGTGTCAATCACACTGGCATTGTGCATGGCACACTGGAACTCGGCGGTTTCACCCTCTGCTACCTTGCTGACCACTGGATCCTGAATGAGGACTGGATCAGCCAATGGATCTGTTTGTGTTGAAGAGGAAAAGTAATATAATTGGAATTGTAACATTTTATAAAATCTCTTCCTGGTTCAATGATGATTTGCAGAGGATGAACTGAAGCTTCCTGTGTGGATATTGCTATTTGTAATTTGAGGGGGAATGATTTGAAACATATCCATCAGTTGAGTGCTTTCCAATTTGCCCCTGTGATTCATTTTGTGAATAAACTATCGAGAGGAGAATTTCACAATGCTCACAGCTGACTGATTGGAATAGACTGAGCAGCCATTTAAAAAGTTTCATTCTCACCGAAAACTGAAAAGAAAAGGTTGAAAGTTTCAATCAGCCTGTAATCGGTGGTCCCTGAGGACACCCTCCCTGATTCACTGTTGCTCCATTCGATTCTGAATCCTAACAGTGTGCAAGGCTGTAGGGAGAGAGCAGGACATTGGCAGTCGGGAATGATGCTCATTTGAAGAGTCAGTGCAGACAGGATGGGCTGAATGGTCTCCTTCTGCACTGGAATGTTTCTGTGATTCTCTGATTCTGTCTGAGTCAGATAGACCCTGATTGCACTTGCCTGGAATTGAGTCAGCAATGGGCAAAGTGAAGCCCTTCTGATTGGTACCTCAGACTTTCCCTTCCATTCTTGACCCGGGTTATTATCCCAGGGTCAGGGAATCCTTGGGGTCGGGTCCCAAACACAAACCTGTGACATTGGGCTCACTGTTAGAAAGGTCTGGGACCCATACCATCCTCACCTGCAGTCACAGCCTCCTGTCCCTGATCCATGACTCATCTCCAATTCCTGAATCCAAGGAGTGGAAGCACCCTCTGGAGAAAGGTTTCCAGGGAACTTCCCCCTTCCTTGATGTGACACAATGTCTGCAGCTCAGACTCCAGCTCCTCAACTCGGATCCAAACTTCCTCGAGCTGCCAAACCCTTCCTCCAGATGTGTTCACTCTGGATCCCATTGGGCTCAGAGGGGCCTTCATTGAAACCTGTAAGATCTGAAGGCCTTGAACCAGGTGGACGTGGAAAGGATGGTTCCTCTTCAGGGAGAATCTAGAACTAGTGGGCAGTTTAAAAATAGGGGAGTGCAGGATGAAGATTGAGATGAGGAAATGTTTTTTTTCAGAGGGTTGTGGGTCTTTGGAATTCCCTTCATCAAAAGGCAGTGGATGTAGAATCTCGAAGTGTTTTTAAGGCGGGGGGGGGGGGGGGGGGGGGAATTCTTGATGACCCGGGGGTGAAAGGTGAACAGGGATATGTAGGAATGTAGAGTTGAGATTAATATCAGATCATCCATCATTTAATTAAGTGGTGGAGCAGGCATGATGGGCTGAATGGCCTACTCCTGTTCCTATCTCCCTCTGTCTGTGTTTCTTGGACTAAGGGAATGGATGAAGGTCATAAGAAGGGGAGTAACCAGGATGGGGGTGAGGAAGGATTTAGCTCAGGACAAGGACATCAGAGGTGGAGGTGGGAGTGTCATTGAGCAGAACAGGAGCTGCAGAGGGTTGTGGGAAATGACGGCCCAAAAAGTTGAGAGCTGAGTGTTTGAACTTACCTGAATAAATTGCTCGCATCTTAATGAGTTACACTGGTGCCCACTTTAATTTTCAGTTTAAGTGACGTTGAGAAACAGATTCAGTTTTAATGTGGAACTGACTCATGGGAGGGAAAGTCTAAGGAAGACAACAAGTTTCTACAAAACAAATCCCTTTGTATTCTGTTAAACTCTAAAATTAAAGATAAATACAGGCTGATGGAGTAATGTTGAGGTCCTGTGTGCAGCGTTGGCTCTGAACCCTTCACTCCATGAACACAGCATTAGATAATTACAGAGTCACCCCTTATACCACCCAGACCTCTCATGGGCAACAGTGTCTCCAAACAAGCCACCAACTGTTTGCTTCTTTATTGAATTTACTCACAATCGAATCATAACACAATAATACACAACAATTCCAGGCTAACTGAGAGCTGGAAACATATTACCTTAATTCCTGATGTTCCCATCAATTGTTGTAAAAACCCATCTGATTTATTAATGTTCATCAGGAAAGGAAATCTGCCATCCTTACCTGATCTGGCCCACATGTGACTTCAGACCCACAGCAATGTGGTTTGTTCTTACTACCCTCTGAAGTGAATAGGCAAGTGACTCAGTTTGAGGGCAATAAGGGATGAGGAACAAATTATGGCCTTACCAGTGATGCCCACATTACATTCAGAAAAATGGAAAACAATTCCCTGATGAAACACAGCCTGGGCATCCACACTAAGTTGTCCATTAACTGGAGCAGTGTAATCAATACTGTGGCTACAAAAGCAGTTGAGGTGAATAGCTCATATTCTGCCTCCCACAGCCTGCCTACCATTTATCGACAAAGCAGAACTCAGGAGGATGATGGAACAACTTGCCTGGATGGGTGCAGCTCCAACAACATTCAAGAAGCTTCATGCCATCCAGACGGAAGCAGCCTGCCTGATTGGCACGACAACTAACACCTTCAACATTCACTCCCTTTTACACTGATGTACAGTGTGTACCATCTACAAGATGCTCTTCTGGAATTCACCAAGGCTCCTCCAACAGCAGCTTCTGAACCCACAGCCTCTCCCATCTGAAAGGCCAAAGGCAGCGGGTACATGGGCAGCATTTCTTTCAGGTTCCCCTCCAGGCACTCACTATCCTGACTTAGAAATATTGTATATAACTTGTGTAAAAGTCAAATTTTTAAAATGGTTTTTTTAAGCTGAAATTAGGGGTTGACTGTTACAGGGGTATTGCATTCAAGGGGATGAAAATCATGCTTAGTATGAGTCAAAAATGGACAAACTAGAGCCAGATCTCTTTATAAAGTAATATACAACAAAAAGAAAAGGAACTATGGCTATTATCGAATATTTATCGACAAAATAACTGTCTCCATTCTGCCTGCTACAGTAGAATGGCACTGTTATACCATATCCCAGTTCCAAGTACCATAAAGTGCATGTGGGTCTACACATACCGTATATACCCAAGTAATAGTTGGATTTTTTTGTCTACTTTTAAGTTAAATTTAGGGGGTTGACTATTACAGGGATACCACATTTGAGGAGCAAAATTAAATTCAAAATGGATAAAGAAAAAAACACAAGAATTACAATGATTCTGAGAATCTGGATCAGAATATGATGGCTGGTGCATTGGAATACCTGGAACAGAGTGGTACAGCCAGCTGACTGGAATGCCAGAGTGGAGCGCAATGGACAGTCACACTGACTCAAAACTGTTGGTCTGTTAACTGTGAAGAACCAGGGTCAAATTTGACATGAGATATATGGAAAATTCTAGACTTTTAGACAAAAAATTGGGGGACGACTTTTTCATGATATCGACTTATACTCAGATATATACAGCGTATCATCATTGTTCCTTCCGTGTCATTGGGTCAAACATCCCAACACCAAGGGGACCACAGTAGCTCAGGAAGGCAGTTCACCATCACCTGCTCAAATCATACAAACTAGGATCTGGAGTAGGCCATTCAGCCCATTGTGCCTGCACCATCTTTTAGTATATTCATGGCTGACCATCCAACTCATTTCCTTGTTTCCTCATTCTCCCCTTACCCTTTGAACCCTTTAGCCATGAGAACTATATCTAACTCTCCCTTGAAGACATTCAAGCCTCAGCTATTTCCTGTAGCAGAGAAGACACTTCTTCTCAAGGGCTATTCACAAAGGACAAGTACCAGCCCTTGGCCACATCCCAAGAATGAATGAAACAAAACCAGACAGAAACAGGAGAATGTTAAACCCAGCACTGAGAACAAACAAGATGGAGAAGCAAAAGGATAGAGAGACAGAGAAAGAGTTTGAGATTGAGGAACTGGTCTAAGAGGAGAAACCGTTTATTCTATCCGTGAGTAAAAGAAGAGAAGATAACTGTTCTATGTTTATAACGAGCTCTCTGCTTTCTCTTTACCAGAGGAATTTAACACATTCTCCTCTCCAATAAATCCACGTGGAAATGGTTACTGTATCAGATTATTCTAAGGTAAACAAGACTTACCTGTTACAGTCAGCTGAGTTCCATTCCCACTGATATCTCCCCACATTTTACAGTAATAGACCCCAGCGTCACTGGGCTGCATGTTAGTGATGGTCAGAATGAAACTGTTATTGGAGGGGTCCATGGAAGACTGGAATCGCTCAGTGAATCCTGGGCTCCATTGTGTGATGTTCCTCATGTCATGTGTTAAAACCCACTCCATCTTATTTCCTGGTTTCTCCCAGTCCCAGTGAACATTGGTGTGTGTCACTGCGGCGTTCCTCACGGTGCACTGTAACCGGCCGGTGTGACCCTTGGTGATACGTTCCAGGCTCAGAGACTGGAGAAGGACCGGGACATTTGCATCTTTAAGAGAAAATTTATAACTAAATTAAAGCTCATCTGAACGTTCTGAAGAACTCTAATTTAGAGTTAGTGAGAAAGGACAGATGGTAAGGGTATCAGAGTGAACCAGTGGGGTTAATTATTCAAAGTAACCATGACATTATAGACCATAAGGTCATGGATATAGGAGTAGAATTAGGCCATTTGGCCCATCAGGCCTGCTCTGCCATTTGAGCATGGCTGATATGTTTCAATCCCATTCTCCTGCTCTCTCCCCATAACCCTTGATCCATTTGCTCATTAGAGCCTATCTATCCGTATCTTAAATATACTCAATGACTTGGTCTCTACAGCTCTCTGCAGCAATGAGTTCCACAGATTTACCATTTTTTCTCTGACGAAATTCCTCTTCATCTCAGCTGTAATTGATCATCCCTTCACTGTAAGGCTGTGCCCTGGATCTGACTCTCTCCAACAAACATCTTCTCCACATTCACTCTATCCAGGCCCTTGAGTATTCTGTGATGAGACAAACTGTATTCACCGCTCATAATGTGGTCTCCTCTTCATTTGGGAAATGAAATGGAGACTGCGTGACTGATTCTCAGAAGACCTCCATTCTGTCTGCAAAAAAAGGCCCTAACCTCCCAGGTGCTTGCCACTCCAACACACCATCGTGTTCCCTGGCCAACATCTCTGTCTCAGTCTTGCTGCAGTGTTCTCGTGAAGCTCAGAGCAAGCTGGAACAACAGCACCTCATTTTCTACTTGGTTACCTTGCAGCCTTCTGGAATCAATATCGAGTAAAATAATTTTAGAGACTGAGCAACTTTCCCCATGCTTTCCCCCTCCCCCACATACCAGGCCTTATCATTACTCAGGCAGCTACCACACTCTACCCATTGTCAGCCACTAACTGTCCCCATCAGCAGCTGCTCATTCCTTCAGACAGGCCATTACCCACTCCTTTGTCCGTCCAACAGTTTTTCTCTCACACTGGGCTCTATCTCCATCTATTTTTTACACTCACCCTCCTCCCCACCCCATCTTCTGTATAAAAACCATCATTTTCCCTCATTGCTATCAGTTCTATACAAGGGTCACTGGACTCACAACATTAATTCTAATTTCTCTCCACAGATGCTGACACTTTCCAGCGATTTCTGTTTTTATCCACAGAAATGGAATCAGAAACGGTCTGTGAGAGTTATTGTTTGAAAGATAAAGTATTAATAAAGAGATAGAGACAGTCCCAAATACCAGGCGCTGAGCAATAGGCAGTGGTCCATCAGGTGGTCACTTCATCTGAGAACTAGAATGAAAATTTTCAAACTAGCTCATGAAATTCTAATGGCAGGTCATTTATGGAATATAAACACACAGTCTAAAATATTAAACCATTTTTATTGGTCAGGATTATGCAACGATGTTAAATTTTACCAGACAGGCTGGTCCATGTTTGGACTTGGGGGAATCTCCAACCCTCAATTAAAGCTTCACCTTTAATTCCGATCGCAGCTTTTGAAGAATGGTTTGGCAGAGTCTTAATAGATTGTGTAGGAGCCCGACCACAGCCCAGGAATGGCAATCAATGGGTCACTGCAGTGGTTCAAGAAGGCAGCTCTGCACCACCTTCTCAAGGGCAATGAAGGAGAGGCAATAAATGCTGGCCCAGCCATTGACACCCACATCTCACAAAACAATTAAATAAATTGCTGCACTTGAGCTCAGCTTCCTCCCCACAGAGAATCCATCCCTGCAATCACTTTCCATCACCTCCCCAATCTTCTTGATTACAAACTGATCTCCAATTCATTCATTGGGTAGGAGGTTATTGCAGGAGGAGATTGTCATGTAAACTATACTTACTGGTGATATTGAGTTGGCTTCCTCTCCCATAGATCCTTCCCCAGACTGAGCAATAATAAACCCCATTGTCATTGAACTGCACGTTTGTGATGGTCAGAATGAAGCTGTTACTGGAGGGGTCTCTAGAATGCTGGAATCGCTCAGTGAATCCTGGGCTCCATTCTGTGGAGCCACTTTCTGGATGTGTTAAAACCCACTCCATAATTTTTTTTGCAGAGAGTCGGTACCAGTGAACATCGGTGTGTGTCACTGTGGCGTTCCTCATGGTGCAGTGGAATCGGGCAGTGTGGTCCTGGGTGACATGTTCTAGGCTTGGAGACTGGAGAAGGACTGGACCAGTGATACCTTTAAAGAAACAGATAAGAATCAGTTTATTCTCTGTACTGCTGTATTGAAAGGATCTGGCAGAGTGGTAGGAATTTTGAGTTAAACAGAGAGAACACATTATTACACTGAACAATTGAGATGCATCTGTGACTGATTTAGATGGAAAAAAATCCATCAACATAAACAGAAGTAATTAAATAAACAGCATGTTGAATAATATTTCCCAACTCTTGTCAGAATCTGATCAATAATTTAGATGCACCATTTTTTTCTGCAGCAGGTTCACTTCCATCGAGAAGGACAAGGACAGCAGATAAAGAGGAATACCACCCCCTGCAAGTTCGCCTCCAAACCACTCATCATCCTGTCTTGGAATATATCATTGTTTCTTTGTAGTCAGCCCCTGTTTGGGGCTGTTAACATGGTTCAACCAGGGAGACCTGGCTGACAGATAAAAACAGCAGTGTCAGAGGTTCTGCTTGTTATGTACCAGGCTAGACAACCCACTGGCAATATGACTTGATGAACTTCTTCCCATTTCTCATCTACCTGAATATGTGATGGTCTCCATATCCTCATTAAGACATCATTTTTATGATAATAATATCCAGGGATGCATTCAGATTCTTTTTCGGCATAGTCATGATTTGGAGATGCCAGTGTTGGACTGGGCATACAAAGTTAAAAATCACACAACACCAGGTTATAGTTCAACAGGTTTAATTGGAAGCACTAGCTTTTGGAGCGCTGCTCCTTCATCAGGTGGTTGTGGAGGACACTATTGTAGGGCACAGAATTTATAGCAAAACTTTACAGTGTGATGTAACTGAAATTATACATTGAAAAATATCTTGTCAGACAGGGAACACAGGGAGCTAACACCTTCAACGTATTATCTGGCTGACACCAATTGTTACAGTTTACCTGAGAATGTAACTTTAAAAAAAAAGTTATGTGTTGTACCTATGAAAGGAGTGAAACTGTCATGGATTCTAACAGATGAAAGACTCAACAAACAATTAAGGTATTTTTCAATGTATAATTTCAGTTACATATAAGTTCACACTGTAAACTTCTGCCCTAAATTCCGTGTCTTACAATTGTGTCCTCCACAACCACCTGAAGAAGGAGCGGCGCTCTGAAAACTAGCACTTCCAATTATACCTGTTGGTCTATAACCTGGTGTTGTGTGATTTTTAACTTTTTCCTGCATATGCCTTTTGACCCAATTGCTCTATATTTTCATCTTTCTGCAGTAACTCAGTTAATTTATCTGAGCTAAAGATGTCTGCTCAATCATCTATCTGCTCTCAGTTTGTGCCAACCAACTGATGAAACAGGGTCTCTGCTTATTCCAATTCAACTTTCTTATTAGTACTCTTTGATCTCACTGTTTCAACTAGTGACTTTGTAGCCTCATTGCCACACAGTCAGGAAAAGTCCCAGGATATGTGTCCTGCAATAATTTAATTGCCTGAGTTTCCACTGGCTGTTCAATCACCATAGATAGCACTCTGACCTGTGAACCAGCTATATCATTTGCAAGGACAAATTGTATTCCTAGAGCTGAGAGTTTGTCCAGTCCTCCTACCAAGATGTTTCTATTCTTCACTGGACACTCTAAGCTCACTTTACATAATTGAGAACTTCTTATCTCACCTTGAATTCCTGGTACTAGCACCTTTTCTGGCAATAGTCCTTCAGAAGTACATATATCTTCATCTTTCAGCATCACAGATTGAGACGATCCTGTGTCTCTTAATATTCTAACTTCTTTACCTGCTGCTCCTGGCCTATTCAGGTAAACTTTACCTTTGCAGCTATATGGTTTAAGAAGATCTGTCACTTCCTCCTTAGCCAACCTCTGACCAACTTGTAAATCTGGTGCAGCTTCCAAGCCTCCACTGTGCTTTCCATGACCACTTCAACAAAAGTCACTGTCTTATCCTGTTTTCCGATATCTGGCTTCCCAGTCCTTTTCCTAACCCACCACGACTATGATTTCATGTGGCTTACTTTATTGCAATGAAAATATGAAAGCTTTTTACCTTCCCTTTCACCTTCACCTTCACTTCCCTTTCCCTTTCACCGTGGGCGGCACAGTGGCACCGTGGGCGGCACGGTGGCACAGTGGTTAGCACTGCTGCCTCACAGTGCTCGAGACCCGGGTTCAATTCCTGCCTCAGGCGACTGACTGTGTGGAATTTGCATGTTCTCCCCGTGTCTGCGTGGGTTTCCTCCGGGTGCTCCGGTTTCCTCCCACAGTCCAAAGATGTGCAGGTCAGGTGAATTGGCCATGCTAAATTGCCCGTAGTGTTAGGTAAGGGGTAAATGTAGGGGTATGGGTGGGTTGCGCTTCGGCGGGGCGGTGTGGACTTGTTGGGCTGAAGGGCCTGTTTTCACACTGTAAGTAATCTAATCTTCAAGGGTTCCTTTTTCATCCATGGCAAGTTATCCTTATGATCATCACCAAGATCTACCCTTCCATCTCCATGTGAGGAATTTTCTTTTCCCCAATTTCCATCCCCCATGGACTGAAATTGATTTTGGAAGCTAAACTTTGATTTATGAACCAACTCATAACCATCAGTCATTCCAGCTGCTAATCTTGCTGTTTTAACTCACTACTCTTCCACATGAGTTCTCACTAATTCAGGAGGTGAATTTTTAAATAGTAATCTCTCTAAAGGAGTCATAGTTTTGCTTTGTTTTTACCGACTGTATCCAACTATCAAAATTCCTTTGTTTGTAGGTTTGACTCCAAGGATGCTGTCTGACCTGCAGTGCTTTTCCAGCACCACTCTCATCTTGACTCTGATCTCTAGCATCTGCAGTCCTCACTTTCACTAAGTTGGCTTCAGGCACAGCTCATCTGCACTTAAGATGGTTTTCTTCACCTCCTCTTATGCCCCAGATAGCTCCTCTGATAATGATGCAAATACCTCACTAGCTCTACTTACAAGTTTTGTTTTGATCAACAAAACCTACATGGTCACGGGCAATCGCATTTGTTTAGCCACCTTTTCAAATGAGTTGGGAAAGGCTTCCAAATCCTTCTCATCAAATTTGGACAATGCTTGAATATATTTAAATAGTTTTTCACCAGGCCTTTAGCTACCATGGGTTTGCTCATCCTCACTCTTTTCCTCACTCAGCTTACCTTCAGCCTACAGCTCCATCCTTTTCAGTTGACTTTCCAGGCTAAGTGCCAATTTCTGAAGTTCAAGCTCCCTCTCTTTCTTCCTTTACTCTCTTCTTTCTCTCTCTTTCTCTCACTCTTTCTTGCTCTTCTCTATCTCTTTTTTGCTCCTTTTCTCTCTTTTTTTCTTTTTGTTCTATTAAAGCCATTAATTCATTCTTCCTTTCCTCTGCTTTTAATCGTAATACAAACTGTTTCATTTTCAATTAAATATTAGCCATCTCTAAAGATTCTAATGGCATTTCCAGCAAATGTAAGTGCTGAGTTATTGCTGCAATTTTCTTTCCTTTCCTCACGGAAGGAGGCAGCTCCAACCCCAGCTTGTCTAATAATTCCAGCAGCTTGGCCTTAACCACCTCTTGTAAAACCCCAAAGTCACTTCTTCCACCCCCAGAAAACTCTTGGTGACCGAAAGAGACATTGCTCTCCCAAGCGCTGTTTAAATCAACTGAATTCAATACCCAGAACAAAAGACACTAACACCGACCACTCGTTGCCTTTGAGTCCAACAACCTGAATCCCAAATTGGAGTGAAAGAACAAATCCTGCAAACAGCTCCCAATCTGCTATGGACCAATCCAGAACCCCTCAAAATATTTTCAGAAAGTCTCCCACACCTTAACTTTGCTTGCTGTTTTAGTGGGTGCAACATGAATATTCCAGGACGGATACTGTTAGTCAAACCACATCATTTTAAACAAGCCAGAATTTATTTACAAGATTACTGAATGAAACACAAGCAAAAGAGAACAGGATATGGATGTAGGTTTGCTCGCTGAGCTGGAACGTTCATTTTCAGATGTTTCATCATCATAATAGGTAACATCTTCATCTGGAGGTTGACTGGTGATGTTACTAGTATGGTGACGAAACGTCTGAAAATGAACCTTACAGCTCAGCGAGCAAACCTACATCCAGAACCTCAACCTGAGCTATAAGTCTTCTCAAAACCCACTAAGAACAGAATATAGATGAACTTAACCTATCTGAAAACCCAATCGATTATCCCAACTTAATGAAGCTGTTCAAAGTACTTGCAACAATCCCCATAAACTCCTCTTGGCACAGAAGGTAAAATCAAACACAGGGTCTTACAGGAGAGAAGTCAGAGAGAGGATCCGCATGGACCTGCTTCTTTGGGTCCAGCAGGTTTTACAATTGCTTGACTGCTTTCAGTGAATAGCTAGACTGCCAAAACCAAACCAAACCAGAGTGAGTTGATCTGGGAGAACTGGCCTCTCCCTTTTCATTGTACCAGTGTTTATGTTTTAAAACATAAAAACCTTTTGACTGAGGCAGTATCTGTGAGCTACAATCAAACTGGCCCTAAAACCCATCCAAGCCCAGACTTTTCGAAGTCTGTGTCATTACTACGTCTCTGAA
Source organism: Chiloscyllium plagiosum (assembly GCF_004010195.1). NCBI lineage: Eukaryota > Metazoa > Chordata > Chondrichthyes > Orectolobiformes > Hemiscylliidae > Chiloscyllium > Chiloscyllium plagiosum. Next base: position 3,994,510 of record NC_057718.1, on the reverse strand, counting down.
AAAAACATCCAAGGACAACAAAACCTTGTTAAAGGAGTATCATCATCACATGGTCACTCTGGGAGCTGGCTCTGAGGGAGATGGATTAGTGTCAAGGACTCTGCACATGTCAATAAAGGGTGACTTGGTGACAAGATACCAGCTTTTGTGGAGTTACTTCATCCATCATGGTCACTGGGTCAGAATACTGGCATTCCTTCCCTCAGGGCATTATGGATCTACCTACAGCATATGGACTGCAGCAGTTCAAGAAGGCAACTCATCCACAAGCAATAGCAACAATAATATTAATAATAATATTAATGGTGATAATAGTAATGATAATTATGATGATGATGATGCTATAGACAGAACATTTAGAAATGACTCATTTGACTCAGCAGAGTCAATATGGTGTCATTAAGGATAAATAATGCCAGACAAATGTATTGGAATGTTTTGATGAGGTAAGAAGCAGGATAGGTAAAGGGGATCCAGTCGATAATGTATTTGAATTCAAATAAGTGCTTTTGATAAGGTACCGCACATTAAGCTACTTAATACAATGAGAGTCCTTAATGTTTTCAGGTAGTAAGGACAGAGAATTTATTGACTAACCAATGGCAGGGAGTTGGGATAATTGTGACATTTTCAGGGTGGCAATTCTCAACTTAAACTGCTTATCCTGAGGTCCCCTATTCTTATAAATTCAAAATTATCACCTTTCATCAGCAGAAACTGTTTTAAATACTTAACACATTTTGGGTGGCACGGTAGCTTAGTGGTTCACACTGCCCCTCACAGAGCCAGGGACCCGAGTTCAATCCCTGCCTCAGGCAGCTGTCTGTGTGGAGTCTGCACATTCTCCCCATGTTTGCGTGGGTTTCCTCCGGGTGCATCAGTTTTCTCCCACAATCCAAAGATGGGCAGGTCTGGTGAATTGGCCATGCTAAATTGCCCATAGTGTTAGGTGCATTAGTCAGGGGTAAACATAGAGTAGGGGAATGGGCCTGAGTGGGTTACTCTTTGATGGGTCAGCGTGGACTTGTTGGGTCAAAGGACCTGTTATCTAATCTAATTACCCATCTGGACTCTGTGAATTAGAAAAATCAGGCTTTCCAAGTAATATGTGCCTCTCTGAAATGAAATACAATCCCAATTCCATCAACCTGTAAGCACCCTAATGATTTCAATGTTTACTTTGTCTGTTCATAAAATCTCTCCCAAAGCAAACTATTTCCCATCCACACTCCAAGAACTGCTTCTGTCAGATTGATTTATTTTTAAAAAGTCAATCATCACTCCAGAAATATTGTCATTTTAAGATTTAAATCCTCTCATACACACTAAGATCAAAACATACATGCCACTAGTTCAGAATCCAAACTCCAAACTAAGTGATATTAAAATTATATAGAAACCATACACCTCTCATCAGTGTTTGATGGGGGGGAGAGTGCATGAGTAATAAAGCCCCAGTTAACCACAAGTCATACTAAATCTGTCACTGAATCGACACTGCAGCCATTTTGACTATTTTCTGATCTCCAAGCTAAAGTCAACAAAAAGCAGGTTGATTAATGACCTCAAACATGACATTTATTATCAGCAAGACAGATTTTTGAAATAAGCAGAAAATGTGATCAACAACTGCATTTCTATTCTGATTAATCCCATTACATCCCATTAATCTCAAACATGCGTTCATTCACAGACAGGGTAACACGGCTCTGCCGTTTGTAGAAAATAAAAGCCTGAAAGAAAGACCATCCCAGTGCAGCAAGGACATCACATCAGAAGTTAGAATGTGCTGATATCTCAGAATTTCTTCACTTTCATGTGAATTGGGTGAAGTCAATGCTTTCGTTTTGCTACAGAACTTTAAAGAGTGGTTCTTACACATTTCATTGCTTATTTTAATGAAAGAGTACACTCCCAGCTCTATCTGTTCCTGTGCACCCATTAGAATTGCACTTTTAATAAAATTGTCTCCACTGCTCTTATTTCTCCTCCCAGTCTGAGTATCCTCACATTTCTCTGCGTTACATCTGATCTACTATTGGCTGCCCAATCTCCCACAATGGGGCAAGTAAAAGAAAAAGCACATTTCCCACAAAATCCTCCTCCCATTGTCACAAAAGTATTCCCTTTCTTCCCACTGGCCACCAACAATGAACCTGAGCTCAGCCTCCCCCCCACAATGAATCCATCCCCAAGATCACTCTCCATCACATTCTCAAGCATTTGATCACAAACCGATCTCCAATTCATTCATTGGGCAAGAGGTTATTGTTGGAGGTGATTATCATGTAAACTCTACTTACTGTCTACAATGAGCTGGCTTCCTCTCCCATAGATCTTTCCCCAGACTGAGCAGTAATAGACCCCAGTGTCATTGGGCTGCTCGTTTGTGATGGTCAGAATGAAGCTGTTACTGGAGGAATCTCTGTAAGGCTGGAATCGTGGGCTCCATTGTGTGGAGCCACTTCCTGGATCTGTTAAAACCCGCTCCATAATTTGGTCTGGGGACAGTCGTTACCAGTGAACATCAGTGTGTATCACTGCGGCGTTCCTCATGGTGCACTGTGACCAGGCAGTGTGACCCTCGGTGACACGTTCCAGGCTCGGAGACTGGAGAACAACTGGACCATTGATACTTTTAAAGAAAAAAAACAATACTTTTATTCCCACAAGACCAGATTCCCTGTACTGCCATATTGAAAGGATTTGACAGAGTCGTGGGAGTTTTGAGTTAAACAGAGAGAACAGGAGAGAACACAAAACCATTAAGCTGCAGTTGGGACCGATACAGATCAAACAAAGTCCATCAACAGAAACAGAAATAATTAAATAAACTGAGTGTGAAATAATATTTTTTAATTCTGTTGAAAATCTCTTCAACATTTTGGACAAAGCAACGTCTTCTGCAGCACGATCAAAACCCACATTCACTTCCATTTGAAAGGGCAAGTGCAGCAGATACATGGGACCACCAACCCCTGCAAGACCTCTTCCAAGCCACTTACCATTCTGACTTGAAAATATATCACTGTTCATTCAGTGTCGCTGGGTCAAAATGCTGGAATTCTCTCTCTAAGGGCATTATGGGTCTACCTGCAGGTCATGGACTGCAGTGGTTCAAGGAGACAGCTCACCCATAGCAATAGCAACAATAATAATGATAGTGATAATGGTGATGGTGATAGTATTGGCAGAACATTTAGAAATGTCAAACATGAATCAGCATAGCGTCACAAAGGATAAATAATGCCAGACAAATGTACTGGAACACTTTGATGAGGTAAAAAGCAGGATAGATAAAGGTCATCCAGTCAATGTCATGCAATTGGATTTGCAAAACACTTTTAATAAGGTACCACATATCAGGCGACTGAATAAGATGAGAGGCCTTGATTTTGGAGGTAGTATGGACAGAGGATTGGTTAGCAAAACATTGACAGGGATTGTGACAAAAGGTGCATTTTCAGGGTAACAAACCTGCAATTTGTGAAGTGTCACAGGGCTCAGTGCTGGGCCACAGTTATTAACAATCAATATTAATGATTAGATGAGGAAAGTGAATCTAGTGCAGCAAAGTTAATGGTTGGCACAAAAATAAATGGGACGACGAGTGGTGAGAATGACAAAAAGTATCTGCACAGGGCTATAGACAAGTTCAATGAGTGGGCAACATGTTGACAGATGAAATGTATTGTGGGGAAATGCAAGGCTATGCATTTCAACAGGAAGAATACGATTTTATTTCTTCATTCAAGATGTGAACATTGTTGGCTAAGCCAGCATTTGTTACTGATCCATAATTGCTCAGGGTGCAGTCACATGCAGGCCAAACCAGTAAGAATGGCAGTAAACCAGATGGGTGTTTCGTGAACAATCATTTCATGGTCATCATCAGATGTTTACTTCCATGTTTTTAAGGAATTCAAATTCCAGCATTTTCCATGGAGGGATTTGAATATGGAGTCTCAGAACAAGTCCTGGGTCTCTGGATTAATAATCTAATGATGATCCCACTTGGTCATTGCCTCCCATGAGGGGAAAGACTGCTTGACAGCCCAGCACAGAGGGACTGAGAGGGTTGGAGAGTGTGTATGAATCACCGAAAGCTAGCATTCAAGTTCATTAGGGAGTAAGGAGGGAAGATGGAATATTGGCCTTTATTTCAAAGGGAATGGGGGATACAAAGAGGGAGACTTTGCTACAACTATACAAGACACTAGTTAGACCAGAGCTGGAATAATGTGGGCTGTTGTGGGCCCCTAATCTGAGGAAAAATACACTGACATTGGAGGCAATCCAGAGAAGGTTCACTCGGTTGATCCTGGATGAGGAGGGATATTCTTATGAAGAGATGGTGAGTAGGTTGGGCCTGTACTCATCTGGGTTTAGGAGAATATGAGAAGAACTGAAGAGGCTGAAGAGATTGGGGAGACACTGAATGAATACTTCTCGTCAGTATTCACTCAGGAACAGGACACTGTTGCCAATGTGAATACTGAGTCACAATTAATTAGAATGGACGGCTTTGAGTTATGTAGGGAAGAGGTGTTGGAAATTCTGGAAAGGGTGAAAATAGATAAGTCCCCTGGGCCTGATGGCATTTATCCTAGGATTCTCTGGGAAGCAAGGAAGGAGATTGCAGAGCCATTGGCCTTGATGTTTATGTCCTCGTTGTCTACAGGAGTAGTGCCAGAAAATTGGAGGCTAGCAAATGTGGTTCCCTTGTTCAAGAAGGGGAGTAGGGATAACCCTAGTAACTATAGGCCGGTGAGTCTCACTTCTGTTGTGGGCAAAATCATGGAGAGAATTGTAAGGGATAGGATTTATGAACATCTGGATAGGAATAATGTGATCAAGGATAGCCAGCATGGTTTTGTGAAGGGCAGGTCGTGCCTCACAAACCTTATCAAATTCTTTGAGAAGGTGACTAAGGAGGTAGACAAGGGTAAAGCGGTAGATGTGGTGTATATGGATTTTAATAAGGCGTTTGATAAAGTTCCCCATGATGGGCTTCTGCAAAAAATACGGAGGTATGGCATTGAGGATGAGTTGGAGGTTTGGATTAGGA
>NC_057718.1:3978416-3989377 GCF_004010195.1 Chiloscyllium plagiosum | reverse complement strand
AAAGTTGCCACCCAGGTGAATAGTGCGGTGAAGAAGGCATATGGCGTACTGGCTTTTATTGGTAGAGGAATTGAGTTCTGGAGTACTGAGGTCATGTTGCAGTTGTATAAGATTCTGGTGCGGCCGCATCTGGAGTATTGTGTGCAGTTTTGGTCGCCATTCTATAGGAAGGATGTGGAGGCACTGGAACGGGTGCAGAGGAGGTTTACCAGGATGTTGCTTGGTATGGTAGAAAGATCGTATGAGGAAAGGTTGAGGCACTTGGGGTTGTTTTCATTGGAGAAAGGAAGGTTTAGGGGTGACTTGATAGAGGTGTATAAGATGATTAGGGGTTTAGATAGGGTTGACCATGAGAATCTTTTTCCACGTATGGAGTCAGCTATTACAAGGGGGCATAGCTTTAAATTAAGGGGGGGTAGGTATAGGACAGATGTTAGGGGTAGATTCTTTACTCAGCGAGTCGTGAATTCATGGAATGCCCTGCCAGTAGCAGTGGTGGACTCTCCCTCTTTATGGGCATTTAAACGGGCATTGGATAGGCATATGGAGGATAGTGGGCTAGTGTCGGTTAGGTGGGCTTGGATTGGCGCAACATCGAGGGTAAAAGGGCCTGTACTGCGCTGTATTTTTCTATGTTCTATGTTCTATGTAACTTAGTGAGGCCTACAAGATATTGAGGAGGCGATACAGGGCCAACGCATAGAGTAGTTTCCCCTTGCAGTCGAGTCTCGTACTTGAGGGTATAATCTCAGAATACCGGGTCACACATTTCAAACAGAGTCAAGGAGAAATTTCTTCTCTCAGAAGGTTGTGAATCTGTGGAACTCTTTCCCACAGAGGGCTGTCATGGCTGGGTCATTCAGGATATACAAGGCTGAGATGGACAGAGATTTAATTAGTGAGAGAGTCAAGAGTCATGGGAAAAAGGCAGGAAAGTGGGTTTGAGGGATATCAGATCTGCCATGATCCAATTGAACGGTGAAGCAGGCTCGATGGGCCAAATGGCCGACTTCTATCCCTGTATTTTACTGTCTTACCTTATTCCAATCTCATGCTCAGTCAGACACTGTTCCCTCAGTACCTGACCCTGAATCCTCACAATTGTTTCACTGCCATGTATACAGAATCACTCAGTATTCACTGGCATTGGTAATCACCTGATTACTAACTGAGCCTGTGTCCCCCTATGTACAAGATCTGCTCAGAGACCCAGCTCCCTGACACCTTGTCCAAACCAATCATAATCATAGAATCATAAAGTCCTACCGCACAGAGACAACTCCTTCAGTCCAAACTGGTCCATGTCAACCATAATGTCCATGGATGCTGACACATCTCACAGATTCCCTGCCCCTCCCCCCAACATCCCTCCCCCTCCCCCCCTCACCCCGACCTCAGTCTCCTGCACTCTAAAGGAAAATAAACTCCTAGCTTTTGCAACCTCTCCCAATCATTCAGTCCTTTGAGTCCTGGCAATATCCTTGTAAATTTCTTCTGCACTCTTTCCAGTTTAATAACATCCCTCCTGAAGCATGGTGACCAAATCTGAACACAAAACTCCAATTGTGGCCTCACCAACATCCTGTGCAATTGCAACAGAACCTCCCAACTTCTGTACTCAATGCCCTGACTGATGAAGGCCAATGTGCCAAAAGCCTTCTTCATTGCCCTATTGTGACTCTGCTTTCAGAAAACCGTGTACCTGAACTCCAATTTCCCTCTATTCCACTACATTCATTAAGGCCCTACCATTCACCATGAATCTCCAACCTTGATTTGACTTTATCGATATTAAACTCCATTTGCCATTTCTTTGCCCACTTCCCCAACTGATCAAGGTCTTGCTGCAATTTCAGATAACCTTCCTCACTGCCCATGATACAGTCTATTTTAGTGTCATCTGCAAACTTACTAAACATGCCTTGTACATTCTCTTCCAAATCATTGATATGGATAACAAACAGTAGTGGGCCGAGTACTGATCCCTGAGACACACCACTAGTCACAGGCCTCCACTCCTACAAGCATCCTTCCTCTATTATCTTCTGCTTTCTACCTTTAAGCCAATTGTGTATCCAATTTGTCAGTTCTCCCTGGATTCCATGCAATCTAACCTTCCTGACCAGCCTATCATGAGGAACCTTATTGAAGGTCTTACAGAATTCCACATAGATTACACCTACCCTCCTGCCCTCATCAATCTTTCCAGTCAAATCATCAAAGAACTCTAATAAATTTATAAGGCATATAAAGTCGAAAGTTCCCAGGTTTCTCTTTGCAGCTCTTCTGGAATAAGGACATAACATTTGTTACTCTCCAGTCTTCCAGAGGGATGATGCAAAGATATCAGCCAGGGTCCCAATCCTGCCATCTGTCTCCCACCCTGGAATATTGGCACATTTCCTTTCCCCAAATCAGGAAAGGGCTGGCAGAATGTTTATCCCAAATAATCATCTTCATTAGCCTGATCCTCAACATTTGTCTTCCTCACATTTAGCCCTGGAACATGGCCCTTTTAATTGGCATCAACTCACACTCCATTCTCCCCCTCACTGCCCAACTCTTTATGATGGTATTAATATCTCTGTAAATCCCCTGGATCAATTCCACATTTCCATTCAATATCCTCCTACTATTACCACAAATAATTCCCCATAACCCCCCACCCCTACCACCCACACAACCCCCTCCATGGTCTCACAAACATAGAGTCACTTCTGTGAAATGGCTTGGCTGGATGAAAGCTCGCAGCTTCACCCACAAATATAAAATGTCCAAAGGAGATTTAAAGATGGACTGGGATGAGAGGGCGTGCAGAGGAGGTTCACTAGATTAATTCTGGAATTGAGGGGGATGGTTTATGAGGAGAGATTGAATAGACTGGGATTACATACATTGCAATTTAGAAGATTGAGGGTGGAATTTTATAGAAACATAAAATATGAAAAAAATTGATATGATAGAAGTAGAGAGAATGTTTCCATTGTTGGGTGAAAATAGGACAAGTTGGCATAGCCTCAAAAGAAAGGGGAGCAGATTTTGGACTGAATCAAGGAGGAACCTCTTCACCCAGAGGGTGGTGAATCTGCAGAATTCCCTGCCCAATGAAGCAATTGAGGTTTCCTTATTAAATGTTTTTAAAGCTAAGATCGATAGACTTTTGAACAATAAAGAAATTAAGGGTTATGATGAGAGGGCGAGTAAGTGGAGCTGAGGACGTGACAAGATCAGCCATGAACTTAATAAATGGCAGAGCAGGCTCGAAGGGCCAGACGGCCTACTCCTGCTCCTGGTTCTTATGTTCAAGAAACAAAACATTTCCAGAACAGGTTTCTCGGATCTATCCATAGTGGGTGGGAACCAGAGCAATTGGTAAAGAAAATCTGTCAGTAAGGGTTGATGTGACATCACAAACAAATGAAAGGGCAGCTGAAACTCTCCTGGAAGGTGAAGATAATTCAGAGGGAGGATTTGTGATGATGCCTCTCATTGAAGATCAGAAAGCAGACCTTGAATGGAATAAATTCATAGCCACCTCATACCGAAGATTAGTTAGTAAAGTGACATCAGATGGGATCCGCGGGAGCTTGTAAATTGTTACAAACTTGGCCGGCAGGGAGGAGACAGAGGGTGGTGGTGGTGGGATGTTTTTCAGACTGGAGGCCTGTGCCGAGCAATGTTTCACAGGGATTGATGCTGCTGCTTTTCATCATTCATATAAATTATTTGGATGTGAATGTTGAAGATATAGTTAGTTCGTTTACAGATGACACTAAAATAGATGTTACAGTGGACAGTGATGAAGTTTATCTTAGAATCCAATGGGACCTTGATCAGATGGGCCAATGGGCCAAGGATTGGCAAATGGAGTTCAATTTAGACAAATGTGAGGTGTTGCATTTTGGTAAGGCAAATCAGTGCAGGACCTACACACTTACTGTTGTGGCCCTGTGTGGGGATTGTAACAAGGTCAGCCAGGTAGACCTCATGGAATATGAGTTCCCTGATTAAGGCTGTTAATCTGGTCCAATCAGGAAGCCCTGGCTGACAGATATGAACAGGAGTGTGCCTGCCCCTCTTCCGCAGTTACGTTAGGGCCCGGGTGTCCTTGGAGAAGGAGCACGCAGTGTCGACCAACACCCTGGAGTTGTTCATGGAGAGGTGGGTGCCACAGGGAGTGGAGTGCATCATTTCTCCCTCCAACTCTATTTTGATTTAGTCCCTACCCTCCCCTTCACTGTTTTGATCACACAGCACTGCCCTTTGATGTGAAGGGCAGTGCTTGTCACTGGCCACCCGGGTGTTTTCCTATCTTCCTGGTGGTGGAAATTGAATAAAGATTGGTGCACTTTGTGTCTTTCACTGTGTCTCACACCTGCACACACACACCATGGGTGCTGGGGATAAAATAAGCACTACCGCACTTAGGTGGTAGTGTGGGGGTTAAAGGGAATAAAAAAAAGAAAGAAAGAAAAAAAAAGAAACAGGAAAAAAAATAAATAAATAGGGATGTACGCAGGGAGTAAAAAAAAAAAAATGAACAGGAGTGTGCCTGCCCCTCTTCCGCGGTTACGTTAGGGCCCGGGTGTCCTTGGAGAAGGAGCACGCGGTGTCGACCAACACCCTGGAGTTGTTCAGGGAGAGGTGGGTGCCACAGGGAGTGGAGTGCATCATTTCTCCCTCCAACTCTATTTTGATTTAGTCCCTACCCTCCCTTCAATGTTTTGATCACACAGCACTGCCCTTTGATATGAAGGGCAGAGTTTGTCACTGGCCACCCGGGTGTTTTCCTATCTTCCTGGTGGTGGAAATTGAATAAAGATTTGTGCACTTTGTGTCTTTCACTGTGTCTCACACCTGCACACACACACCATGGGTGTTGGGGAAATAAAAAAGCACTATCGCACTTAGAAAAAGAAAAAGAAAAGAAAAAAAAATGAATGGAGTGTCAGGGCTTCTATTCACTCTGAGAGCTGGCTTTGAGGGAGCTGGATCAGTGTCACATACTAATAAAGAGGAACTTGGTGACAGAAAACTATCCAGATGGCCAAGTGGCAAATGTGATGCCTTGAGACACCTCCTGCTGGCAGATTAATCCACCGGTGATGCTGTCACTGGAAGGGTCCATTCTAATTATAAACTTTCTGAATACCCTTCTGGTCACCGCTGATCAGACCTGACTGTGGACAGAAAAAGATCCGATCCTGGCTAAACTAAAACAGCTGGTGTTGTTGGGGGAAGTCAAAGGGTCATCACAATCTGAACTGAAACCTTTCTGGAACGCTGAGCCCCAATTTCTGTAGAGGATGGCAGATTACTGTAGGGAGCAGGAGTGATTCGACTGAGCAAAGGTTACCACCAGATACTGGCTGATCTCCACCAGGGTCACTCAGGGGTGTTCAAAATGAAAATGTGGTGGAATGTAATGTCTGGTGGCCATTGGATTGGATACAGACACAGCCGTGAGCAGTGCCCAAAGTGCCAACAAGGACAAAAATTACCGCTAGCAGCTCCCTCATATTCATGGGAATGTCCGGGTGAATCCTGGACCTGGTTACACATTGACTATGCCAAACCTTTCATGGACTCTGCATGTTCAGTCAGTGTGGACACCCACTCAAAGTGATTGTACATCCAGAGAGTTCATTCATTAAACATGGAGACAACAAGAGAAAAGTGGTGTGCATCTTTTGCAATACATGGAGTCCCTGAGGTGCATGTCACAGATAACAAACCATGGGTGTGGGGGGGTCGTGTGCATGTGCCTGAGCCCGGAAGGTGGAATGGAGGCTATAATCAATAGCTTCAGGGACATGTAACAGGACAACGTAAATGGCTTGGAAATTAAAGTGATGGATTCAGACCCAAAATGGTATCCAAAATGCTCACACAAATGGGCACAGGAAAACTCAAATTGTATGTTCTTGGTTAGATCGTAATTATTGGAATACCTGTATCCTATGTATACTGAAAGTGGGCATGAGAGAACCACTTTTCATTCCTGTTGTCTGAAATCAAGAGGGAAGGCAATATTTCTGACATTGAATAACTTGAAACTAAATGTCAAGTCAACTAATGCTGCTATTACAAGGGTATGTGGCTTGATCACCATAATCTGGTGTAGGGTGTCATAGACCAAAGAATTTCTAACATGGAGACTTCAAGATACTTCAAGAGCACTGTGATCAATTGTGCTAAAGTTAAAGAAAATGTTTCCAAAAGAAATTGAAAACTTTGAGGGCGGCATGATGACTCAGTGGTTAGCACTGCAGCCACACAGTGTCAGAGACCCAGGTTTGATTCCAACCTCAGGCACCCATCTGTGTGGAGTTTGCATGCTTGCCCCAAGTCTGTGTTGGTTTCCTCTGGTGCTCCGGTTTCCTCCCACTTTCCAAAGATATGCAGGTGAGGTGAATTGGTCATGTTAACTTGCCCATAGTGTTCAGTGATGCACAGTTTGGGTGGTTCAGCAATGGAAACGCAGAATTACAGGTATGGGATGGGTCTGGGTGCAACACTCTTCAAAGTTGATGTGGACGCAATGGTCCTAATGGCCTGCTTGCACTGTGAAAGGATTCCAAAAATCAGCATATTAGCATGCTCCACAAAAATCTCACCATCTCCCATATCCTTGTCCTGGTGAACCCTGATGCTATGTCCACATTTAGATTCTCAGGATCATTGCATGGGTAAGAGATGTGGTTGATACGAGGTCAGGTTTTTTTATTCATTTGTGTGAAGTGATTGTCGCTGACTGGCCAGCATTTATTGCGTGACCCTGGTTGTCCCTTGAGAAGGTGGTGGTGAGCTTCTTGAATTGCTGCAGTCCACCCATTGTGGGTTGACCCACAATGCCATTAGGGAAGTAATTCCAACATTTTGACCCAGCAACATGAAGGGAATGGTGATATATTTCTAGATCAGAATGGTGAGTGTCTTGGAGGGGAACTTGAAGATGGTGGTGTTACCATATATCTGCTGCCCTTTCCTTCTAGATGGAAGTGGTCATGGATTTGGAAGATAGGTAAAAACAAGAACTGCAGATGCTGGAAACCAAATTCTAGATTAGAGTTGTGCTGGAAAAGCACAGCACTTCAGGCAGCATCCGAGGAGCAGAAAAATCAACGTTTCGGGAAAGAAGGGCTTTTGTCCGAAATGTCGATTTTCCTGCTCCTCAGCAACTGCCTGAACTGCTGTGCTTTTCCAGCACCACTCTAATCTATAATGGATTTGAAAGATGCTGGCTGAGGATCTTTAGTGAATTTCTGCAGTACATCTTGTAGATAGTACACACTGCAGCTACTGAGCATCGATATTGGAGGGAATGGATGCTTGTGGATGTAGTCCCAATCAAGTGGGTACTGGATCTTGGAATGTGTCAGTTTCTTGAGTTTTGTTGGGATTGCACTCATTCAGGCAAGTGGGGAGTATTCCATGACACTCCTGACTTATATTTTGCAGATGGTGGACAGGCTTTGAGGAGCCAGGAGTTGAGTTACTCACCACAGCTTCTGACCTGCTGTTGTAGCCACTGTGTTTATATGGTGAGTCCAGTTGAGTTTCTGGTCAATAATAATTCCTCGGATGTTGATAGTGGGGGATTAAGTGATGGAATGTCAAGGAGTGTTGTTCAAATTGTTTCTTATTTGTGATGGTCATAGTCTGGCATTTGTGTGATGTTAATGTTATTTGCCGATTGTCAGCTTAAGCCTGGATATCATCCAGATCTTGTTGCATTTGCACATGGAAAGTATCTGAGGAGTTGTGAATGGTGCTGAACATTGAGCAATCATCAGCGAACATCCCCACTTCTGATCTTATGATAAAGGGAGGGCCATTGATGAAGCAAACTTGTAGCACTGTGATGGTGGAGGATTTCCTGGAATGCATGAGGGTTGGTTTCCTCAACCAATATGTCTAGGAACTAACTAGAGAGCAGGCCATCAGACTGGTTATTGTACAATGAGAGAAAATTAATTAGCAATATGGTTGTCATAGAGTGATAGAGTCACAGAGATGTACAGCATGGAAACAGACCCTTCATGCCGACCAGATATCCCAACCCAATCTAGTCCCACCTGTCAGCACCCGGCCCATATCCCTCCAAACCCTTCCTATTCATATACCCATCCAAATGCCTCTTAAATGTTGCAATTGTACCAGCCTCCACCACTTCCTCTGGCAGCTCATTCCATACAAGTATCACCCTCTGCATGAAAAAGTTACCCTTTAGGTCTCTTTTATACCTTTTCCCTGTCACCCTAAACCTATGCCCTCTAGTTCTGGACTCACCGACCCCAAGGAAAAGACTTTGTCTATTTATCCTATCTATGACCCCCATAATTTTGTAAACCTCTATAAGGTCACCCCTCAGCCTCTGATGCTCCAGGGAAGACAGCCCCAGCCTATTCAGCCTTTCCCTGTAGCTCACATCTTCCAACCCTGGCAAGATCTTTGTAAATCTTTTCTGAACCCTTTCAAGTTTCACAACATCTTGAGACCAGAATTGCATGCAATATTCCAACAGTGGCCTAACCAATGTCTTGTACAGCCGCAACATACCTCCCAACTCCTGTACTCAATACTCTGACAAATAAAGGAAAGCACACCAAACACCTTTTACACTATCCTATCTACCTGCGACTCCACTTTCAAGGAGTTATGAACCTGCACTCCAAGGTCATAGTCATAGAGATGTACAGCATGGAAACAGACCCTTCAGTCCAACCCGTCCACACTGACCAGACATCCCAACCCAATCTAGTCCCACCTGCCAGCACCCGGCCCATATCCCTCCAAACCCTTCCTATTCATATACCCATCCGAATGCCTCTTAAATGTTGCAATTGTACCATCCTCCACCACTTCCTCTGGCAGCTCATTCCATACACGTACCACCCTCTGCATGAAAAAGTTAACCCGTAGGTCTCTTTCATATCTTTCCCCTCTCACCTTAAACTTATGCCCTCTAGTTCTGGACTCCCCGACCCCAGGGAAAAGACATTTTCTATTTATCCTATCCATAACCCTCATAATTTTGTAAACCTCTATAAGGTCACCCCTCAGCCTCCGACGCTCCAGGGAAAACAGCCCCAGCCTGTTCAGCCTCTCCCTGTAGCTTAGATCCTCCAACCCTGGCAACATCCTTGTAACCCTTTTCTGAACCCTTTCAAATTTCACAACATCTTTCCGATAGGAAGGAGACCAGAATTACACGCAATATTTCAACAGTGGCCTAACCAATGTCCTGTACAGCCACAACATGACCTCCCAACTCCTGTACTCAGTACACTGACCAATAAAGAAAAGCATACCAAACGCCTTCTTCACTATCCTATCTACCTGTGATTCCACTTTCAAGGAGCTATGAACCTGCACTCCAAGGTCTCTTTGTTCAGCAACACTCTCTAGGACCTTACCATTAAGTGTATAATTCCTGCTAAGATTTGCTTTCCCAAAATGCAACACTTCGCATTTATCTGAATTAAACTCCACTTGCCACTTCTCAGCCCATTGGCCCATCTGGTCAAGATCCTGTTGTAATCTGAGGTAACCCTCTTTGCTGTCCAATACACCTCCAATTTTGGTGTCATCTGCATACTTACTAACTGTACCTCTTATGCTTGCATTCAAATCACTTATGTAAATGACAAAAAGTAGAGGACTCAGCACCGATCCTTGTGGCACTCCGTTGGTCACAGGCCTCCAAGCTGAAAAACAACCCTCCACCACCACCCTCTGTCTTCTACCTTTGAGCCAGTTCTGTATCCAAATGGCTAGTTCTCCCTGTATTCTATGAGATCTAACCTTGCTAATCAGTCTCCACTGGGGAACCTTGTCGAATGCCTTACTGAAGTTCATATAGATCACATCTACTGCTTTGCCCTCATCAATCCTCTTTGTTACTTCTTCAAAAAAATTCAATCAAGTTTGTGAGACATGATTTTCCACACACAAAGCCATGTTGATTATCCCTAATCAGTCCTTGCCTTTCCAAATACATGTACATCCTGTCCCTCAGGATTTCCTACAACAACTGAGGTCAGACTCAGCGGTCTATAGTTTCCTGGCTTGTCGTTACCACCCTTCTTAAACAGTGGCACCACGTTTGCCAACCTCCAGTCTTCTGGCACCTCACCTGTGACTATCGATGATACAAATATCTCAGCAAGAGGCCCAGCAATCACTTCCCTAGCTTCCCACAGAGCTCTTGGATACACCTGATCAGGTCCTGGGGATTTATCTACCTTTACCTGTTTCAAGACATCCAGCACTTCTTTCTCTGTAATCTGGACACTTTGCGTGATGTCACCATTTATTTCCCTATAGTCTTTTTCTTTCATATCCTTTTCCACAGTAAATACTGATGTAAAATATTCATTTAGTATCTCCCCCATTTTCTGCGGCTCCACATAAAGGCCGCTTTGCTGATCTTTGAGGGGCCCGATTCTCTCCCTAGTTACCCTTTTGTCCTTAATATATTTGTAAAAACCCTTTGGATTCTCCTTAATTCTATTTGACAAAGCTATCTCATGTCCCCGTTTTGCCCTCCTGATTTCCCTCTTAAGTATACTCCTACCTTCTTTTTACTCTTCTAAGGATTAACTCGATCTATCCTGTCTATACCTGACATATGCTTCCTTCTTTTCCTTAACCAAACTCTCAATTTCTTTCATCATCCAGCATTCCCTATACCTACCAGCCTTCCCTTTCACCCCGACAGGAACATATTTTCTCTGGATTCTTGTTATCTCATTTCTGAAGGCTTCCCATTTTCCAGCTGTCCCTTTACTTGCGAACATCTGCCTCCAATCAGCTTTTGAAAGTTCTTGCCTAATACCATCAAAATTGGCCTTTCTCCAATTTAGAACTTAAACGTTTGATCTGGTGTATCCTTTTCCATCACTATTTTAAAACTAATAGAATTATGGTCGCTGGCCCCAAAGTGCTCCCCCACTGAC
>NC_057718.1:3953194-3977149 GCF_004010195.1 Chiloscyllium plagiosum | reverse complement strand
AACTCTCTGTAATCTCCCTTCAGAATCTCAACCTTTTCCCTTCCTATATCGTTGGTTCCAATGTGGACAATGACCTCTTGCTGGCCCCTCTCCCCCGTGAGAACATTCTGCACCCTTTCTGAGACATCCTTGATCCTGGCACCAGGGAAGCAACACACCATTCTGCTTTTTCGCTACTGGCCACAGAAACGTCTGTCTGTACCTTGGACTACAGAATCCCCTTACACAATTGATCTCTTGGAAGCCGACGTACCCTTCGTTGCATTAGAGCCAGTCTCAATACCAGAAACTTTGCTGTTCGTGTTATGTTCCGCTGAGAATCCATCACCCGCTACACTTTCCAAAACAGCATGCCTGTGAGATCCTTGAGGCAATAATGACCATAATATGGTAGAATCCTTCATTAAGATGGCAATTAAATCTGAAGCTAGGATCCTGAACTTAAAGAAAGTTAACGTTGACGTATGAGACATGCATTACCAAGGATAAGCTGGCCAAGGATACTTATTGGGCTGACGGTAGATAGGTAGTGGCAGACAATTAAAGATTACGTGGATGAACTTCAACAATTGTACATTCCTGACAGACATAAGAGTAAAACAGTGAACATGACTCAACCATGGCTAACAAGGGAAATCAGGAACTGTGTTAAAGCCAAGGATGAGACTGATAACTTCACCAGAAAAAGCAGTAAACCTGAGGACTGGGAGAAATTTAAAATTCAGCAGAGGAGGACAAAGGTTTTAATTCGGAAAGGGAAAATAGAATATGAAGGTAAGCTTGCGGAAAACATAAATTCTGACTGTAAAAGCTTCTATACATAAGTGACCATCAAAAGACTGGTGAAGACAAATGTAGGTCACTT
This sequence comes from Chiloscyllium plagiosum, assembly GCF_004010195.1. Lineage (NCBI taxonomy): Eukaryota > Metazoa > Chordata > Chondrichthyes > Orectolobiformes > Hemiscylliidae > Chiloscyllium > Chiloscyllium plagiosum. The sequence goes on along the minus strand of NC_057718.1, from coordinate 3,976,284 downwards.
GCTGTTAGAATCAAGTGAATTCATAATGAACAACAAAGAGATGGTGGACCAGTTAAACAAATATAAAAACAGAAGTTTCTGGAAAAGCTCAGTAGGTCTGGCAGCACCTGAGAAGAGAATTGAGCCTGGTAACCCTTTCTCAACAATTCAAAGGAAAGGCTACTGGACCTGAAGCCTGAACTCTGATTTCTGTTCACAGATGCTGCCAGACCTGCTGAGTTTTTCCAGCAACTTCTGTTTCTGTTTTGGATTTGTAGCAGCTGGAGTTCTTTTGGGCTTTTTTTTCAGTTGACTAAATACTTTGGATCTTCCTTCAATAAATACTTGGAGACATGAAGGAGGAACTGAAAGAAATCCTTATTAGTCAGGAAATGGTATTGGGGAAACTTATGGAATTAAAACCTGATAAGTCCACAGGACCGGATATTCTAGAAATAACAGATGCATGGGTGGTCATTTTCCAGCATTCTGTAGACTCTGGAAGAGATCCAATGGATTGGAAAATAGCTAATGCAACCCCATTCTTTAAAAATGGAGGGAGAGAGAAAATGGGGAATTTTCGGCCAGTTAGCTTGACATTGGTGGTGGTGAAAATGCTGGAATCAATTATTAAGGATGTAATAACTAAGCATTTGGGACGTGGTGACAGAATTGGTTCTCATCAGCATAGATTCATTAAAGGGAAATCATACTTGACAAATCTTCTGGACTTTTATTGAGGATGTGACCAGTAAAGTGGACAAGGGTGAAGCAGTAAATGTTGTGTGTCTGGACTTTCAAAATGCTCTGACAAGATTCCAGGCATGAGAATAGTCAGGAAAATTAAAGCTCAAGGTATTGGAGGTAATGCTTTGACGTGGAGAGAGAACTGATTGGCAGACAGGAAGCAGAGAATTGGAATAAACATGTCCTTTTCAGAGTGGCAAGCGTGGGGTACTGCAGGGTTCATTGCTGGGACCCCAACTGCTCACAATATCCATTAACAATTTGGACAAAAGAATTGAATGCAGATGTGCAGATGACACTAAGCTGGGTGGCAGTGTGCTCTGTGAGGAGGAGGATAAGAGGCTGCAGTATGTTTGGACACACTGCCTGAGTAGACAAATACTTGACAAATGTAGTATAATGTGGATAAATGTGAGGTTATCACTGTGGTTGTAAAAACAGGAAGGCAGATAGTTATCTGAATGGTGGCAGTTTAGGAAAAGGAGAGGCGCAATGAGACATGGGTGTCACAGTGGAACAGTCATTGAAGGTTGGCATGCTGGTACAGCAGGCAGTGAGGAAAGCTAAAGTCATGCTGGCCTTCATAGTGAGAGGATTTGCATATCGGAGTAAGGACAACTTGCTGCAGTTATATAGGGCCTTGGTGAGGCCACACCTTGAGTATTGTGTTCAGTTTTGATCTCTTAGTCTGAGGAAGGCCATTCTTGCTATTGAGGGAGTCCAATGAAGGTTCACCAGACTGATTCCCAGGATGGCAGGACTGACATATGAGGAAAGACTGGATCAACGAGGCTTGTAGTCGCTGGAATTTAGATAAACGAGGGAAGATCTCATGGAAACATATAAAATCCTGATGGGACTTAACAGGTTAGATGCAGGTAAATGTCCTGAATGTTGGGGAATTTCAGAACTAGGGCTCACGGTATAAGAATAAGGGGTAAACCATTCAGAACAAAGATGAGGAAGCATTTCTTCACTAAGAGCTGTCAACCTGTGGAATTCTCTTTCACAGGCAGCTGTTTGGGCAAGGTATATTCAAGAGGGAGCTGGATGTGGCCCCTCCAGCTAAAGGGATCAAAGGGTCTGGAGGTAAAGCAGGAATGGGATACTGAGATTGTATGATCAGCTACAATAGTTTTGAATGGTGGTGCAAGCCCGAAGGGCCGAATGGCCGATTTCTGCTCTTATTTTCTATGCTTCAGTAAGTTTGCAGTGGATATTGAAGAAAGTTGTCAAAGGATAGAGTGGGATTTTGGTTAGTTGGAAAGTTGGGTGGAGAAATGGCAGATGGAGTTTCAACTGGACAAGTGAGAGGTGATACATTTTAGGAGGTCAAATGCAAGAAGAAAGAATAAATAAATGTCAGGGCCTGCAGGAGCATTGATATCCAGAAGGATCTTGGGATGCAAGCCCATAGCTCCCTGAAAGTGGCAATACAAGTGGTTAAGATGGTAAAGAAGGCACCCACTGCCTCTACTCCCACCACCATCATTAACAAGACTGAAACATTCTGCACAGACACCCTGCTTGCCCTCTGGTCCCAGTGAAACAGCCCACATTGTCATGGATGGACACTTTCTTTATCAAAGTCAGTAAAGAATCATTTTGGAACAATCACATCTTAACAAACACAACGAACTGTCAGAAAATTGATCGAAATAGAGAACCGCCTGTGTGAGGGAATTGTGAGCATGGAGCCCCTCACATCAACAATGCTCCTTTCCAGGCTAATTAGCAGCATCACGCAGAGTCCTCTGTCCCCACAATCCAGACCAACCATCCGACTGCCTCTTGCCTCTTGCAATGGGGAGCCAGCTCCTGCTCACTCCCTGTTCCAGATCCTGGAATCCAAGTTCACTCTCAGCCCAAATACTGAGCCTCCACAGATCAACAGCACAACTGATCTCGGTGTGACTGTATGTCTCACTGTCTCTCCATCCCCTTATTCTCTCAGCTCTCCACTCCTTTGAGCACCATTGAGTCCAATTTCTGTTGGAAAGTCTCAGACACACATTGCAGCCCCTCGCGCTGCTCTACCAGGGTCCCCCTCTGGCTGCTCCCATCATCAGCTTCCTCCCAGCACCAGTGGTTTCTCCTCTAGATTCTGATCGTCTCTGCGCTGTCCCCAGGGCACCATTCCTGTGTGCCTTGCCATCATCATTTCACCCTCAAAAACCTGCTCAACATTTCCTTCTCCCTCGGCACTGCATTGTCACTCCACCTCCTCCAATCATCCCAAGGCTGCTTCCACTCTCTCCAAATGTCTGTCCAACATGATGACACAATGAAGATGAAGCTCAGCAAACACCCACACTGTACTAACCCCCATAGATACCCCCTGAGGCTAAACCCAGAGAGGGGCAACTTTGGGCAATTACTGAATCTGAGCTCAACTTCCTCCCCACAGTGAATCCATCCCCGAGATCACTCTCCATCACCTCCTCAATCTTCTTGATGACAAACTGATCTCCAATTCATTCATTGGGCAAGAGGTTATTACTGGAGCTGATTGTCATGTAAACTTTACTTACTGTCTACAATGAGCAGGCTTCCTCTCCCATAGATCCTTCCCTGCACTGTGCAGTAATAGACCCCAGTGTCACTGGGCTGCACGTTTGTGATGGTCAGAATGACACTGTTACTGGAGGAGTCTCTGGAAAACCAGATTCTATAAGTGAATGCTGGGCTCCATTGTGTGTAACTCTTTCTTTCACGTGTGAAAAACAGCTTCACATGACTCCCGGGCTCTTGTCTGTACCAGCGAACATCAGTGTGTGTTACTGTGGCATTCCTCATGGTGCACTGTAACTGGGCAGTGTAACCCTCGATGACACGTTCCATGATTGGAGACTGGAGAAGGACTGGACCAGATACACCTTGAGGGGAAAACATTAAGAATTTAAAAATCAAATCTCCAGTTTACAACGTACTGCCAGTTGTTCAAAGTGAACAAGGTCTGTATTAAATAAAGAACTGATTCAAGATTGAAGCAGTGAAGTTGGGGCAGATCAAACCAACCTTGCTTCTGTAATTAACTAACTTTAATAACTATTAGTGTAAGCAAGTTTTGAGAAGGTCTGTAACTCAGGTTGAGGTTCTGGATGTACGTTTGCTCGCTGAGCTGGAAGGTTTGTTTTCAGACATTTCATCAACATACTAGGTAACATCATCAGCGAGTCTCTGGATGAAGCACTGGTAGCATGGCCTGCTTTCTATTTATGTATTTAGACTTCCTTGCATTGGTGATGTCATTTCCTGTGGTGATGTCATTTCCTGTTCTCTTTCTCAGTTTGGCTTGTCCTAGGATGGATGTGTTGTCCTAGTTGAAGTGGTGTCCTTCCTCATCTGTACATAAGGATATTAGTGAGAGTGGGTCATATCTTTTTGTGGCTAGTTGATGTTCATGTATCCTGGTGGCTAGATTTTTACTTGTTTGTCCAACGTAGTGTTTGTTACAGTTCTTGCAAGATATTTTTTAAATGACATTAGTTTTGCTTGTTGTCTGCATAGGGGCTTTCAAGTTCATTAGCTGCTGTTTTAGTGTGTTGGTGGGTTTATGGGCTACCATGATGCCACGAGGTCTGAGTAGTCTGGCAGTCATTTCTGAGATGTCTTTAATATAGGGGAGAGTGGCTAGGGTTTCTGGAGGTGTTTTATCTGCTTGTTTGGGTTTGTTGCTGAGAAATCTGCAGACTGTGTTCATTGGGTACCTGTTCGTTTTGAATACACTGTGTAGGTGATTTTCCTCTGCTCTTTGTAGTTCTGCTATGCTGCAGTATGTAGTGGCTCATTGAAATAATGTTCTAATGCAACTTCTTTTGTGGGTGTTGGGATGATTGCTTCTGTAGTTCAGTATTTGGTCCATATGTGTTGTTTTCCTGTAGACATTGGTTTGAAGTTCCCCATTGCGAGATTTAGGAATGGCAATTTGTTGTTGTTTCCCTCTTCTTTAGTGAATTTGATGCCAGTAAGATTAATATTGATGGTTTTGAAGGTTTCCTCTAATTTGTTTTGTTTCATGATGACAAAGGTATCATCCATGTAGTGGATGGGTTGGATATTTGGCAGAGCCGTTTGTTTGAGTTTGCTTCTATTAAGTACCTGATATCGGAGATCCCATGGGTGTTCCGTTGGTTTGTCTGTATGTTTGTTGTTGAAGATGAAGTGGGTAGTAAGGTATAGGTCCACTAGCTTAACGATACTTTCCTTACTGATGAAGTTGGTGGTGTTTGATGTATGTGTCTTTGGTTCTTCTAATAATGTAGTCAGTATTTCCTTGGTCAGGTTGATGTTGATGGATGTGAACAGGGCTGTTACGTCAAAGGAGACCATTATTTCATCCTCTTCTATCTTTGTGTCTTTGATGCTTTTCAGGAATTTTTGGGTGGAGTGGATGGAGTGGTGTGAGTCTTCTAATAAGTGTTTTAGTCTTTGGTGTAGCTTCTTGTCTAATCTGTAAGTTGGTGTTCTAGATAGCAAGACTTGTGGGTCTGAGGTAGGGGGGTGGCTCCTGGTTTGTGAATTTTGGGTAATCCGTAGAAGCATGGTATGTTGGATCCATCTGGTTTCATTTTTTGGAAATTGTCTTCTTTATTTCTCCAGATTTCTGAAGTTTTTTTTTAAGTGGGCTATGGTTCAGTTCTCTAGTTGTGGGGTCAGGTCTAACGCCATTTGTTAGTAAGTGTTAGTATCTGAAAATAATGTATTCACTTTCTCAATTTAGTCTCTTGGATTTAAAATGACTGTCAAGTGTCCTTTGTCTGCAGGTTGGATAACATTTTTTTTTAACCTTTTTCTGGTCTTTCTAGCACTTTCCTTTCTTTGTGTGTGTTTCCTTCCCTTTTCCTGCTTAATGTTAGTGATAGATCTTCTCCAAGGGGAACAGTCACAATCACTTTGATTGGTGGTTGTTGTGGTCCCACTTGATGTCAAGTTTGATTCCAGACTGAAATCTGGTTTGGATTCTTTTTTGTATAAAACTAGCAGGTGTTTCACTGAGAAAGAAACACACAATGCAGCAGACTTGGTTTCAACAAGAGGTGAATATATTTTATGAGTTTTATGAAGTGATTTTTTTGTGCAAATAGAGCTGAATAAATATAATGAAGCAAGCTATATGCATAAAACACTATTTTAAAGGCTTTGAAACACACAGCAAAATATCCCAACAGTAACGCTTTACACAATACAGATACCAGAGAGTGTTTTATTTCCCCCTCCAACTCTATTTTGATGGCCTCTTCATCACTTGTTTGATCACACAGCATTGCCCTTTAAATGAGAAGGGCATTGCTTGTCACTGGCCACTCAGGTGTTTCCTTTCTTCCTGGTGGTGGAATACAAATAAAGATTTACACACCTGTTGTTATACACTGTGTCCTACAACTGCACACACACACAACATGAGTGCTGGGAAAAAAATAAGCATTACTGTACTTAGAAATTATAACTTCAGAAATATTGACATTTTGATCTTTAAATCCTGTTGTACACACAAAGACCAAAACCTACATGCCACTAGTTCAAAATCCAAATTCCAAACAAGGTAATATTAACATCATATAGAAACCATACATCTCACATCTCAGTGTTTAGACTCTAATGGAGAGAGTGCACTCATAATCAAGCACCAATAAACTACGAGCTGTACTAAATGTAACACTGAATCAACAATAGAGCCAATTTGTCTCTCTTCTGTCTGCCGATCCAAAGTTTTAAAGAAAAGCAGTTTAATTAATGACCTCAAAAATAATTTATTTATTATGTTCAAGACTGATTGTTTAAACAAGCAGAAAATGTGATTTGCATTACAACACAGCGGTGAACCCTTCTTTAACATATTTCATGTGAAAAGGTACCTTCGATATCAGTATTTTGGAATTTCTTGGCTCTCTTGCAATGGCAGCTTCTCCGTATCCAATTTTCAAAATGTCTGCATTTTAATATCTCCAACATTGTATTGTCTCATTGGTTCTATGTTGGCAAAATAAAAACATGGGCAGCACAGTGGCTCAGTGGTTAGCACTGCTGCATCGCAGCACCAGGGTCCTAGGTTTGATCCCAGCCTCGGGCAACTGTCTGTGTGGAGTTTGCACATTCTCCCGGTGTCTGCGGGGTTTCCTCCGGGTGCTCTGGTTTCCACCCACAGTCCAAAGATGTGCAGGTCAGGTGAATTGGTCATACTAAATTGCCCATAGTGTTAGGTACATTCGTTGGAGGGAAATGCATCTGGGTGGGTTACTCTTCGGAGGGTTGGTGTAGACTTGGTGGGCAGACAGGCCTGTTTCCACATTGTAGGGAATCTAAAAAAAACTCGATACAGTTTTCTTATCTTGGGGCATAATTTAAACTGATTGATTACATTTGAATTGTTGTCAAAACAGTAACCAACTTAGGTATCAATTTCACAGCCAAATGTTATGTGTTTTCAATTTTCCAGTACACTCTGAGACTGCCTTCTAGTCATATTACCCAGGTGCTTTTAAGTTCTCAATTCAGAACAGCATTCAGTCTCTCTTAAAGGTATAGTACATTCCTTCAACTTCATCACATTAGCAACAACATTTCTTTTTGGGATTAAACCATTTTCCATTAACCTCAAACATACATTGATTTACAGACAAGGCAACATGGCTCTGCAGAATTAGTTTGGGCTGTTTTAAAAAAAAAAGTCTGAAAGAACAACCATCCCAGGGGGGTAAGGAACTCACTTCAGGTGGTAGAATGTGCTAGCTTCTCAAAGTTCCTTCAATGAGGATGATTCCTGGAAGTTATGGGCGGCACAGTGACACAGTGGTTAGCACTGCTGCCTCACAGCGCCAGAGACCCGGGTTCAATTCCCGACTTAGGCGACTGACTGTGTGGAGTTTGCACGTTCTCCCCGTGTCTGCGTGGGTTTCCTCCGGGTGCTCCGGTTTCCTCCCACAATCCAAAAATGTGCGGGTCAGGTGAATTGGCCATGCTAAATTGCCCGTAGTGTTAGGTTAAAGGGGTAAATGTAGGGGTATGGGTGGGTTGCGCTTCGGCGGGTCGGTGTGGACTTGTTGGGCCGAAGGGCCTGTTTCCACACTGTAAGTAATCTTATATATTGATGGGAGATCTTCTGACCATATTTCAAATTCCAATAGGAAATAGTCTGAAACCCTGATATTGGAAACATTATCTTTTTCCTTGTCTTCTATTGACTGAGAGGAAGAAATCATGCAGCTGATCCTGCTTGAAGATTTTTTCTCTTTTTATCAGAACTAATGGATTTTTTTTTCACTGTTTTCGGTCAGTTTGACAATTTTGCTTCAGCTGCTCTCCTTTTGATCTGTGAAGGCATATAGTTACCTGAACCCAGAAACTGTTACTGAGCTGTATTCAAAATCAGTCAGTCCAGCAGCTTAGCAATAAAACCAATTTCTTCTCTATTCTTAGTATCCTTGCTTCATTAAGAATTCATTTGAATTTTGTAAACCACAACAGATTTTGATCTTTCAGACCCAAGTGATCCTGTGGTAAATACTCCTTCTCAAGGAAATGTCCAAAAGTTCCATATTCCAGTTTTGTCATACTCCATATATTATCATGTGTAGGTTTCTGTTCACTTTAAAGAGAGGTTCTGTTGTTACTTTATGAATTTAATGGCTCTTTTTCGACTAAATAGTATACTCTCAGTTTCGCCTGCTCCTGCACACACGTTAAAATTGCACTTTCACATAAAATTGTCTCCGCTGCTCTAATTTGTCCATCCAATCAGAGTATCCTCACATCTCTCTGCAATACATCTGATCTGCTATTTGCTGCCCACTCCCCCACAATGGGGCAAGTAGAAGAGAAAGCCCCAGGACCTACCTGAGCCAGGATGGGGACTGAAGCCAGGCTCTCAGCAACATTCAACATGAACCTCCAGTTAATTATGTTGGAAACTCCCAGAATATTATGTTCACTCTTCCCCAGTCAGGTGGCTCAGATGGCTGGAGTATAATGCAGAATAATGACAACATCTCAACTTCAATCCCAGTCTCAGCTGTGAGAGCTCATGGAGAGCAAGCCTCTCCCCTTTCCATGTGCTTGATGCGGCGTGGTTCCCTTTAACCTGGATTGAACCATTTGTCTCTCAAATAGAGAGAGATGCATGTGTCCCTTTAAGCTCTATGGTTCATTCCCAATCCCTGGGGTGGGGAACCTCACAGAGCAATCTCCCTGACTCTGCTCATCCAGGCAATGGCACTGACACGCTTATGAGTCAAATGAAATTAATATCACTTGTTCTCTAGGATGAAACTCCACATTTCACTAAAAATCCTCCTCTCATTGTCATGAAAAAAATCCCATTTCTCCACTCCCCATTGAACGTGACCTGAGATTCCTCCCCACAGTGAATCCATCCCCGAGATCATTCCTTTTCATCTCCTCAATCTGCTTGATCACAAACTGATCTCCAACTCGTTTTTTGGGCAAAAGGTTATTGTTGAAGGTGATTGATGTGTCAACTTTACTTACTGTCAACAATGAGCTGGCTTCCTTTCCCATAGATCCAGCCCCAGACTGAGCAATAATAGACCCCAGTGTCACTGGGCTGCACGTTTGTGATGGTCAGAATGACGCCGGAGGGGTCTCTGAAAGGCTGGAATCGCTCAGTGAATCCTGGGCTCCATTGTGTAGAGCCACTTCCTGGATGTGTTGAAACCCGCTCCATAATTTGCTCTGGGGACAGTCGGTACCACTGAACATCGGTGTGTGTTACTGCAGAATTCCTCATAGTGCACTGTAACCGGGCAGTGTGACCCTCGGTGACACGTTGCAGGATTGGAGATTGGATAAGGACTGGACCGGTGATGCCTTTAAAGAAAAAGATAACAAGTTTATTCTCCCAAGAACAGATTCTCTGTACTGCCGTATTGAAAGGATCTGATGGAGTGGTCGGGGTTTTGAGTTAAACAGAGAGAACAGGTTGTTACACTATACCATTGAGTTGTATCTGTGACTGATTCAGATCAAACCAAATGCATCAACATAAACAAAAATAATTAAATAAACAGTGTGTTAAATAATATTTCTTAACTGTTGAGAATTTCATCAACATTTTGGACACATCAATTTCTTCTGCAGCATGATCAAAACCCACATTCACTTCCATCTGGATGGACAAGGGCAGCAGATACATGGGAACTCCACCCCCTGCAAGTTCTCCACCACGTCATTCCCCACCCTGACTTGGAAATATATTGCTGTTCCTTCGGTGTCACTGGGTCAAAATGCTGGAATTCTCTCTCTTAGAGCATTATGGGTCTACCTGCAGGACATGGACTGCAGTGGTTCAAGAAGGCAGCTCATCCTCAGCAATAGCAATAATAATAATGATGGTGATGATGGTGATAGTATCGGCAGAACATTTAGAAATGTATAACATGGTCCAGCAGAATCAGCATGTTATCATGAAGGATAAATAATGCCAGACAAATTTACTAGAACCACTTTGATGAGGTATGAAGCAGGGTAGATGAAGGGGATACAGTCCATGTAATATATTTAGATTTGCAAAAACATTTTGTTAAAGTATCACACATGAGGCTACTTATTCAATGTGAGTCTGTGGTATTGGAGCTAGCATGGACAGCTGAATGGATAACTAAAGGATGACAGAGAGTTGGGGTAAATGTGGTATTTTCAGGGTGGCTCAGGGCGCAATTAAGAATCGGCTCCTTTGCTGTGAGTCTGGAGTCACATGTAGACCAAACCAGTAAGGATGGCAGTAAATCAGATAGCTTTTCCCGAACAATCAACAGATGTATAATTCCAGGTTTTTAAGGAATTCAAATTCCAACATTTTCCGTGGAGGGATTTGAATATCGAGTCTCAGAACATCTCAGAACATGCCCTGGGTCTCTGGGTTAATAATCCAGTGATGATCCCACTTGGTCATTGCCTCCCATGAGGGGAAAGACTGCTTGACAGCCCAGCACAGAGGGACTGGGAGGGTTGTAGAGTGTATATGAATCACTGAGAGCTAGCATCCAAGTTCATTAGAGAGTAAGGAGGGAAAATGGAATGTTGGCCTTTATTTCAAAGGGAATGGAGGATAAAAATAGGAAGACTTTGCTACAACTATACAAGGCGCTGGTTAGACCAGAGCTGGAATAATGTGGACTGTTGTGGGCCCCTTATCTGAGGAAAAATACACTGACATTGGAGGCAGTCCAGAGAAGGTTCACTCGGTTGATCCTGAGTGTGGAGAGTTATTCTTATGAAGAGATGCTGAGTAGGTCAAGCCAGTGTTCATCTGGGTTGAGGAGAATATGAGAAGAACTTAGTGAGACATATAGGATATTGAGGACGTGATATAGGGTCGATGCAGAGAGCTAGTTTCCTCTTGTGGGATAATCTCGGACTCGAGGGTACAATCTCAGAATACCGGGTCACATATTTCAAACAGAGTCAAGGAGAAATTTCTTCTCTGAGAGGGTTGTGAACCTGTGGAACTCTTTCTCACAGAGGGCTATCATGGCTGGTTCATTAAGGAGATTCAAGGCTGAAATGGACAGAGATTTAATTAGTGAGAGAGTCAAGGGTCATGGAGGAAAGGCAGGAAAATGGGTTTGAGGGTTGTCAGATCAGCCATGATCCTATTGACTGGTGGAGTAGGCTAGATGGGCCAAATGGCCTACTTCTATTCCTGCATTTTACTGTCATATCTCATTACAATATCCATTCTCATGATCATTACAGACACTGCTCTCCTCGATCCTGACCCTGAAGCCTCAAAGTTCTTTCACTGCCATGTATACAGAACCCTTGAGTATTCACTGGCACTGGTAATCACCTGAGTACTAACTGACCTGTGCCAGACTGTGCCCAGAGGCTGCTCAGAGACCCCGGGTCCAGCTTTTCACACACACATTTGTTTTGAAGGTGTCGCGATACTCTATCCATAAGAAAGTTGAAAGCTAGCAAGGCCTGCCTGACAGAGCACAAAGTGTTCTGAACAAGGTAACAATGTAACACATGGTTGGCACAAATAGCAGGAGCTGGGCTGCCATGAGACAAAAACAAATTCAAATTCGACCAATCAGTTTAAATTATGTCCCAAGATACCAAACTCCAATCAGGTTTGAATTTAGTATTTTGATAATATTAAAACCAATGAAATGATCTGATGGTTTGGGTATAAAACCGGACATTTTGAACAGCTAGAGTGAACTGCCAAAATATCAAGAGGTGTAGGCAGCTAGTTTAAGAACTGAGACGTACTTGTGTGGGGAAGGTGTTTGCACTGCAAAACATTAAAACCGACCTGGAGAGAGAATCTACAGAGGAAAATCTACAGAGGTAACTCAACAAAGCTGACTGGTTTTGAAACCTGATTATTGTTTCGTAAATTTTTTATTGGACAATTATTGTTGAGTGGGAGGTAAAACCGACCTGATATCGACCAAGTATTAGAGAGTGGGAAGCAAAAGATAGGTTTAAGAGAAAGAAGTTGTAAATAGTTGTTAGTTTTAATATTCTCTGTTGGACTTAAAAGATAATGTTATTATTTTTTACTTCAAATATTTACCTCTGTGATAGTTCTTTGCCTCTCGAATTTTAACAGATTACAGCACAGGGTGAATCCTTTCAATGTTGCTGGTTTAAGTTGGCAGAGAGGTTTACCCTGTGTCCTAACACACTTCGTACTCCAGCTCCCAGGTACCTTGTCCAAACCAATCATAGAATCATTGAGTCATAAGGTCCTACAGCTCGGAGACAGTTACTTCGGCCCAAAATATCCATGCATGCTTATGCACTTTGAAAGATCCCCCCTCAGTCTCCTATGCTCTAAAGAAAAATCTTCTCACCCTATAAATCAGTCCCCTGAGTCCTGGCAACTTCCTTGTAAATTTCTTCTGCACGCTTTCTAGTTTAATAATATCCTTCTGAGATCAAGGTGACAAAAACTGAACAGAAGACTCCAAGTGCGGCCTCACCAATGTCCTGGATAACTGCAACATAACTTCTCAACTTATCTACTCAATGCCCTGACTGATGAAGGCCAGTGTGCCAACAGCCTTGTTCACTGCCCTGTCTAGGTGTGATTCCACTTTCAGAGGACCGTGCACCTGAACTGTCATCTGCAAACTTACTAAACATGCCATGTACATTCTCATCCAAATCATTGACATAGATAACAAGCAATAATGGGCCTAGACCGACCCCTGAGGCACTCCACTAGTCACAGGCCTCCAATCCAACAAGCATCCTTCCACTATTACAGTCTCCTTCCCATCATTAAACCAATTGTGTATCCAATTTGCCAGATCCCCCTAGTCTATCTTGTGGAACATTATCGAAGGCTTTACTGAAATCTATATAGACTACATCTACTGCCCTACCTGCATCAACCTTCCTGGCCACTTTATCAAAGAACTCTAACATTTTGTGAGGTTTGATCTCCCACTCACAAGTCCATGTTGACTACTCTTAATCAAACCCTGTCTTTCTAGATACATGTACACCTTATCCATCAGAATCTTCTCAAGTAATTTGTTTACCATAGATGTTAGGCTTAATTGGTCTATAGTTCCCAGATTTCCCTTTGCAGCCCTTCTTGAACAAGAACACAACACTTGCTATCCTCCAGTCTTCCGAAACCTCACCCGTGGCGTGCAATGATGCAAATACTGTATATCAGCAACGGCCCCAATCCTGCCATCCGTCTCACATACTCCCTTTTCCCCAAGTCAGGAAAGGGCTGGCAGAATGTTTATCCCAAATAATTATCTTCATTAGCCTGATTCTCAACACTTCTCTTCCTAACATTTATCCCTGGAGCATGATCCTTTTCATTGGTGTCACTTCACACTCCATTCTCCCCAACTCTCCATGATATTATTCATATCACTTTAAATCCCCTGGATCAATTCCACATTTCCCTTTCATTTTCTCCTACTATTCCCACAAATAATTCCCCATCACATCCCCCCATCCCCCATCCCCACCACCCACATACCTCCCTCCGTGGTCTCATAAATGTAGACTCACTTTTGGGAAATGGCTTGACTAGATGAAAGCTTGTGGCTTCACCCACAAATATAAAATGTCGAAAAGAGGTTTAAAGGATGTACTGGGACGGGAGGGGGTGCAGAGCAGGTTCACTACATTGATCCTGGAATTGAGGGGGGTGGCTTATGAGGAGAGACTGAGTAGACTGGGATTATGTACATTGGAATTCAGATGAATGAGGGGGGAATCTTATTGAAACATAAGATTATGAAGGCAAATGATAGAATAGAAATAGAGAGAATTTTTTCATTGGTGGGTGAAACTAAGTGGGCATAGCCTCAAAATAATGGGGAACAGATTTAGGACTGAATCGAGGAGGAAATTCTACACCCAGAAGGTTGTGAATCTGTGGAATTCCCTGCCCAGTGAAGTAGTTGAGGTTTCCTTATTGCATGTTTTTAAAGCTAAGATCGATAGATTTTTGAACAGTAACGGAATTAAGGGTTGTGGTAAGGGGACAGGCAAGTGGGGCTGAGGCCATGAAATAATCAGCCATGATCATATTGAATGGCTCGAAGGGCCAGATGGCCTATTCCTGCTCCTGGTTCTCATGTTCAAGAAACCAAACACTTCTAGGAACAGGTTTCTTGGATCTATCTATCGTGTGTGGGAACCTGAGCAATAGATAAAGAAAATCTGTCAGTAAGGGTTGATGTGACACCACAAACAAATGAAAGGGGAGCTAAAACTCTCCTGGAAGTTGAAGATAATTCAGAGGGAGGATTTGTGATGATGTCTCTCACTGAGGAACAAAAAGCAGACCTTTAATGGAATAAATTCACAGCCAGCTCATACTGAGGAAGGATCTGCGTGATTGATTGGTTCATAAAGTGACATCACATGGGATCTGGGGGAGCTTGTAAATTGTTACAAACTTGGCTGGAAGGGAGGAGACAGAGGGTGGTGGTGGAGGCCTGTGCCTAGAAATGTTCTACAAGAATTGGTGCTGGATCCACTTTTCATCGTTTATATAAATGATATGAATGTGAATGTAGGAAATATGGTTAGTATGTTTGCAGATGACACCAAAATAGATGTTATAGTGAACAGTGAAGATCATTATCTTAGAATCCAATGGGACCTTGATCAGATGGGCCAGTGGTGCAAGGATTGCGAGATGGAGTTCATTTCAGATAAATGTGAGGCATTGCACATTGGTAAGGCAAACCAGGGCAGTACCTATACACTTAATGGTGGGACCCTGTGTGGTGGTTGTAATGAGGTCAGCCAGGTAGACCTCATAGAATGTGAGTTCCCTGATTGGGGCTGTTAATCTGGTCCAATCAGGAAGCCCTGGCTGACAGATGGAAACAGGAACAATTGCTTGATCATGCAACATTGCCCTTTGATGTGAAGGGCACTGCTTGTCACTGGCCACTTGGATGTTTCCTTTCTTCCTGGTGGTGGAAACCGAATAAAGATTTGTGCACCTTGTGTCTTTCACTGTGTCTCATACCTGCACACACACACAACATGGGTGCTGGGGAAAAAATAAGCACTACCGCAATTAGGTGGTAGTGTGGGGGTAAAATAGAAAAACAGAAAAAAAATTTTAAAAATAAAAAATAAAAAAATAAACAGGAGTGTCAGAAGTTCTGTTCACTATAAAAAAGAAAGTAGAAAACATAAAAGAAACAGGAGCATCAGGGGTTCTGTTCACTCTGAGAGCTGGTTCTGAGGGAGTTGGATCAGTGTCACGTACTAAACATGTGTAAATAAAGGGGCACTTGATGATGAAAACTATCCAGAAGGCCAAATGGAAATTGTAATGCCTTGAGCCACCTCCTGTTTACAGATTAATCCACCGGTGATGCTGTCACTGGAAGGGTCCGTTCTAATTATAAACTTTCTGGATATCCTTCTGGTCACCGCTGACCAGACCTGACTGTGGACACTAAAAGATCCGATCCTTCCTCAACTAAAACAGCTGGTGTTGTTTGGGGAAGTAAAAGGGTCATCACAACCTGAACTGAAATCTTTCTGGACCGGCTGAGCCCTGATTACCGTAGAGGACGGCAGATTACTGTCGGGAGCAGGAGTGATTCCACCGAGCAAAGCTTACTGCCAGATCCTGGCTGATCTCCACCCAGGGCCATCCAGGGGTGTCCAAAATGGAAATGTGGTGGAAAGTAATGTCTGGTGGCCAGGATTGGATGCAGACACAGCCGCATTGGTGAGCAGTGCCCAGAGTGCCAGCACGGACAAATATTCCGGCTCGCAGCTCCCTCATATTCATGGGAATGGCCAGTGAACCCTGGTCCCAGTTCCGCGTCGACTATGTCAATCCTTTCACAGGATCTGTATTTTCAGTCAGTGTGGACACCCACTCAAAATGATTTGACATGCATCAGCACAATTGTCAAACGTGGGGCCAATGGTAAAAAGGTTGTGAGTATCTGGTGAAATACATGGTCTCCCTGAGGTGCTGATCAGAGATAACGATCCATCATTTACCAGCAGAGGATTCAGGTATTTCCTAAAGTCAAATGGCACTTGGCATGCAAGGACAGCTCCATGTCATCCATCATGCAATTATCTGGCAGAAAGAGCAGTCCAAACTTTGAAGCCAGGCTTAAAGAAACAGCTGTCAATTTATACTTGAGACCAAACTGTCCTGGCTCCTATTTAATTTTCAGACTATCCTTTGTGCACCTACAGGGATTGCTCCAGCAGAGATGTTGAAGGAAAGAAGACACCACACCAGGTTAAACCTGATATTCCCAGACCCGGGAGGGAGGGTGAAATAGCATCAGAAATGCCAATGTTGGACTCAAAACTCCACTCAGCGAGAGCGATAGTTTACTTCAGGGAACAAGGACCGGGTACTAGGACCACGGAAATGGCCCTGGATAAAACATAGAACATGATACATAGACCATTGAACAGTATAGCACAGGAATGACCCCTTCAGCCCATAGTGTTGTGTCAAAAATGAAATTAAATGAAACAAATTCCTTCTGCTTGTCCTTTGTCCATATTCATCCGTGTGTGGTATATTCACGTGCTTATCTAAAAATCTCTTAGACACCTCTATTGGATCTGCTTCTACCTCCACCCCTGGCAATATGTTCCACACTCCTACCAGTCTCCGTGTGAAAAACCTGCCCCTCAGATCTCCTTTGAACATTCCCTGTCTCACTTTAAATGCACACTCCCTAGTTTTAGAGATTTAAATTCTGGAATAAAGATTCTGGTTGTCAACACTATCAATCCATCCCATGATCTTATATGATATCTATCAAGTTTCACCTCAGCCATCACTGCTCCACAGAAATCATTCCAAGTTTTCTGAGCCTCTCCTAATAGCTCATACCCTCTAATTCAAGCAGCATCCTGGTAAATCCCTTCTGCACCTTCTCCAAATCCTCCATATCCTTCCGGGGAATGGGGCAACTAGAATTGCACATAATACTCTAAGTGTGGCCAAATCAAACTCTTATAAAGCTGGAACATGACACCGTGACTTTTGTATTTAATTCTCTGACCAATAAAGGCAAGCATTACATTCACCTTCTTTACCACCCTCTACTTGCATAATACCTTTCAGGGAGCTATGGAATTGAACCCCAAGATCCCTCTGTACATCAGTGCTGTTCAGGGTTCTGCCATTAACTATATCTTTTCTGAAAATTTGATCTCCCAAAGTATAACACCTCATATTTATATAAATTAAACTCCATCTGCCATTTTCCTGCAACTGATCTACACCCCGCGGTATCTTTTGACAATCGTTTATACTGTCCACAACTCCACAGATCTTTGCATCATCTGTAAACTTACTAAACCTCCCATTGACATTTTCATCCCAGTCATTTGTAAATATTATAAAGAGCAGAGGTCCCAGGATGGATCCCTGCAGAACACCACTGGTCATGGACCTCCAACCGGAAAAAAACCTTCTACCATGACGCTCTGCCTTCTATGGGCAAGCCAATTCTGAATCCACACAGCCAAGTCACTGTGGATTCCATGCAATTTAATCTTCTGGATGAGCTTACCATGAGGGCCTTACTACAATCCACGTACTCAACATCCACTGCTCTACCCTCATCGATCACCTTCATCACCTCCTGAAAAATTCAGTCAAGTCACTAAGGTATGATCTGCTCTGCACAAAGCCATACTGACTGCCCGTAACTGGGTCATGCTTTTCCAAATGTGCTTAAATTATATCTCCAAGAATCCTCTCCAATATCTTCCCAACCACCGATGTAGGACTCGCTGGTCTGTAGTTTCCTGGATTATTCCTATTTCCATTCTTGAATAGAGGAACAACATTAGCTACTCACCAGTCCTCTGGGACCTCTCCAGTTGCTAGCAATGGTACAAAAATCTTGGTGAAGGTCCCAGCAATCTCCTTCCTTGTCTCTCTCAGTTACATGATGTAAATACCATCGGGCCCTGCAGATCTATGCACGTTAATGCTCATGAAGAGATCTAGCATTTCTTTCTTGATCTCAAAGTGCTGTGGCAACGGGCAGTACAATGGCTTAGTGACTATCTGCTGCCTCACAGCCCCAGGGACCCAGGTTTGATTCCAGTCTCAGGCGACTGTCTGTGTGGAGTTTGCACATTCTCCCTGTGCCTGTGTGGGTTTCTTCGACGTGTCCCAGTTTCTGCCCCCCACCCCCACCCCCCCCTCTCTCTCTGTCCTTCAACTTTAACCTGTAAGCATGTGTTCCATTTATACTGGGTGTTAAAGGGAGTTTGCTTATTGGGACTGTTGTGTATATTCAGAACAGCATAATTAAGTCTAATTTGGATAGATTGAGTTCTGTAGGGGTTCTCTATTCTGTTCTTTGTGTTTCATTGTGTAATTTTGTGAATAAAGTTTTGTCTGTTTTAAAATCCAGTTGTGAACCAAACGAACTTACTTGGGGTAATTTCCACTGTGCACTTACTGAAGCAAATTGCAAAGTTATGGTCTGGGACTGCCTGCTTAAGAATGTTTTGGTTGGTCTGTCCTAATCAATGACAATGGGAAATGCAGAATAACAGGATGAGGTGGGTCTGAGTGGGTCACTCTTCAGAGTCGATGTGGACTCAATGGTCTGAATGGCCTGCTTCCACAGTGGAGGCATTCTCTGCATATCAGCATATTAGTACATTTCACACAGATCTCACTATCCTCCATACCTTTCTCCTGGGTGAATGCTGAGGAAATGTACCCACTTAGAATCTCAGGATCATTGCATGGGTAAGAGGCATGCTTGACGCAAGGCTTTTAAAAATTTTTATTCATTGTGTGAGGTGATCATCGCTGGCTGTGCCCAGCATTTATTGCTTGTCCGTAATTGCCCTTGAGAAGGTGAAGGTGAGCAGCCTTCTGCAGTCCACCTGCTGTGGGTTGACTCACAATGTCTTTTGGGGGTATTTCCAACGTTTTGACCCAATGACACTAAAGGAATGGTGATAAATTTCCAATTCAGAATGCTGAGTGTCTTGGAGGGGAACCTGAAGATGGTGATGCTCTCATACATGTACTACCAATGTCCTCCTAGATGAAAATAGTCAAGGGTTTGGAAGATGGTGAATTTCTGCAGTGTATCTTTTGGATAGTACACACTGCTGCTACTGATCACTGGTGGTGGAGGGAGTGGATGTGGTGCCAATCAAGGGGGTTGGGTATATCCTGGATGGTGTCAAGTTTCTTGAGTGTTGTTGGGATTGCACTCATTCAGGCCAGTGGAAAGTATCCCATCACTCTCCTGACTTGTATCTTGTGGTTGGTGGACAGATGTTGAGGAGTCAAGAGGTGGGTTACTCGCCACAGTACTCGGAGCTTCTGACCTGCTCTTGTAGCCACTGAGTTTATATGGTAAGTCCAGATGAGTTTCTGGTCAATGATAATTCCCAGGATATTGATAATGGGGGATTTAGTAATGGTAACATTGTTGAATGCAAAGGGGGCAGTGGTTAGATTGTCTCCTATTTGTGATGGTCACTTGTGTGGTGCAAATGTTACTTGCTACTTTTCAGCCCAAGCTTGGATATATTGTCCAGATCTTGTTGCAATTTAACATGGACAGCTTCAGTATCTGAGCAGTTCCAAAAAGTGCTGAACATTGTGCAATCATCGGCAAACATCCCCACTTCTGAATTTAAGATGGAGGAAAGGTCATTGATGAAGCAGCTGAAGATGTTTGGGCCAAGAACACTACCCTGAGGAACTCCAGCAGAGATGTCCTGGAGCTGAGCTGACTGATCTCTAATAACCACGACCATCTTCCTTTGTGTATGACTCCAACTAGCAGAGAGTTTGCCCCCTGAAATTCATTGATTCCAGTTTTGCTGAGGCTCTTTGATGGCACACTTGATCAACTGCAGCTTTGATGTCAAGGGCTGTCACTCCCATCCCACTTCTGGAATTCAGCTCTTTTGTCCATGTTTGAAACAAAACTGTAGTGGGGTCAGGAGCTGAGTGGCCCTGGCAGAAGCCAAACTGGGCGTCACTGAGCAGGTTATTTCTGAGCAGGTGCTGCTTGATAGCTCTGTTGATGAAGCCCTCCAACACTTTACTGATGATCGAGAGTAGACTGATGGGGCGGTAATTGGCCAGGTTGGATTTGTCCTGCTTTTTTATAAATAGGCAATATGTGGACAATTTTCCACATTGTTGGGTAGATGCCAGTGTTGTAACCTTAATGGGACAGCTTGGTGAGGGGAGCAGCAAGTTCTGGAGCACATGTCTTCAGTACTATTGCTGGAATGTTGTCATTCTGGATATAGCCTTTGCAATATCCAGAGTCTCCAACCATTTCTTGATATCATGTGAAGTGAATCGAATTGGCTGAAATTTGGCTGGGGACAGCTGGAGGAGTCCGAGATGGATCATCCACTCAGCACTTCTGACTGCAAAAGCTTTGGCCTTATCTTTTGCACTGATGTGTTGGCTCTTCCATCATTGAGGATGAGGATTTTTGTGGAAGTTCCTCCTCCTCCAGTGAGTTACTTAATTGTCGACCACCATTGTCACGTGGATGTGGCAGGACTGCAAAGCTTCGATCTGACCTATTGGCTGTGGGATTGCTTTGCTCTGTCTCTCACTTGCTGTTTATACTGCGAAGAGCAGCATGTTATTTTCCGCTTGGAAACTCCGCAGCCATCTGGACTCAATATCGAGCTTAACAATTTTAGGGCTTGAGGTACCTTTCTCCATGCTTACCCCCTCCCCCCACACCAGATCTTGTCATTGTATGGGTTGCTACCATCCAAATTACCCATTGTCAGTCACTAATTGTCTCGTCACTGGCTGCTCATTCCCCTAGACTGACCTTTAACTGCTTCTTTGTCTGTCCAACAAACTTTTTTTCTCTGACTGGGTTCTATCTGCACCTATTATTTAATCTTGCTCTTCTCCCCACCATATCTTGTGTATAAAAACCATCCTTTTCCAAGTTGTCATTAGTTCTGAAGAATGGTGATAGAGTCATAGAGATGTATATTTGCCAGGACTTGGCTCATTTGCCTCCAAACCCTTCCAATTCATATACCCATTCAGATGTGGTAATTGTACCAGTCTCCACCAATTCCTCTGGCAGCTCTTTGCATAAAAAAAGTTGCCCCTTATATTGCTTTTATATCTTTCCCCTCTCACCCTCATACTATACCCTCTAGTTTTGGACTCCCCGTCCCCTGAGAAAAAAACATTGTTTTTATTCTATCCATGACCCTCATGATTTTATAAACCTCTATAAGGTCACCCCTCAGCCTCCGACACTCCAGAGAAAACAGCAGTAGCCTATCCAGATTCTCCCTGTAGCTCAACCCTCCAACCCTGGCAACATCCTTGTAAATCTTTTCTGAAACCTTTAAAGTTTCATAAAGTCCTTCTGACAGGAAAGAGACCAGAATTGCATACAACATTCCAAAAGTGACCTAACCAATGATTTGTACAGCCACAACATGACCTCTCAACTCCTATATGCAATGCTTTGACAAATAAAGGAATGCATACGAAATGCCTTCTTCACTATCCTATCCACCAGCGACTCTAATTTCAAGGAACTATGAACCTGCACCACAAGATCTCATTGTTCAGCAACACTCCCTAGGACATTACCATGAAGTGTACAAGTCCTGCTTTGATTTACTTTTCCAAAATGCAATACCTCGCATTTATTTAAATTAAACTCCATCTGCCACTCCTCAGCCCATTGGCCCATCTGATCAAGATCCCATTGTACTTCTTCGCTGTCCACTACACCTCCAATTTTGGTGTCATTTGCAAACTTAATAACTATACCTCCTATGTTCACATCCAAATAATTTATATAAATGGACACTAAATATGAATTCTGATTTCTCTTCACAGATGCTGCCAGACCTGCTGAGATTTTCCCGCGACATACTAAGTTCGGGTCATTGAGGCAGTCCTGAACAAGCAAGTGGACCACATGAAAGCAGGAAATTCACAAACGGTGTGTGAGCAAAACATACTTATCCCCTCAGAACATCAGGTACAACAGTCAGAACCCATGGGTTCCCCGCTCCTACCATTGAAGAAAGCTTGGACTCCGAGATGGACACAGTAGATGTTGCAGCCTCGATGACCTTAATTTCTGAAGAAGAGGATGAATTTCCTCTGAGATAGTCCAGACACAAGAGGTGGGCTGTGCTCTGGTATCTGCTGCTGGTATCCAAGTCTGAATCAGAGGAAACAGACCTGAAAACATCCCAGAAGATGCTGCAAGAGAAAGAACAGGCCTACGATCCTGGACACAGAAGGGAAAGGATGTTGTGATTGCAATAAGATCAGCCAGGTGTACATCTCAGAATATGAGTTCCCTGACTGGGGCTGTTAACAGCCCCAATCAGGGAGCCCTGTCTGACAGATATAAACAGGAGTGTTCGGAGGGGAGGGCCGTGCCGGCGTGGGTGACCAGGGTCGGGGACGTGCTGGGTGCCGGGGGCCTGGGCTGGACGCTGCCGCAGGACATAGCGAGCAGGGCAGCGGTAGACGTCCGGTACGTGGCCATCGCCATCCGACGCCTTAAAACGGCGGTGCTCGGACCCGACGTAGTGCACCAGTTGGAGGACGCTCAGGTGTGCGGTGGGATCCCGTCCGCGCTCACCCCAGCCCGGACGGAATTTCACATTGGCCCCAAGGTCCCGTACTTCCCGCGGGAGCCTGCGCCCCACAACCTGAGCCGCCTTCGAAATTTTAACTTTGTTTTGTTTAGGGAAATAAAAAGAAGAGCCCTGTACAGACTGCTGCTGCACACCGTCCACCTCTTCTCCCTCATCCACCGTCCGGACACGCCTTGGCGTGCCCACTTGCCACCGGGCGGTGGGGATCCCCAGTGGAGCGCTCTCTACGCGGGAGTCCTCCCCCTTCC
>NC_057718.1:3941041-3952886 GCF_004010195.1 Chiloscyllium plagiosum | reverse complement strand
GATGTGAAGGGCCGTGTTTGTCACTGGCCACCCGGGTGTTTTCCTATCTTCCTGATGGTGGAATTTGAATAAAGATTGGTGCACTTTGTGTCTTTCACTGTGTCTCACGCCTGCACACACACATGGGTGCTGGGGAAAAAATAAGCACTACCGCACTTAGGTGGTAGTGTGGGGAAAAAAAAAAAAAATAAACAGGAGTGTTAGAGATTCTGCTGGCTCTGAGGGAGCTGGACTACTGTCTAAGACTCTGCATGTGTAAATAAAGGCAATCTGAGTGATGGGATACCGGCCTTTGTGGCAGTACAACACCCTAGAGTGTGGTACCAATAAAAAAAATGCTTGGGATGCAGGTTCATAGTTCCTTGAAATTGAGTTCACATGTAGGCAGGATGGTGAAGCAATCATTTAGTACGGTTACCTCTGTTGGACATAACATTGAGTACAGGAGTTGGGATGTCATGTTATGGCAGCACAATACATTGGTGAAGCCATTTTTAGAATACTGCATTCAATTCTGATTACCCTTCTATATGAAGGATGGTGTTAAACTTGAGAAGTTGTGGAAAAAATTTATGAGGATGTAGCTGGGATGAAAGGGTTTGAGCTAAGAGAGAGGCTGAATAGGCTGGGGTTGTTTTCCTTGGAGAGTTGGAGATTGACAGGTGATTGTATGGAGGTTTCTAAAATCATGAGGATAATGTATAGGGTGAATAGCTAAGATCTTTTTCATAGGGTATTCAAAACTGTAGGGAATAGACTTAAAGTGAGAGGGGAAAGATTTTCAACAAGGCCCTGGAAGATGACCTTTCCATGCAGATGGTGGTGTGCATATGGAATGAGCTGTCAGAAGAATTGGTGGAGGTGGGTACAATTACAACATTTAAAAGTGTTATGAAGGTGTTAAGGTACTATACCTTCAAGAGAGTTGAAAAGCTAGCAAGGACAAAACACTGAGATTCAGGAACAAGTTAACAATTTAATACTTGATTGAGACAGCTCACAGCATTTGGGTTGACATGAAACAAAATAAAAAAAATTCAAATTTGGCCAATCAGTTTAAATTGTGCCCCAAGATACCATATTCCAATCATTGGATTTCGTATTTTGATAAGATTAAAACCAATGAAATGATCCAATGTTTTGGGGTATAAAACTGAACATTTTGAACAGCTGGAGAGAGAACTGCCAAAAGACAAGTAAATGGAAGCTATTAGAGCTCTCTGAAAGGTTCCTGTCTGTGGAAGGAGTTTGTGCAGCAGAACATCAAAACCCACCTGATTTTGACTAGTATCGGAGAGTGGGAAGTAGAAGATAGATTTAAGAGAAAGTAATTGCAAATAGTTGTTGCTTTTAATATTCTCTGTTGGACTTAAATAATAAATTTTTTAATTTTTACTTTAAATAGTGATCTCTGGGATAGTTCTTTCCCTCAAAAATGTTAACAGATTACAGCACGGGGTGAATCTTTTCAGTATTGCTGGTTTAAATTAGCAGAGGGGTTTACCCTATGTCATAACAAAAGGAATCTGGATCAGTATATTAATAGGATGCATTTAAAGGTTTATGGGAAAAATGCTGGCAAATGGGACAAGGTTAGATTGAGATGTCTGGTCAGCATAGATGAGTTGGACCAAACTGTGTTTCTGGGTTCTATGACTCTGCCTCTATTTCTCTCAATCTAAAAACAGTGGGTTGGTTCAGTGGGTGATTTTAACATCTGTGGTTTTGATGTGGAAGGGACTTTGATGGGACTGAATTTGTTCAGTGCAAACAGGAAGGTTTCTTGAAATAATGTTGATAGTCCAACGAGTAAAGAAGCTGTGCTGGATTTTGGACTGGTCAAGTGATTGAAACTGTAGGGTTTAGGAAACTGCAATCAGGTAAGCCTTTGAGGAATATAAAGGAAGCAAGAAATAACTTAAATGTGGAATAAAGGGGGGCCCAAAGTGACCATGAAATGTCCTTGGCACTTGAGGACCATCTCAGACTCCTCCCTGCCCTTCCTAGACCTCTCCATTTCTATCTCGGACTGTCTCAGACTCCTCCCTCCCCTTCCTAAACCTCTCCATTTCTGTCTCAGACTTTTTCCTTTCCCGCCGTACCAACCAGTACCCTTCCACTGACACCCTCCTTCAAATGACTGAACTGGCCCTCACTCTGAAAAACTTCTCTTTTCAATCCTCCCACTTCCGCCAAACCAAAGGAGTAGCCATGGGTGCCCGCATGGGCCCCAGCTATGCCTTCCTCTTCATCGGATATGTGGAACAGTCCATCTTCCGCAGCTACACTAGCACCACCCCCCACCTTTTCCTCCGCTACATCGATGACTGTATCAGCGCTGCTTCATGCTCCCATGAGGAGGTTGAACAGTTCATCCACTTTACTAACACTTTCCACCCCAACCTCAAATTTACCTGGACCGTCTCAGACTTCTCCCTCCCCTTCCTAGACCGCTCCATTTCTATCTCGGGTGACCGAATCAACACGGACATTTACTATAAATTGACCGACTCCCACAGCTACCTAGACTACACCTCCTCCCACCCTGCCCCCTGTAAAAACGCCATCCCATATTCCCAATTCCTTCGCCTCCGTCTCATCTGCTCCCAGGAGGACCTGTTCCAATACTGAACAACCCAGATGGCTTCCTTCTTCAATTTCCCCTCAGACGTGGTCGACGATGCTCTCCACCGCATCTCCTCCACTTCCCGCTCCTCCGCCCTTGAACCCTGCCCCTCCAATCGCCACCAGGACAGAACCCCACCAACCTCTATATACATCGTATCATCCGTCATCATTTCTGCCACCTCCAAACGGACCCACCACCAAGGATATATTTCACTCCCCTCCCCTATCAGCATTCCGAAAAGACCACTCCCTCCGCGACTCCCTCGTTAGGTCCACACCCCCCACACTCTCGATCTTGGCCAAACAGAATAGTGTCCATTTTTCCTGACTATATTATCCCCAATTACAACTACCTTTCTCTTTTCTCTTGAATGGCTTCCAGTACCACAGTGCTATGGTCAATTAGCTCATCTTCCCTACAGACCCCACTCTCATCCACACAGGGAACAAGAATATCAATCCTATGAGACAAGCTCAAGAGCTGAGATTCCTTCAGCACTGCCTCCGAGAACCCTCTACCTGCCTCACTGATAGTTACAACCCCGATCGAATTCAAGGTAGTTAATCTAAGGGGTGTGTTTGCTTCCTGAAACACAGCATCTAGGTAACTCTCTCCCTCCCTGATATGTCAGTGTTCAAAGCTCACCCTCCAGCTCATCAACTCTGAGCCAGAATTTATTAAGCAATCTATACTTGCTACAGATGTAGTCACTATGAACCATAATGGGGTCCACCATATCCCACATTGTGCAATTACAACACATTGCCTGGGCAGGCATTTCTATTTTAATTGCTTAATTCTTAATTTGCGTATTAAAATTTTGTAATTGTCTTTTAGTTTGTAGCCTGTAAATATTTTCCCTATTTACCTTCAATCTGAAAGTGCTGAAAATGTGTTGCTGGAAAAGCGCAGCAGGTCAGGCAGCATCCAAGGAGCAGGAGAATCGACGTTTCGGGCATGAGCCTTTCTTCAGGAATGAGGAAAGTGTGCCAAGCAGGCTAAGATAAAAGGTAGGGAGGAGGGACTTGGGGGAGGAGCGTTGGAAATGCCTCCCCCCACCTCTCCCCACCTTGTCTCAGTCCCAACCCTCGAACTCAGCACCGCCTTTTTGACGTGCAATCTTCTTCCTGACCTCTCCGCCCCCACCCCACTCCAGCCTATCACCCTCACCTTCACCTCTTTCCACCTATCGAATTTCCAATGCCCCTCCCCCAAGTCCCTCCTCCCTACCTTTTATCTTAGCCTGCTTGGCACACTTTCCTCATTCCTGAAGAAAGGCTCATGCTCGAAACGTCGATTCTCCTGATCTTTGGATGCTGCCTGACCTGCTGCGCTTTTCCAGCAACACATTTTTCAGCTCTGATCTCCAGGATCTGCAGTCCTCACTTTCTCCCCAGATTAAGAAGAAACCCAAGGTATTTTACACATTAATTGGGCATAAGGAGGTGGCTAATGAAAGGGAAGGTTCACTCAAGGGCAATGGAGGTAATATATGCATGGAGTCAGAAGAAGTGGGTGTGGTCCTTAATTTGCATTGATATTCACAAAGGAGAAGGAAACATGATGGAAAAATCAGGGAGGGGTCCTTGATATTCTCGGGCATGTTGATAAGAAGGAGGTGGTGTTGGGTGGGAGGTTTGAAAAATATTTAGATAGGTCAGTCCCCAGGGTCTGATGGAATTGTCCCAAGGTAGTATAGGAGGAAAGAGAGGACATTGTTGGGGCCTGAAAGAGATCTTTGTATCCTCATTCACCACATGTGAAGTCCCAGAAGCCTGGAGAATAGTTAATATTGTTCCTTTGTTTAAGAAAGATAACAGGGATAATCTAGGAAATTATAGGCTGGTGAGCTTTACATCAGTGGTAGGGAAATAATTGGAGAATATTTTTAATAATTATTTTTGCATTTGGAAAAGCATGAACTTATTGGGGATAGTCAGTATGGCTTTGTATATAGGACGTTATGTCTACATATTTGAGGAAGTGACAAACATGACTGATGAAGATCAGACATTGGGTGTTATCTACATGAACATTACTAAAGCATTTGACAAGGTCTCTCATGGTAGGCAGGTGCAGAAGATTAAGTTACAAAGGATCCATGGTGAGTTGGCAAATTGGATACAAAATTGCCTTGGCCACAGAAGACAGAGGGTTACTGTGGAGTGGTGTTTTACTATCTGTAGTTGTGTGATCAGTCGTATTCTGCAAGGATCAGTGGTGGAACCTCTGTTGCTTGTCATATATGCAAATTATTTGGATGAAAATGCACTAATCTGACAAGAGGTTACTGCTGAGAAGGATTCTGGGAGAAGTCGTTTCAGTCGCTGCCATTGAGGAGGGGAGCACTGAAGAACCGTGTGAGGGCATCCAACTGAGGGCACCACTGAGAAGGATTCTGGGAGGAATCGTCTAGGAGTAAATACAAGGAAGGCAAGCTTTAGCAAAGTGATTATTTTGAGAAGGGCTGCTTTGTGAGTGAATTGCTGCTGGAGGTTGAAGTGTACGTTTACATCAATACTGGGCCTCAGTGAGGAGGGTGAGCAGCAGTGAGGTAAGGCAGTTGGAGGAGGATCAAACAACTGCAGCTGCTGAAGACCTGAGGGTAAAGGAGAAGCAGAAGGACATATACCTTCTGTGAAGGTAAGTGAGTGATTGGTGAACAGTTTTTCTTCTCTCTCATTTTCTCTTCACTGTGCTCCTGTTGTTAACTGAAATGTTAAGCCATGGCAGGAGATCCAAGACCCATATAATGCTCCTCCTGTGCAATGCAGGAACTCAGGGATCATTCCGATGTCCCTGACTCCTTCACGTGCAGGAAGTGTGTCCAGCTGCAACTCCTGCCTGACCATTTGACAGCTCTGGAGCTGTGGCTGGATTCACTTGGGAACATCCATGAGGCTGAGGGAATCCTGGATAGCACATTCAGTAAGACGACACCAAAGTTGGAGGTGAAGTGGTCAGTGAAGATGGTGACCTCAGAGTACAACATGATCTTGTTCAGGTGGGCCAATGGCCTGAGGAGTGGTAGATGGAGTTTAATTCAGATAAGTGTGAGGTGTTGCATTGTGGAAAAGCAAATCTTAGTAGGACTATTACACTTAATGGTAAGGTCCTGGGGAGTGTGCTGAACAAAGAGACCTTGGAATACAGATTCAAAACTCCTTGAAAGTGGAGTCACAGGTAGATAGGATAGTGAAGAAGGCGTTTGGTGTGCTTTCCTTTATTGGTCAGAGCATTGAGTATCGGAGTTGGGAGGTCATGTTGTGGCTGTACAGGACATTGGTTAGACCACTTTTGGAATATTGCATGCAATTCTGGTCTCCTTCCTATCAGAAAGATGTTGTGAAACCTGAAAGGGTTCAGAAAAGATTTACAAGGATGTTGCCAGAGTTGGAGGATTTCAGCTAAAGGGAGAGGCTGAACAGGCTGAGGCTGTTTTCCCTGGACCGTCAGAGGCTGAAAAGGGACCTTATAGAGGTTTATAAAATCATGAGGGGTATGGATAGGATAAATAGACAATGTCCTTTCCCTTGCGTGAGGAAGTCCAGAACTAGATGGCATAGGTTTAGGGTGAGAGGGAAAAATTATAAAAGGGATCTTTTTCACACAGGGAGTGAAGTCATGGAGGCTGGTACAATTACAAGGCATTTGGATGGGTATATGAATAGGAAGGGTGTATAGAGATATAGGCTAGTGCTGGCAAATGGGGCGAGATTAGTTTAGCATATTTGGTCGACATGGACGAATTGGACTGAAGGGTCTGTTTCCATGCTGTGCAGCTCTATGACTCTATGATTCTTAAGTTGGTCACCCTGCAGATAAAAATTACTAAGGAAGATAGGGAATGGGTGACCAACAGACAGAGGAATAGTTGGATGGCAGTGCAGGGGTCCCCTGTAGTCATTTCCCTCCGTAACAGGCATAACTATTTTGGATACTGTTGGGGGAGATGGCTCACCAGGGGAAGGTGGCAGCAGCTGGCTTCATGGCACCATGGCTGACTCTGCTGCCCCAGGAGGGCATGGAAAAGAGTGTCAGAGCTGTAGTAATTGGGGATTCAATTGTAATGGGAACAGATAGGTGTTTCTGCGGCTGTAAATGAGAGTCTGGGATGGTATGTTGCTTCCCTGGTCCAAGCGTCAAGGATGTCTCGGAACAGCTGCAGAACATTCTGGATGGGGAGGATGAACAGCCAGCTGTGGGAGGGCATATACATACCAATTATATCAGTTAAAAAACAAGACAGGATGAGGTCCCATAAGCTGAAGTTAGGGAGCTGGGAGTTAAACTAACAAGTCGGATCTCAAAGGTAGTAATCTCAGGATTGCTACCATTGACATGAGATAATCAGGGTACGAATGGTAGGATAGCCAAGGTGCATATGTGGCTTGAAAGATAGTGCAAGAGAGAGGGAATTAAATTCCTGGAATATTGGAACTGGTTCGGGGGGAGATAGAACTAGTACAAACCAGTACAAACTGGAACATATGCCCTCAGGGGAGTGTTTGCTCGTGCTGTAGGGGAGGGTTTAATCTAATATGGCAGGGGGATGGGAACCAATGCAGGAAGTCAGAGGGAAGTAAGAGTGGACAGAACAAAGGACAGTAAGGGGAAAGTGCAAGTGGATGGCAGAGAAATGAAAGACAAAAATCAAAAAGGGCCATTTTTCACAATGTTTCTAAAAGGACTATAAATATCAAAAATATACAAACCTGAAAACTTTATATCTCATTGCGAGAAGCATATGTAATAATGGATTACATATGCTTCTCGCAATGGATGGATTAATAGCTTAAACAGTTACAAATGGATATGACGTAATTGGGATCACAGAGAGCTGACTCCAGAGTGACCAAAATGGGAACTCAATGTCCATGGTTATTGAATTTTCAGGAAATATAGATGGAAAGGAAAGGGAGTTGTGGTAGTGTTACTAGTTAAGGAAAAGATTAAAACAATAGTAAGGGAGCACATTAGACTGGACCTGTGGAATCTGTACGGGTGGAGCAGGGAAACACCAAAGGGAAAAATAAGTTCGTGGGAGTTGTGTACAGCCCACCAAATAGTAATTGTGAAATTGGGGACTGAATCAAACAGTAAATTAGAGATGCATGCAGTAAGGAAACAGCAGTTATTATGGGTGTGCATGTTTGAGGACCTAAGATAAGCTGGCCAAGGATACTTAAGAGATCCATCTGATTCACACAGTAAGGGATCTACATTTGTCTTCACCAGAAAAAAGTAGCAAACCTGAAGACTGGGAGAAATTTAAAATTCAGCAGAGGAGGACAAAGGCTTTAATTCGGAAAGGGAAAATAGAATATGAAAGTAAGCTTGTGGAAAACGTAAAAACCAACGGCAAAATCTTTGATAGATATGGAAACAGCAAAAGACTGGTGAAGACAAACGTAGATCCCTGACTGTGAGAATCAGCTGGATTCATAATAAACAACAAAGAGATGGGAGACCTGTTGAACAATACCAGAACAGAATTTGCTGGCAAAACTCAGCAGGTTTGGCAGCATCTGAGAAGAGAAATCAGTTAATGTTTCAGGTCTGTCATTCTTCCTCATAACAGTTTGAAGAATGCTGTCAAAGCTGCTGAGCTTTTCCAGCAACTTCTGTTTTTGTTTTGGATTTGCAGCAGCCATAATTACTTTGTTTTTCTTTTGATGGTTGATCAAATACTTTTGATCTTTCTTCAAGAAATGCTCAGAGACAGAAGGTCAAGCATGAAGGAGAAACTGAAGGAAATCCTTATTAGTCAGGAAATGGTATTGGGGAAACTGATGGAATTAAAACCTGATAAGTCCCATGGCCTGATGATCTGCATCCCAAAGTACTTAAGGAAGTGGCCATAGAAATAACCTGATCATTTTTCAGCATTCTGTAGACTCTGGAAGAGTTCCAATGGATTGGAGGGTAGCTAATGTAACCCCATTCTTTAAAAAAGAAGGGAGAGAGAAAATGTGGAATTATAGGCTGGTTAGCCTGACATTAGTGGTGGGGAAAATGATGTAACTAATGATGTAATAACGGAGCATTTGGAAAGTGACAGAATCAGTCCTAATCAGCATGGATTCACTAAAGGGAAATCAGGCTTGACAAATCTTCTGGACTTTTTTTGAACATGTGACCAGTAGAGTGGATATGGGTAAAGTAGTAGATGTTGCATATTTGGGCTTCCAAATGACTTTGACAAAGTCCCACACAAGATATTAGGAAGGAAACTCAAAGTTCATGGTATTGGAAGTAAAGTATTGACATTGGTAGAGAACTGATTGGCAGACAGGAAGCAGAGAGTTAGAATACAAAGGTCCTTTTCAGAGTGGCAGGCAGTGACGAGTGAAGTACAGCAAGATACAGTGCTGGGACCCCAGCTGTTCACAATATACAATAACCATTTGAATGAATTAAATGAATGCCATATCCCCATATTTGCAGATGACATTAAGCAGGGTGACAGTGTGTGCTGTGGGGACATATGCTAAGAGATTGCAGGGTGACTTGGACAGAGTGCCAAATACTTGACAGATGAAATATAATGTGGATAAGTGTGAAGTTACCTATTTTGGTCACAAAACAGGAAAGCAGATTATCATCTGAATTGTGGCAATTTCAGAAAAGATGACGTGCAACGAGACCTAGGTGTCATGGTGGAACAATCGCTGAAGGTTGGGATGCAGGTGCAGCAGGTGCTGAGGAAAGCTAATGGTGTGCTGGCCTTCATAGTGAGAGAACTGGAGTATCAGAGTAAGGATGTCTTGCTGCAGTTATACAGGGCTTGGTGAGGCCATGCCTTGAGTATCGTGTGCAGTTTTGTTCTCCTAGTCCAAGGAAGGACATTCTTGAGAGAATTCGGCAAAAGTTCACCA
Source organism: Chiloscyllium plagiosum (assembly GCF_004010195.1). Taxonomy (NCBI): domain Eukaryota; kingdom Metazoa; phylum Chordata; class Chondrichthyes; order Orectolobiformes; family Hemiscylliidae; genus Chiloscyllium; species Chiloscyllium plagiosum. The sequence goes on along the minus strand of NC_057718.1, from coordinate 3,943,379 downwards.
GACTGATGGCACGACTGACATATAAGGAAAGACTAGAATGACTGGGATTGTATTCAAAGGAATTTAGATAAGTGAGGGAGGATCTCATAGAAACACATAAAATCCTGATGGGACTAGACAGGCTAGATGCAGGAAAATATACCCAATGTTAGGGAAGTTCAGAATTAGGGGACACAGCTTAAGAATAAAGGGTAAACCACTCAAGACTGAGATGAGGAAGAATTTCTTCAGAGTTGTGAACCTGTGGAATTCTCTCCCACAGGAAGCTGTTGGGGCTAGTTCATTTGATATATTCAAGAGGGAGCTGGACATGATGAAGGGCTAGTGCCCAAAACGTCCATTCTCCTGCTCCTCTGATGCTACCTGACCTGCTGTCCTTTCCAGCACCACACCCTTGACTCTGATCTCCAGCATCTGCAGTTCTCACTTTCTCCCGGGAGCTGAACATGGTCCCTTGTGGATCAGAGAGTATGTAGAGAGGGCAGAAATGGGATACAGGAATTGCATGATCAGCCAATAATTGTATTGAATGATGGTGAAGGCTTGAAGGGCCAAATGTCCTACTCTTGCTCCTATTTTCTATGTTTCAGTAAATTTGCAGATGACTCAAAAATTGGTGGAGTTGTGAAAGTTGAGGAAGGTTGTCAAAGGATACAGCAGGATTTTGATCAGTTGGAACGTTGAGTGGAGAAATGACAGGTGGAGTTTCATCTGGACAAGTGTGAGGTGAGGCATTTTGGGAGGTCATATGCCACAAGAAAGCATACAGTGAATGACAAGTCCCTTACAAGAATTGATATACAAACAGATCTTAAGATTCAAGTCCATAGCTCCTGGAAAGTGGCATTACAAATGAATAAGGTGCGAAAGAATGTATATGGCATTCTTGTTTTCTTTGGTTGTGCTGTTGAGTATAAAAATTGACATGTCATGTTGCAGCTGTATAGCACTTTAGTTCAGCCACATTTGGAGTACTGTGTGATGTTGTAGCCACCACATTATTGGAAGGATGATGAGACATTGGAGAGGGTACAAAAGAGGATTACTAGGATGTTGCCTGGATTGGAGTATATTAATCTATAAGGAGAGGGTGGGCAAACTTAGATTGTGTTCGTGAGACAATCAGAGGCTGAGGGATGAAATTACAAAATTATGAGAGACGTGGCTAGGATGGATAGTCAGAGTGTCAAATACTAGGGGGTATAGTTTTAAGGTTGGGTGGAGGAAGTGTAAAGAAGATAAGTTTTTACATAGAGGGTGGTAGGTGCCTGGACTGCCAAGGAAGATGGTATAAATAGATTCAATAGTAATGTTTAAGAGGTATTTAGACAGACACATTTACAGGGAGGGATTCATTAAGAATGGCATCATGACTGGCACAGAGTTGATGGGCTGAAGGGCCTGTTCTTGTGCCGGACTGTTCCAAATGATGACATCTTGCAAAATGTCCATATTACAGAGGAGGTAGTGCTGGATGTCCTGAAATGGTAAAGGTGGATAAATCCCCAGGACCCAATCAGGTGTATCCTAGAACTCTGTGGGAAGCTAGAAAAGTGATTGCTGGGCCTCTTGCTGAGATATTTGTATCATCGATAGTCACAGGCAAGGTGCCAGAGACTGGAGGTTGGCAAACGTGGTACCACTGTTTAAGAAAGGCGTTTCAGACAAGCCAGGGAACTACAGACCGGTGAGCCTGACCTTGGTGGTGGGCAAGTTGTTGGAGGGAATCCTGAGGGACAGGACGTACATGTATTTGGAAAGGTGAGGACTGATTAAGGGTAGTCAACATGGTTTTGTGCACGGGAAATCATATCTCACAAACTTGATTGAGTTTTTTGAGGTAGTAATAAAGAGGATTGATGAGGGCAGAACGGTAGATGTGATCTATATGGACTTCAGTAAGGCATTCAACAAGGTTCCCCATGGGAGACTGATTAGCAAGGTTAGATCTCAAAGAATACAGGGAGAACTAGCCATTTGGATACAGAACTGGCTCAAAGGTAGAAGACAGAGGGAAGTGGTGGAGAGTTGTTTTTCAGACTGGAGGCCTGTGACCAGTGGAATGCCAAAAGGATCGGTGCTGAGTCCTCCACTTTTTGTCCTTTACATAAATGATTTGGATGCGAGCATAAGAGGTACAGTTAGTAAGTTTGTAGAAGACACCAAAATTGGAGGTGTAGTGGACAGTGAAGCGGGTTACCTCAGATTACAACAGGATCTTGATCAGATTGGCCAATGGGCTGAGAAGTGGCAAATGGAGTTTAATTCAGATAAATGTGAGGTGCTACATTTTGGGAAAGCGAATCTTAGCAGGACTTATACACTTAATGGTAAGGTC
>NC_057718.1:3937476-3940602 GCF_004010195.1 Chiloscyllium plagiosum | reverse complement strand
TGCAATTCTGGTCTCCTTCCTATCGGAAAGATGTTGTGAAATTTGAAAGGGTTCAGAAAAGATTTACAAGGATGTTGCCAGGGTTGGAGGATCTGAGCTACAGGGAGAGGCTGAACAGTCTGAGGCTGTTTTCTCTGGAGCGTTGGAGGCTGAGGGGTGACCTTATAGAGGTTTACAAAATTATGAGGTACATGGATAGGCAAAGTCTTTTCCCTGGGGTCTGGGAGTCCACAACTAGAGGGCATAGGTTTAAGGTGAGAGGGGAAAGATATGAAAGAGACCTACGGGGCAATTTTTTCACACAGAGAGTGGTACATATATGGAATGAGCTACCAGAGGAAGTGGTGGAGGCTGGTACAATTGCAACATTTAAAAGGCATTTGGAGGATATATGAACAGGAAAGGTTTGGAGGGATATGGGCCGGGTGTTGGCAGGTGGGACTAGATTGGGTTGGGATATTTGGTCGGAATGGACGGGTTGGACCGAAGGGTCTGTTTCCATGCTATACATCTCTATGACTCTATGTTCTCTGGATGCTACCCTCCACCTGGACCAAAGAGAAACACTGTGTACTCACACCCTGTTTGCTGTCTGGTCCCAGTAAATTATCTCTCTTTGTCACGGTTGGAAACCTTCTTTATCTAAGTTGCTAATATACCATACAAAAGGAACTGCTCCTTAACAAACTCAATGAACTATCAGAAAATTTATCCAAATAGTTAACTGCCTGTATGAGGGAAATATGAGCACAGAGCCCCTCACTTCAACAATGCTCCTTCCCAGGCCAATCAGCAGCACCACACAAAGTCCCTCTGCCCCCACAATCCAGACCATCCATCCAACTGCCTCTTGCCTCTTGCCTCTTGTAATGGGGAACCAGCTCATATCCACTCCCTGTTTCAGATCCTGAAATCCAGATTCACTCTCAGCCCCAGCACAGAGTCTCCATTGATCAACATCACAACTGATCTCGGTGTGACTGTGGGTCTCAATCTCTCTCTATCCACTTACTCTCTCAGCTCTCCACTCATTTGAAAAATATTGAGTCCACCTTCTGTTGAAAAGTCTCAGACACACATTGCAGCTCCCAACACTGCTCTCTCAGGGTCCCCTTCTGATGGTTCCTACCACTAGCTTCCTCCCAGCACCAGTGGTCTCTTCTCCAGACTCTAAGCATCTCTGTGCTGTGCCTAGGGCACCATTCCTGAGCACCTTGCCATCACCATTTCACCCTCAGAAACCTGCTCAACCTTTCCATCTCCCCCATCACTGCATTGTCCCTCTATCTCCTCCAACCATCTCAAGGCTGTTTCCACTCTCTCCAAATGTCTGCCCAACATGAATAGAATAGAATAGAATAGAATAGAATAGAATCCATTCAGTCCAACACATCCACACCAACTCTCTGGAGAGTGACCCACCCAGAACCATTCGCTGAACCTATTACACTACATTTACCCGAACTAGTGCACTTAACCTACACATCCCAGAACACTGTGGGCAACTTAGCATGGGCAATTCACCTAACCTACACATCTTTGAATTGTGGGAGGAAACTGGAGCACTCGCAGGAAACCCACGCAGACATGAGAAGAATATTCAAACGCCACACAGTTGCCCGAGGCTGGAATTGAATCCGGGTCCCTGGCACTGTGCAGCAGCAGTGCTAACCACTGAGCCACCGTGTGGCCCATGAGGACACAGTGAAGATGAAACATCCTCTTCTGCTCTGCAGCCACATGGCATTACCTCCCAAAGATACTCCCCGAAGCTTAACCACAGAGGGGCAACTTTGGGCAATGACTGAACCTGAGCTCAGCTTCCTCCCCATGGTGAATCCATCCTGGCGATCACTCTCTATCACCTCCTCAATCTTCTTGATCACAAACTGATCTCCAATTCATTCACTGGGCAAGAGGTTATTAGTGAAGGAGATTGTGAGGAGAGGAAATTCTACTTACGGTTTACAATGACCAGGCTTCCTTCACCAAGGACATTTCCCCAAACTAAGCAGTAATAGACTCCAGTATCACTGGGCTGTACGTTTGTGATGGTCAGAATGAAGCTGTTATTGTAATGGTGTCTGGAAGGCTGGAATCGATTATTAAAACCTTGGCTCCTTCTTATGTAACCATTTCTGTTATGTGATAAAAACAACTTCACATGACTCCCTGGTTCTTGTTTGTACCAGTGAACATTGGTCTGTGCCACTGTGGAATTCCTCATGGTGCACTGTAACTGGGCTGTGTGACCCTTGGTGACATGTTCCACAATCGGAGATTGGAGAAGGACTGGACCAGATGCACCTTTCGGGGAAAAAACATCAAGAATTTAAGAATTAAATCTTCAGGTTACAATGTACTGCCAGTTGTTAAAGGGACAGTTCAGGCATAACAAATAGGGAACCAGAATAAGGTTGTTGGGCAGCATGGTGGCTCAATGGCTAGCACTGCTGCCTCACAGCACCAGGGTCCCAGGTTCGATTCTGGCCTCAGGCAACTGTCTGTGTGGAGTTTGCACATTCTCCCCGTGTCTGTGTGGGTTTCCTCAAGGTGCTCCGGTTTCCACCCACAGTCCAAAGATGTGCAGGCCAAGTGAATTGGCAATGCTAAATTGCCCATAGTGTTCGGTGCATTAGTCAGAGGGAAATGGGTCTGGATGGGTTACTCTTCGGAGGGTCGGTGTGGACTGGTTGGGCCGAAGGGCCTGTTTCCACACTGTAAGGAATCTAATCTAAAAATAAGATTGAACCAGTGGAGTTGGAACAGATCAAACAAACTACACTTGTATAATTAAATAACTTTCATAACAATTAGTGTAAATAAATAAAGAGGAACAGCTAGGTCAGAATGTAGAGTGACGTTGCCTGAATAAAGGACAGCTGTCGATTACAGCTCCCAGCCTCAGGCTTTCCCCACTTCCTGCCCCCACGAGAGGCTCTGAACTCCTCACATCATCCAGTCCCTTCTCCCTGATCTCAGCCCCATCTGGTGACCCACTAATTGCTCAGATACTGCAGATTCTTATGTGAAGATCCCTCATTCTCTCCCCATCCTGCTCACTGTTTTCCTCGGAATGATCACTTTTCCCCGAGACTGACTACTCATAATCCTCCCACTGTACAC
>NC_057718.1:3919255-3929677 GCF_004010195.1 Chiloscyllium plagiosum | reverse complement strand
CCACCCTGACCTATCACCTTCATCCCCACCCCCACTCACCTATTGTACTTTATGCTACTTTCTCCCCACCCCAACCCTCCTCTCATTCATCTGTCCACCCTTCAAGGCACTCTTCCTGTATTCCTGAAGTGGCTTTTGCCCGAAATGTCGATTTTCCTGCTCCTTGATGCTGCCTGAATTGCTGTGCTTTTCCAGCACCACTAATCCAGAATCTGGTTTCCAGCATCTGCAGTCATTGTTTTTACCTTTATTTCAAAGGAAATGGAGAATAATATTATGAAGGTTTTGCCAAAATTGTACAAACCCCTAATTAGACCACAACTGGAATAATGTGAAACAGTTCATGTTCCTTATCTGAGGAAAGATGTCCTGGTATTGGAGGCTGTCTGAAGAAGGATCACTGGGCTGGTAGCTGGTATGGAGGGACTGTCTTATGAGGAGAGGTTATCTTGATTGAGCTTGTTCTCACTGAAATATTGAAAAAATGTGAGTCAACAGTATTGAAACATAAAAGATTCCCTGAGGACTTGATAGGGTAGACTCGAAAAAAATGTCTCCACTGTTATAGAGTCTGGAAGCAGAGGACAGAATCTCAGAATAAGGGGATGTATACTTAAGGCAGAGAGGAGAAAGAATTTCCTCACCGAGAAGGGAACTCCACCACATGGGGGAACTGAGGCTGCACCATTCAGTATGATGAAGTTGAGAAAGACAGATTTTTAAACAGAATGTATATCTAGAGAAACAGGGAAAAGACAGGAAAGTCAAATTGGGGATTATCAGAGCAGCCTTGAACAGACTCGATGGGCAGAAAGGTCTGATTCTGATCTTCCATTTTCTGGTCCAATACCATTAAGGTTCAACTGAGATATTTAACAGGGTACTGGATGATTATTTACAAAGAAACAATGTACAGAATGAAGAAGAAAAGGCAAGAGATTGACACTAGGTTATAGAGTCAGTAAGTCATAGAGACAAACAGTATAGAAGTGGACCCATTGGTCCAACTCATCAATTGTGACAATTAAATTAATCTAGTTCCGTTTGCCAGCATTTGGCCCATACTCCTCTACACTTCCTATCCATATACCCATCCAGATGCCTTTTAAAAGTATAATTGTACCAGCCTACACCTTTTCTTCTGGCAGCTTATTCCATACATGCTCTGTGTGGAAATGTTGCCAGTTATGTAGAATGTAGAAGATAGAATATAGAATCAAGTACATAGAACACTGCAGCACAGTACAGGACCTTCGGCCCTCAATGTTGCATCCTCCCTGTGGAGCCAATCTGAAGCCCATCTGTCTTATACTATTCCATTATCATCCATGTGTTTATCCAATGAATATTTTAATGCCCTTAAAGTTGGCGAGTCTACTACTGTTGCAGGCAGGGTGTTCCAAGCCCCTACTACTCTCTGAGTAAAGAAACTACCTGTGACATCTGTCCCATATCTATCATCCTTCAATTTAAAGCTATGTCCCCTCATGCTAGCTGCATCACCATCCGAGGAAAAAGGCTCTCACTGTCCACCTTGTCTAACCCTCTGATTATCTTATATATCCCAATTAAGTCACCTCTCAACCTTCTTCTCTCTAATGAAAATAGTGTCACATCCCTCAACATTTCCTCAGAAGACCTTCCCTCCATACCAGGCAACATCTTATCAAATCTCCTCTGAGCTCCTTCCAGAAGCTTCCACATCTTTCCTATAATATAGTGACCAGAACTGTACGCAATACTGCAAATGTAGCCACACCAGAGTATTGGGCAGCTGCAGCATGACCTCATGCCTTCGAAACTCAATCCCTTTACTAATAAAAGCTAATACACCATAATGCCTTCTTAACAAGCCTATCAACCTGGGTGGCAACTTTCAGGAATCTATGTACATGGACACCGAAATCTCTCTGCTCATCTACATTACCAAGAATCTTATCATTAACCCAATGCTCTGCATTCCTGTTACTCTCTCCAAAGTGAATCACCTCACACTTTTCTGCATGAAACTCCATTTGCCACCTCTCAGCCCAGCTCTGCAGCTTATCTATGTCCATTTGTAACCTACAACAGCATTCAACACGATCCACAATTCGACTGACCTTAGTGTCATACACAAATTTACTAACCCATCCTTCTAAACTCTCTTCCAGGTCATTCATAAAAATGGCAAACAGCAGTGGCTCCAACACAGATCCTTGCGGTACACCACTAGTAAATGAACTCCAGGATGAACATTTCCTATCAACCACCACCCTCTGTCTTCTTCCAGCTAGCCAATTTCTGATCTAAATTACTAAATCACCCTCAATTCCATGCCTCCGTATTTTAGGCAATAGCCAACTGTGGGTACCTTACCAAAGCCTTACTGAAATCTATATGCACCACATCAATGGCTTTAACCTCATCCACCTGATTAGTCACCTTCTCAAAGAACTCAATAAGGTTTGTAAGCAATACCTACCCTTCACAAAATCATGTTGACTATCCCTAATCACCTTATTCCTCTCTAGATGATTATAAATCCTATCTTTTATAATCTTTTCCAACACTTTACCCACAATCAAAGTAAGGCTCTCATGTCTACAATGACAAGGGTTGTCTCTATCCCATTCTTGTACAAGGGGACAATTTTTGCTATCCTTCAGTCGTCAGGCACTATTCCTGTAGACAATGACGACATAAAGATCAAAGCCAAAGGCTTGGCAATCTCCTCTCTGGCTTCCTAGAGATTCCTAGGATAAATCCCATTCAGCCCAGGGAATTTATCTATTTTCACATTTTCCAGAATTGCTAACACCTCCTCCTTGTGAACCTCAATCCCATCTTGTCTAGTAGCCTGTATCTCAGTATTCTCCTCAACAACATTGACTTTTTCTAGTGTGAATACTGATGAAAAATATTCATTTAGCTCTTCTCCTATCTCCTCTGGCTCCATGCAGAACTTTCCACTGCTATCCTTGATCTTACTCCAGTCATTCTTTTATTCCTGATATACTTATAGAAAGCCTCAAGGGTGTTCCTTGATCCTATCCACCAATGACTTCTCATTTCCCCTCCTGGTGCTTCTTAACTCTCTGTTTTGATCTTTCCTGGCTAACTTGTAGCTCTGTTAGTTCTCTGGCTTTTCCTAACCACCTTTCTTAAACACTAGTACTACATTACAGCGTCTCACTCATGGCTCTTGATGATGCAAATATCACAGCAAAGGGCCCAGCAATTACTTCCTTTGCTTCCTCCAGAGTTCTGGGGTATACCTGATCAGATTCAAGGTATTTATCCAACATTCTGCATTTTGAGATTTTCTGCACCTCCTCTTCTGTCGTTCGGACACTTTTCAAGATTTCACGAGTTGCTTACCCAAGTTCTCCAATTTCCATATTCTTGTCCACATTAAATATTGACGTGAAATATTTGTATATTATCTCACCCATTTCCTGCGGTTCAAGTAAAGGTTCTGCGAGAGCCAATGCTAAAACAATGTGGCCAATGGCTTCCTTCTTCATCAGAACATTCCTGTGACTGTGGGAACAGTGAGTTTCCACTCTGTGCAGCAAATATTGCTTCCCCTTTTCTGTTTCCTGGGCTCAGTTTGCAGCTGGCGTTCAGAAAAGGCAACCCCTATCTCAGGCAAATTGACAAAGACAGATGAGTGTGGCACCATGGCAGCAGATCACCTGGCAGGAGGGGCTACAAACAGCAGCAACAGAGAGAAGATTGCACTCTGTCTTTGTTTCCATCAGATGTTGTGTGGAGTGCTCAGGATTCCAGTTTGAAGATTTAAAGATCATAAAGCACAATGTGAAAAAGAGCAGGAGATACTCTCCGTCTCCTAACCATCAACATCCTTCCTTCAATTAACAGCATCATGCAAAACATGAACTGGCATTCAGCACATTCACCTTCAGAAATGTTCCCAGGATTTGGTGCTGTTACAGATACTGAACTTCAAACTGGTTCACAGTTTATGAAGTCCTGGAGATGTTTTAAGGGAGCTAATTAAATATTATTGATTATAGAGAATTGATGTGAGTGTCAGCATGAGTCCATTGGTGAAACTCACTCTGAATCACAAAGCTGTAAATTCACCCAGTCTTTCAAAACCACCCCAGCAAGAACCAGTTAACACACAGACTAATCCAACCCACCCAAATACACACTGTAATGTGCAACCCTGTCCCTCAGTCCCATTCTCATGGTCAATGAATGACAGACAAAGATGGCAGGAACTCTCCATTTTCTGGTCTGTGTTCCCAGCCCTGTGGAGCTCTGTGTCAGCTGCACCAAACAACCTCCAGACAGTGATAAATTCTCCTTGTGACACTCCCCTCCAGTTTTCAATGTTCAAACTTATAGAAGTCACACAAATGTTACAGCAGCACCATGGAAAGTTATTTTACAACAAGTTAAACTTCTCCAAAGCAAACGCTTACCCAAAGTAACACAGAGGGACAGGGTCACAGCAAATAGAGTTCCACTGATCATCTCAACAGAGTGACAACTCTGTTTATCCACACAGTTTATGGCACATCCAGTTAAGACATCAAAAGACAACGTTTCCCAGATTCTTTAATCTCTCATTTCTCACGAGTTAAAGAAGTTAAAGTGTCAGTAAAGGAGAAGCATTGGCAATAAACCAACAGCTGCTCTCTTCTGAGGCAGGATATGACTGGCTGAATTTTCTCATGACTCAGTGTGTTTTATTTCAACAGTGGTACTAATTATTTATTCAGTGCAAGTTCCTCACACTTATTCACTTAAACCTTGAGAATTCACACATTTACTGCAACCTTGTGAATGGCTGTGGAAGATACTTCAAACATTCCAATAAAACTAAAAGATATTGGGCAGGGAGTAAGTCCATCACTGTCACTGAAGCAGTCGTGTCAGACAAACTAATGGGGCTAAAGGCAGATCAGTCCCCTGGCCCTGATGACTTGCACCCTAGGATTCTAAAAGAGGGAGCTACAGAAATAGTGGATGCATTAGTTTGAATTTCCCAAAATTCCTTTGATTCTGGAGAAGTACAAGAGGATTAGAAAGTTGTCAATGTGCCAGCCATATTCATAGAAAAGAACATAGAACATAGAAAAGTACAGCACAGAACAGGCCCTTTGGCCTATGATGTTGCACCGAGATTTAACCCTAATGTAAAATATAGTAACTTAACCTATGCAGCCCTCAACGCACTGCTATCCATGTGCATGTCCAGCAGTCACTCTGCTTCCATCAACACCGCTGGCAACGCATTCCATGCATTCACAACTCTCTGCGTACATAATCAACCTCTGACATCTCCTTTATATCTTCCTCCTAATATCTTCAAACTATGACTCCTTGTACCAGTCAATCCTGCCCTGGGGATAAGTCTCTGGCTATTGACTCTATCTATTCCACTCATTATTTTGTATACCTCAATCAGGTCTCCTCTCTTCCTCCTTCTCTCCAGAGAGAAAAGTCCAAGTTTATTTAACCTTTCTTCATAAGGCAAGCCCTTCAGTCCAGGCAGCATCTTGGTAAACCTTCTTTGCACCCTCTTCAAAGCCTCTGTATCTTTCCTATAGTAGGGTGACCAGAACTGGTCTTACCAGGGACTTGTAGAGCTTCAGCAAAATCTCACGGCTCTTAAACGCGATCCCCCTGTTAATGAAAGCCAAAACATTATATGCTTTCTTCACAAGCCTATCCATTTGGGTGGCAACTTTGAGGGATCTATGTACTTGCACACCCAGATCCCTCTGTTCCTCCACACTGCCAAGAATCCTGTCTCTAATCCTATATTTAGCATTCAAGTTCGACCTTCCAAAATGCATCATTTCACATTTATCCAGGTTGAACTCGATCTGCCATTTCTCAGCCCAAAGGGAGGGAGGAAAATGCAGATACCTAAAGTGCAGTTAGCTGAGCATTTATAGTTGGAAATCTGTTGGAATTATTAATGAAGGAAGTAATAGCAGAACATTTGAAAATTGTAATTTTATCAAGAAGACTCAGCATGACTTCATGAAAGGGAAATCGTGTCTGACTACTTTATTAGAATTTGTCAAGCATGTCTCAACCAAAGTGCATCGAGGGGAAACAGCATCACTGATGTATTTGGAAAAGTTTGCAAACTGCATGAAAATCTTTGTGGTTGACTGGATTGGAAATAATTAGCCTATAAGGAAACACTGGACAAATTTGGATTGTTTTCACTGAAGTGTTATAGGTTGAGAGACGACCTGACAGATGTTTATAAAATTATGAGAGGCAGGGATAGAATGGATTGTTGAAATCTCATTCCTAGGTTGGACATGTGAAATCTGAGGGTTATAGGTTAAAGGTGAGAGGGGGAATGCTAAAGGAGATGTGTGAGGCAGAGTTTTTACACAGAGGGTGGTAGATGTCTGGAACAAGCTACCAGGGGAAATGGTTGAAATAGATACAATAACAACATTTAAGAGGCATATAGACAGACATAAACACAGGCAGGGAATAGAGGGGTATGGAGCATGTTCAGGCAGATGAAAATGTTTAGAATGGCACCATGGTCAGTACAGACGCGGTGGGCCAAAGGGCCTGTTCCTGTGCTGTACTGTTCTTTATGTTCTCCATTAAATTATTTCTCAGCAACCTGTGGGAGTGTGCTGTACCACAGGGTGGGATTTGATCCCTGACTTTGTGGTCTACAGTTAGGGACACTGCCAGCATGCCACAGCCCCCTGACCCTGACATTGGTTACACGTCTCAAGGGCAGCAGCTCCTCTCAAACAAGTGGCTTCAATGAACAGCGAACAAAGAACAAAGAAAATTAAAGCACAGGAACAGGCCCTTCGGCCATCTAAGCCTGTGCTGATCCAGATCCTCTATCTAAACCTGCTGCTTATTTTTGAAAGATCTGTATCCCTTTGCTCAGTGCCCATTCATGTATCTGTCCAGATTTATCTTAAATAACGCTATCGTTCCTGCCTCTACCACTTCCGTTGGCAACACTTTCCAGGCTCCCACCACCCTCCATGTAAAGAACTTTCCATGCATATCTCCCTTAAACCTTTTCCCTCTCACTTTGAACTCATGACCCGTAGTAATTGGGTTCCGTACTTTGGGAAAAAGCTTCTTGCTATCCACCCGGTCTATATCTCTCATGATTTTGGAGACCTCAATCAGGTCCCCCTCAAAATCCATCTTGCTAATGAAAATAATCCTAATCTATTCAACCTCTCTTCATAGTTAGCACCCTCCATACCAGGCAACAACCTAGTGAACCTCCTTTGCACCCTCTCCAAAGCATCCACATCCTTTTGGTAATGTGGCAACCAGAGCTTCATGCAGTATTCCAAATGTGGCAGAACCAAAGCCCTATACAACTGTAACATTACCTGCCAACTCTTGTACTCAATACCCCGTCAATGAAGGAAAGCATGCCATATGCCTTGTTGACCACTTTACTGACCTGTGTTTCCACCTTCAGGGAACAATGGACCTGAACACCCAGATCTCTCTGTATTTCAATTTTCCCCAGGGCTTTTCCATTTACTGTGTTAGTTCGCTCTTGAATTGGATCTTTTGAAATGCATCACCTTGCATTTGCCTGGATTGAACTCCATCTGCCATTACTCTGCCCATCTCTCCAATCTATCTATATTCTGCTGTATTCTCTGACAGTCCCTTTCACTATCTGCTACTCCACCAATCTTGGTGTAATCTGCAAACTTGCTATTCAGGCAAACGATACCTTTCTCCAATGCATTTATATACATCACAAACAATGCTGGTCCCAGCACAGATTCCTGTGGAACACCACTGGTCACAGGTCTCCATTTTAAGAAACTCCCTTCCATTACCACTCTCTGTCTCCTGTTGCCCTGTCTGTTCTCTATTCATCAAGCTGGAACACCCTGGGCCCTATGCGACTTCACCTTCTCCATCAGCCTACCATGGGGAACCTTATCAAGTGCCTTACTAAAGTCCATGTTTATGACATCTACAGCCCTTCCCCCATCAATCAACTTTGTCACCTCCTCAAATAATTCTATTAGGTTTGTAAGACATAACCTTCCCTGCCAAAACCATGCTGCCCATTACTGATAAGCCCAGTTCCTTTCAAATGGAAATAGATCCTATCCCTCAATATCTTCTTCAGCAGTTCCACTACCACTGACGTCAGGCTCATTGGTCTATAATTACCTGGAATATCCCCGCTACCTTCTTAAGCAAGGGAACAACATTAGAAATTCTCCAGTCCTCAGGGACTTCACCCGTGTTCAAGAATGCTGCAAAGATATCTGTTAAAGCCCCAGCTATTTCCTCTCTTGCCTCACTCAGTAAACTGGGGTAGATCCCATCTGGACCTGGGGACTTGTCTACCTTAATGCCTTTTAGAATACCCAAAACTTCCTGCCTCCTTATGCCGACTTGACCTAGAGTACTCAAAGATCTATCCCTAACCTCAATATCTGTTATGTCCCTCTCCTCAGTAAATACCAATGCAAATTACTCATTAAGAATCTCATCCAGTTTTTCTGATTCCATGCATAATTTTCCTCCTTTGTCCTTGAGTGGGCCAACCCTTTTTCTGGTTATCCTTCTGCTTCTTATCTTTGGAAAAAAGGCTTCAGGATTTTCCTTAGCCCTGTTTGCTAAAGATATCTCATGACCCCTTTTAGTCCTTTTAATTCTTCATTTCAGATTGGCCCTACATTCCTGATATTCTTCCAAAGCTTTGTCTGTCTTCAGTAGCCTAGACCTTATGTACACATCATTTTTCCTCTTAGCTAGTCTCACAATTTCACCTGTCATTCATGTTTCCCCAATCTTGCCAATTCGATCCCTCACTTTCACAGGAATATACTTCGCCTGAACTCGAATCAACCTCTCTTTAAAAGCCTCCCACATATCGAATGTGGACTTGCCTTCAAACAGTTGCTCACAATCTACATTCTCCAGCTCCTGCCAAATTTTGCTATAGTTGGCCTTCCCTCAATTTACCACTCTTCCTTTCAGGCCTCTCTCTTCTTTGTCCATGAGCATTCTCAAACTTATGGAATTGTGATCAGTATTCCCTACTGAAACATCAACCACCTGGCTGGGCTCATTTCCCAACACCAGATCCAGGAGGTCCCTTCTTGAGTTGGACTATTGACATACTGCTCTAGAAAACCCTCCTGGATGCTCTTTACAAATTCTACACCATCTAGACCTTTAATGCTAAATCGGCGGACTATGTTCATTGTGTACCCATTTTTTTTTAATACACTGTATAGATGATTTTCCTTTGCTCTGCGTAGTTCCTCTGTGCTGCAATGTGTGGTGGCTCTTTGAAATAATGTTCTGATGCAGCTTCATTTGTGGATGTTGGGGTGTTTGCTTCTGCAGTTCAGTATTTGTTCTGTATATGTTGTTTTCCTGTAGATGCTGATTTGAAGATCCCCATTGGCTGTTCGTTTTGCTGTGACATCTAGGAATGGCAGTTTGTTGTTGTTTTTCTCTACTTTGGTGAATTTTATGCCAGTAAGGGTATTATTGATGGTCTTGAAGGTTTCCTCTAATTTTGTTTCATTTAGTGATGACAAAGGTATCATTCATGTAGCAGACCAAAAGTTTGCATTGGATTCGACTGGGACAACACATCCATCCTGGGATTAGCCAAACAGAGACACACACGAGAATTCCTAGAAGCATGGCATTCCAACCAGAACACTATCAACAAACACATTGACTTGGACCCAGTTACCAACCCCTGAGAAAAAGAACAGGAAGTGACATTACTATAGGAAATGACATCACCACAGGAAATGACATCACAAACTCAAAGAAACCCAAACATATAAATAGAAAGCAGGAAACATCAGTAGTGCTTCGTCCGGAGGCTCATTGAAGATGTTATCTTGGATGATGGTGAAACATCCGAAAATGAATCTCTCCAGCTCAGTGAGCAAACCTAGATCCAGATCCTTTTTCCTCTTAGCTAGTCTCACAGTTTCACCTGTCATCCATGGTTCCTGAATTTTGCCATTTCAATCCCTCATTTTCTCAGGAATTTACCGCTCCTGAACTGTAATCAACATCTCTTTGAAACCCTCTCACATATCGAATGTGCATTTATCTTCAAACAGCTGCTCACAATCTATATTCCCCAGCTCCTGCCGAACTTTGCTATAGTTGGCCTTCCCTCAATTTAGAGCTGAAAATGTGTTGCTGGAAAAGCGCAGCAGGCCAGGCAGCATCCAAGGAACAGGAGAATCGACGTTTCGGGCATGAGCCCATCTTCAGAAATGAGGAAAGTGTGTCCAGCAGACTAAGATAAAAGGTAGGGAGGAGGGACTTGGGGGAGGGGCGTGGGAATGCAATAGGTGGAAGGAGGCTAAAGTGGGGGTGATAGGCCGGAGTGGGGGTGGGGTTGGAGAGGTCAGGAAGAAAATTGCAGGTTAGGAAGGTGGTGCT
>NC_057718.1:3863320-3918971 GCF_004010195.1 Chiloscyllium plagiosum | reverse complement strand
AGGGGAGGGGAGGGAAATATATCCCTGGTGGTGGGGTCCGTTTGGAGGTGGCGGAAATGACGACGGATGATACGGTGTATATGAAGGTTGGTGGGGTGGTAGGTGAGGACCAGTGGGGTTCTGTCCTGGTGGTGATTGGAGGGGCAGGGCTCAAGGGCAGAGAAGCGGGGAGTGGAGGAGATGCGGTGGAGAGCATCGTCGCTCACGTCTGGGGGGAAATTGCGGTCTTTGAAGAAGGAGGCCATCTGGGTTGTTTGGTATTGGAACTGGTCCTCCTGGGAGCAGATGCGGCAGAGCTGAAGGAATTGGGAATATGCATCTGCTCCCAGGAGCAGACCTAACATTGTTACTGCACCCTTTTTATTTCTGAGCTCTACCCATAATGCCTCACTGCTTGAGTCTTCCATAGTGCTCTCCTTCAGCACAGCTTTGATATTTTCTTTGACCTGTAATGCAACGCTTCCAACTCTTTAACCTCCCTCTCCATCCCACCTGAAACATCGATATCCTGGGATATTGCATTGCTGAACATGCCCTTCCTTCAAGCAAGTCTCAGTAATAGCAATAAGATCATATGTCCAGATACTAATCCATGCCCAAATTCATCTGCCTTACCTACTACCCTTCTTGCATTAAAACAAATGCACCTCAGACCACCAGTTCCTTTGCATTCATCATCTGCTCCCTGCCGACTCTTCCCCTTAGTCACGGGGACTTCGTTATCTAGTTCCTTACAGGCAATAGTCACTCCTTCCTTACTGTACTCGAACCTTATTTGGTTCCCATCCTTCTGCCACATCAATTGAAATGCCCTCCAACAGCGTTAGCAAAAGTGCCTCCAAGGACATTGGTTCCACTCCGGCCCAGATGGAGACCATTCAATTTGTAATAGAACCACCTCCCCCAGAACTGATCTCAATGTCTCAAAAATTTGGACCCCTCCCTCCTGAACCCATCTCTCAAGCTACACATTCATCCTGCTTATTCTATCATTCCTACTCTGACTAACACCTAGCACTGGTAGCAATCCTGAGATTACTACTTCTGAGGTCCTACTTTTTTAACTTGTTTACAAACTCCCTAAATTCTGCTTGTAGGACCTCACCCTATATTGTTTGTGCCTATATGCACCACAACAATTGGCTGTTCACTCTCCCTCTTGAGAATGCTCTGTAGCCGATTCGAGACATCCGTGACCCGTGCACCTGGGAGACAACATATCATTCAGGAATCTTGTTTTTGACTACAGAGCTGCCTATCTACTCCCCTTACAATTGAATCCTTTATGACTATAGCCATTCCATTTTCCCGCCCTTCTGAACAGCAGAGCCAGCCACGGTGTCATGAACCTGGCGACTGTTGCGTTGCCCTGGTGAGCCATCTCCCTAACAGTATCCAAACTGGTATACCCGTTTTGGAGTGAGTCGACTGCAGGAGACACCTGCACTGCCTTCCTATTCTTCCTCTGTCTTTTGGTCCCCCATTCCCTTTCTTCCTTCGCAATTTGTCATTTCTGTTGCTGTTCATTGAAAGGCAATTGTTGATAACACATGAGTACTCAGTGAGTTAGGGTGATGTGAGAGGTGAAAACTTTGTCACAAATCCAATTGGGAATTGTGAAGAAACCTCTTTCCAAAGAGAGACTTGAGAAAGTGTAACTTATTATGCCGGGAAGTGGAAAGTAGAACTCATTATCCCAGGGAGTGGTTGAAATGAATAGCGCAGGTTGACTTGAGGGGAAATTGGGAAAGCAAATAAAAGGGAAGAGTGGACAGTTATGCTGCTGATGTTTATCTGCAGAAGATGGTCACATGGTGAAAAGCTGCACAAACACCAGCATCGACTGATTGGGCTGAATGGCTTTTGTCCGGATCTCATCTTTGATATAATTCAATGAGCTCATACACACACAGTGCTCAGTTGGAAAGGGCTTCTTTATTGTTGTATTCCAAACCACCTTGTAATGAAAACCTCTCTCAGAAGGACATTATTTCAGCTGATAACCTCCTGTTCTATGGTTCAGTAGGCTAGGGCAGGGCGGAGGAAGTGGGTTTATTCACTGCATCAGAAATACTTGTGTCTGAGAAGACAATCTTTTGATCAGTCTGTTAATACTGTGGAACAACTTGGTAGAAGCATTGAAGCATAAGGAAACCATTGATGTGACACTCTGAAGCTGAACCAGAATGGGACCAACACCCCTGTGTGGATGGGTTTGCTTGTGCTTTGGGAGGAATTTAAAGTAGTTTCCCAGAGGGAGGGGATATAGTATGTAGGGACACAGCCTACTTTAGTGAAGGAATAAAGGCAGATCGAGTTCAGCTATGTTGGGTTTTAAGGGAGGAAGGCAGGCTGGATGGCCTGTATGTTTATGCTCAGAATAAGATGGGTCAGAGAGATGGGTTCAGGGCATGGATTGACACATGGTATTGCAAACACAGGGGCATGGTTGAGGGAGGGGCAGGACTGGCAACTCAATATTCTGGGGCATAGGATCTTTGGGCATGAAAGGGGAAGGTGCCAAAGAGTAGGTGGCGTTATGTTATTTTCAGGAGTCCAATACTGCAGTAAGGAGGGACAATATCTTAGAATGGTTTTCAAATGAGGATTTGTGGGTAGAAGAACAGTCACACACTGGGACTGTCAATGCCCAACAATCAGTGGACAACAGAAGAGCCGACATGTCCTCAATTCACCTAGGTGTGTAATAAATGGATAATTATATCAGGGAATTTCAACTGCTGCAACAGTAATTAGGATAACAATAGTATAAAGGTTTTAGAGAAACATATTTCTTAAAATGTATACAGGAGAGCTTTTTATATTGATGTGTCAAAGGTCCAACCTGGGAGGATGCAGTGCAGACCTAATCTGGTGGAACAAAGCTGGACAGCTGTTTGAGGTGACAGTGGGGGAGCATTGTCATGCCAGGAACCGCAACACCAAATGGTTTCAGTTGTTCTGAAATCACCAACTGTTTTCTATATCCCTCTTGTCCGCTTCACCAACAAGAGCATTTGGGTAAAGTGTTGTCTGGATTGAGGTGTTGTCCATGCTTTGGCCTATTTCTATTTTGAGAACACTTTACCCAAATGTTCTTGTTGGTGAAGCGGACAAGGGGGATACAGAAATCAGTTTGTGGTTCAACACAATTTCATTCACACAATGCTCCTTATTAAAAACACCATGTAACTATTACCCAACATTTACTTAGCTCTCCATATGAGAAAGGATATTACCCATAATGATCCATGTGTTTGATCTTGGCCATTGGAATATCCTTTCTCTCTGATATATTGCTGGCTCTCTTCCACAAAACTGGTTTCACAGGTTAGGGTAGATCTTCTCCTGGGTCATCTTGGGTTGCCTCATCATCTTCTGCCATGAGTCTTGCTGTGCATCTTCACTGCGAGTCTTCACTGAGTCTTCAATGAAGCATCATTGAATCCTTACTGAGTTTTCACTGAATCATCACTGAGGTTTCTCTGTGTCCTCACTGAAGTTTCTGTGTGTCCTCATGAGGTGGTGGAGTCAAGACGTGTGCTTTTGTCCCCCCCTTGGCCTTGACCTTCCAAACATTTTAGTGGCCTTTGGCCATTAAAGGTCATAAGCTGGGTTTAAGTCATCCAATGGGATTTGTCAACACTTTCACTGTTGCAGTGCTGGGAGGTATAATGTGCACACATTCAGTAAGTTCTCACTTTCTCCACACACTCAGTCAGTCAAGTTGCCTGAGAGTCTGATTGATAGTCCTCTAATACACAGCTCTTGGTCTGATTGTAATGGGTTCCTCTTGAACCTTTGTGACTGGTTTGACCTTGGCTTCTGCTGTCCTCTGAAGCCAACAGCTGCTGGCTGCTCGTTAATTTAGTTTGGCCACTTTTCTGTCAGGTCTGATTTCTCCGACAGTGGGTCAATTCAGAATGTCTAATTTTGGGCTCATGGCTGCTTGATCACAGGGTTATGGCAGAGTTTTAAAAAAATAAAGCCGGATCTGGCCAAAGTAAACTGGGAACAGCTTGCTGAGGATGAGTCTGCAGCAGAACAGTGGGAGGTGTTCAAAAATGTTAATGGGGTGAGTACAAATCCAACATGGTCCCTTTGGGATGAAAGATCAGAGCACCAAGCATTCCGGGCTTTAATTTCAGTGAAAGACCAACATAGTAAATAAAGCACAAGAAAATAAAATCAATCACGACAGTCTTCACTCTGTATCAGACTTGACCAGGAACAACATCAGCTGGGATCAGAACAATTAATAGGAGTTGAAATTAAAATCAAGGCAAACTGAACTGTGGTTGATCTGTATCACAAAGTCATTTCAATTAAAGTTTAAATTGAGCTCCAGTGTAACTCATTAAGGTGTGAGCAACATATCCAGGAAATTGCAAACTCTCAGCTCTCAGGTCTTTGGTCATCATTTCCCACAACCCTCTGCAGCTCCTGTTCTGCTCAATGACACTCCCACTTTCATCTCTGATGTTCTTGTTTTTGTCTAAACCCTTTCTCACCCCTGCCCTGGTTACTTCCCTTCTTATAACCTTCATTCATTCCTTTAGTCCAAGAAACTAAGTCAGAGGAACATATGAATCGGAGTAAGCCATTCAGCCCATCAATTCAATCACGATTGGTCATTTTCCTCAATGCCACTTTCTTTCATTATCTCCAAATCCACGATTCATTGGTCTCTCAAAATCTTTCAGTTCCTTTCTCGAACATACTCAATGACTGAGGTCCCACATCTCTGGGATAGGGAATTCCACAGAGTCCCACCTTCTGGATAAAGAAATTCCTCCTTATCGCAGTCTAAATTGGACGGCTTACTTTCTTGTGATAATGCCCCATGGATCTTGACTCACCAGCCAAGGGAAACATTGCCACAACATCCACACTGTTGTGTCCTTGAAGCACGTTGAAAGTTTCAATTTAATCACCTCTGATTTTTCAAACTCCGAGAGCATACAGGCCAGCTTCCTCACTCTCTCCCATCCAACAAACCCACCATCCCAGGGATTAATCTGCTGACCCTCCATACAATTCCCTCGATGGTAAGTCTGTGCTTCCTTACATTTGGGGACAAACTGTCCACAATCCAGCTGTGGTCTCCCCAATACTTTGTTCAACTGCAGCAAGACATCCTCCCTCCTGGACTCCACTCCCTTGTTGTGAAGACCAACATTTGCCTTCCTTAGTGACTGCTGCAGCCTCACGCTGACTTTTAGTGAGTCCTGAACACAGAAACCCAGATTGCTTTGGATGCCAACGATTCCCAAACTGTCACTATTTTAAAATATTCTGCCTTTCTGTTTCTTTTGATGAAGTCGCTATCTTTACATCTATTCACATTATATTCCATCTGCCTTGTCCTTTCCCATTCACTGAACCTGGCCACTTGATGCCTCCTTTCATCTTCCTCACAGCTTCCAATCTTACCTACTTTTTATATCATCAGAAAGTTTGGAACCATTCCAATTGGGCACCACATTCAACCCATTTCTCTAGCTGTTGAACTGAGCCATGCAGTACACCACAAGGAATAGTCGGTCTTCATGTGAGATACACTTTTACTCCTACTCTTTGCTTTCAGTCATCCTTCTTCACATTATACTTTATCTGTCATGCATTTACCCACTCACTCAGACTGTCCAAATCACACTACAGCATCTCTATGTTTTTCTCACAGCTCACCCTCCACTCAACTTTCTGTCACCTGCAAACTTGGAGACATTAAATTCAGTTCACTTTTCTAAATGATAAATTTATATTGTGAAGGCTTAGAGTCCAAATACTGATCCCTGTGGTACGCCACTAATCGCAGCCTGTCACTCAGAAATTGACCCAATTATTCTGATTCTTTGTCACCTGTTTGCTAATCAGTTCTCAGTCCATTTCATTGCAATATCCCAATCTCAATGGGTTTTAATTTTTCATGTTAATCTCTTCTATGGCTCCTTATCAAAAGCCTTCTGAATGTACCTTAGTGCTCACAGCAAAAATTTAAAATCTGAATTGAAATGATGAGAAGGCAAGCAACTCATTGAATTCCTGGTCCACATTGCTGTGACTGAACTGTATTTCCCTGATGTTTACATTCCTTTTCTTCCCTTAATAGCCAGGTCTGGTCTGTCTTATGTGACTGCCTTCAGATGAGAGAGGAGAAATTCAGAAATGGTAAATCCAGTTATAAACTGGTGGGCAGCACGGTGGCACAGTGGGCGGCATGGTGGCACAGT
This sequence comes from Chiloscyllium plagiosum, assembly GCF_004010195.1. Taxonomy (NCBI): domain Eukaryota; kingdom Metazoa; phylum Chordata; class Chondrichthyes; order Orectolobiformes; family Hemiscylliidae; genus Chiloscyllium; species Chiloscyllium plagiosum. The sequence continues at coordinate 3,912,738 of NC_057718.1, read as the reverse complement.
GGTTAGCACTGCTGCCTCACAGCGCCAGAGACCCAGTTTCAATTCCTGCCTCAGGTGATTGTCTGTGTGGAGTTTGCATATTCTCCCCGTGTCTACGTGGGTTTCCTCCGGGTGCTCCGGTTTCCTCCCACAGTCCAAAAATGTGCAGGTTAGGTGAATTGACCATGCCAAATTGCCTGTAGTGTTAGGTAAATGTAGGGAATGGGTCTGGGTGGGTTGTGCTTCGGTGGGTCGGTGTGGGCTTGTTGGATTGAAGGGCCTGTTTCCACAATGTAAGTAATCTAAAAACTAAGTTTCCATTCTGCATAGGTGAAATTAAGCAGTTTGTAATCAGTTTAAGTTTATCTTGTTCACTTCAGTAGCCCGGTCTGTGTTTGCCCTGAGTTTCACGGTCAGGCAAATTGGGGACTTTGGAATGTTTGAATAAATCTTTCCCCACTGCGACAACTCCTGGAATAGTGGGCTTGATTTCCAGAGAGTCACAGTGATGTGGAATTTTAACTTGCACATCTTGTCATTACACCTTTAATGTGTTTGTAAATAATCTGGTGTTAGGATCCATTGTCGTTGTAATTGTTACAGTGATTGTAACCGTTGCTGTATAATTCTCAGGTTAAATTTACTGACAACAAATAATCAACAACAAATATTATCAGATTCACTTCATGGAAAGCCCACTCAGTAATGTCTGTTCACCAAAGGGTTAAAAAGAAGTTAAATAGAAACATTGCTCACTCACTCAGACTGTCCAAATCACACTGCAGCATCTCTACGTTTTTCTCACCGCTCACCTTATCAAAAGCCTTCTGAATGTACCTTAGTGTTCACACCAAAAATATAAAATCTGAATTGAAATGATGTGAAGGCAAGCAACTCACAAGAAATGGAATAAGGAATGTGTTCAAATTGCAGTCTCCCAACGGAAACTAGAGAACTGTGCTGAGCTTCCTCTTGACAGTTTAATTTCTTTAACTTCTGAGAAATGAGAGATTAAAGAAGCTGCAGTTGGCTGGGACATTTTGTATTTTGATATATTAACTGGATGTACAAAAAACTCTGTGGATACACAGGGTGGCTGGTCTGTTGAGATGATCAGTGGAACTCTATTTTCTGTGACCCTGTCCCTCTGTGTTGCTTTGGGTAAGTGTTTGCTTTGGAGAAATTTAACTTGTTATGATGACCTTTCTATGGTTTGTGCTGCTGTGGAGTTTGTGAGAATTCTATAAGTTTGAACATTGAGAACTGGAGGGGAGAGTCACAAGGAGAATTTGTCACTGTCTGGGGATTGTTTCATGCAGCTGACACAGAGCTCCACAGGCTGGGAACACAGACCAGAAAATGGAGCGTTCCTCCCATCCTTTTCTGTCATTCATTTATGGGGAGAATGGGATTGAGGGACAGGCTGCACATTAAGGTGTGTATTTGGGGTGGATTGGATTAGTCTGTGGGTCTCATTGGGGTGGATTGAAAGACAACCTCTTATTTTTCCAAAGTTAGTGCATTTACAGCTTTGTGATTCAGAGTGAGTTTCACCAATGGACCCATGCTGACACTCACATTAATTTTCAATTCTCAAGCTGCCCCCTCACACTCACTGAGAGTGTAGAGTGTCCCCCTGTGCTTCCACCATTTCCCATCTGTTAAAATGGACAGACAATACTGTAGAACAAACTGGGGATTTCACCATCTACAGAACGAAGAGAGAGTCCAGCTGCAGGAAATGTGGTTTTGACAATTCGGCTGAGATAAGGTTGTTTTTTCTAAACACCAGCTGCAAACTGAGCCCTGGAAATAGAAAAGTGGAAGCAACATTTGCTGCACAGAGTGGAATCTCACTGTTCCGAAAATCACAGGAATGGTCTGATGAAGAAGGAAGTCATTGGGCACATTGTGTTTGCACCAGCTCTCTGATCACTTTAACTAAATGCCAATGTTTGCCTATTCCCCTCCATCCTGCACATTGTTTATGTTTAAATAACTATCCAATAGCCTGTTAAATGCCACAACTAGACCTTAAGACCAGAGGATATAAGAGCAGAATTGGGCCATTCAGCTCATTGTGTTGGCTCTGCCATTCAGTGAGATCATGGCTGCTCTGATAGTCCCCATCTCTACTTTCCTGCCTTTTCCCCATAACCCTGGATTCCATTCCTGATTAAAAATCTGTCGCTATCAGACTTAAAGTTACTTCAGGACTCAGTCTCAACAGCCCACTGTGGTAAAGAATTCCTCAGATTCACTTCCTCTGAGAGATGAAATTCCTCCTCATTTCCATCTTAAATCACAGACCCATTCCTATGAGCTTTTGTCCTCTGGTCCAGACTCTCCCAAAAAGGGAAACAACCTCCTCTCCATATTCACCCTGTCAAGGCCCAAAGAAACTGAGATGCTTCAAATCTTCTTTTCATTCTTAACTCCAATCAGGACAATCCCTTCCTCCCAGATGGAGTAAAAAAATCACTTAAATATATTCAGGATTAATAGCAGAACATTTGAAAAATCATAATCTAATCAAGCAGAGTCAGTGTGTGGCTTCATGAAAGGGAAATTGTGTCTGACTAATTTATTTGAGTTTTTCAAGAAAGTCTCACACAGAGTGGAGAGAGGGGAACCAGTAAATCTGTTGTTTTTGCTCTTCCAGGAGGCATTTGGTGAGGCTACTCATAAAAGTTTAATTCATTTGATAAGAGCCAAGAATATTGGAGGGAGCATATTATTGTGGCCAGAGAAATGGCTCATGGGCAGGAAACAACAAAAAGGGATAAGGGGTTCTTTTACAGGGTGACCAGTGGATTCCAGTGCTAGGACCACAATTTATTACAACAGGAGAAAGGAGGCCAATGTACAGTAGGAATATTTGAAGATGACACAAAAGTAGGTGAAAATGCAGTTTGTGAGAGACACGCAAACAGATTTTGATCATTTAAAAAGTGTGCAAAACCTGGCAAATGGAGTGTAATGTGTCCAAATGTTTAATTTGGAATGGAGAACAAAAGAATAGAATATTATTTAAATGGAGAGAAATTGCAGAAAACTGCAACACAAAGAGATTGGGTAAACTTGTGCACTAAACTCAGGAATGTTGGCCCGTATTTCAAGGGAGTTGAAGTAAAAGTGTAGGGAAGTCTCACTGCAATTGTACAAGGTGCTGGTGGGACTACATCATGTGTACTGTCAGCGGTTTGGTTCACCTTATTTAAAGAAAGATATTATCTCATTGGAAGCAGTTCAGGGAAGGTTCACGAGGATGATCCCCGGTATGGAGGGATTGTCATTTGAGCAAAGGCTGAACAGGTTGGGACTCCAGGCACTTGAGTTTAGAAGAATGAGAGGTTATTTCCTATGAAGCGTATAGGATTCTTAAGGGGCTTAACGGAGTAAATGCTGAGACGATGTTTCCCCTCATGGGAGAGTCTCAGACCAGAGGCCACAGTCTCAGAATTAAGGGGCACCAGTTTCAGGCTGAGATGAGGAAGGATTTCTTCTCTCACAGAATTGTGAGCCTTTGGGTTCCTTGCTCCAGAGAGCTGGGAGCAGAGTTTGTGTATGTTTAAGACTGAGGTTGATAACTTCATGATTAGTTTCCAGGAAAGTGGATGTGAAGAATGTTTGTTCAGCTGAGGGTTGCTGGTACAGAATTCTTTCAAGTTTGCATCACATGTAGACAGGGTGGGAAAAAAGACACTTCATGCTTTGCTTCATTGCTTCGTCCTTCGATTATAGGGCCAATCAAAGGTAGAAGTGGAAAATTGTGCATGGAGTCTGAGGAGATAGGGGAAGCACTAAATGAATATTTTTCATTGATATTCACACTGGAAAAAGACAATGTTGTCAAGGAGAATACTGAAAAACAGGCTACTAGACCAGATGGGATTAAGGTTCATAAGGAGGAGGTGTGAGCAATTCTAGAAAGTGTGAAAATAGATAAGTCCTCTGGGTTGAAGGGGATTTATCCTAGGATTCTCTGGGAAGCCAAGGAGGAGATTGCAAAGCCTTTGGCTTTGATAGTTATGTCAGTAGGAATTGTCTGTAGGAATCGTGCCAGAAGACTGGAGGAGAGCAAATGTTGACTCCTTTTCCAGAAGGTGAGTAGAGACAACCCTGATAATTATAGACCAGTGAGTCTTACTTCACTTGTTGGTCAAGTGTTAGAAAATATTCTAACAAATCAGATTTATAATCATCTAGAGAGGAATAATTTGATTAGGGATAGTCAATACGATTTTGTGATGGGTAGGTCGTGCTTCACAAAACTTATTAAGTTCTTTGAGAAGGTGACCAAACAGGTGGGTGACAGTAAAATGGTTGGTGTGGTGTATATGGATGTCAGTAAGGTGTTTGATAAGGTTCCCCATGGTAGGCTATTGCAGAAAATATGGAGGCATGGGATTGAGGGTAATTTAGCGGTTTGGATCAGAAATTGGTGTGCTGAAAGAAGATAGAGGGTGGTGTTTGATGGGAAATGTTCACCCTTGTGTTCAGTTACTAGTGGTGCACCACAAGAATCTGTTTTGGGGACACTGCTTTTTGTCATTTTTATAAATGACCTGGATGAGGGCATAGAAGGAAGGGTTAGTAAATTTGCGGATGATACTAAGGGCAGTGGAGTTGTGGATACTGCCGAAGGATGTTGCAGGTCACAGAGGGATATAGATATGCTGCAGAGGTGAGAGGTGGGCTGAGAGGTGGCAAATGGAGTTTAATACTGAAAAGTGTGGGATTATTCAGTTTGGAAGGAGCAAGGGGAATAAAGTGTACTGGGCGAATGGTAAGATTCTTGATAGTGTAAGTGAGCAGAGAGACCTCGGTGTCCATGTACTTGATCCCTGAAAGTTGCCACCCTGGATGATTGGATTGTTAAGAAGGCATATGGTGTGTTAGCTTTTATTGATAGATGGATTGAATTTCAGAGACATGAGGTCATGTTGAAGCTGAACAAAACTTTGGTGTGGCCACAGTTGGAGTATTGATTACAGATCTGGTCACAGCATTATAGGAAGGATATGGATACTTTGCAAAGGGTTCAGAGGAGAGTTACTAGAATGTTGCCTGGCATAATAGAAAGATCTTATGACACAAGGCTAAGGGTGAGGGACTTGAGGCTGTTTTCATTAGAGAGAAGGTTGAGAGGTGATTTAATTCATACATATAAGATAATCAGAGGGTGGACAGGGAGAGCCTTTTTCCACAGATGGTGATGGCTAACATGAGGGGACATTGCTTTAAATTGAGGGGTGATAGACAGAAGACAGATGTCAGAGGTAGTTTCTTTACTCAGAGTAAGAGCGTGGAATGCCCTGTTTACAACAGTAGTAGACTCGCCAACTTTAAGGGCATTTAAATAGTTATTGGATAAACATATGGATGTTCATGGAATACTATAGGTTCGATGGGCTTCAGGTTGGTTCCACAGGTTGGTGCAACATCGAGGGCCGAATGGCCTGTACTATATTGTAATGTTCTATGTTCTGTGTTCTATGTTAGGAGCTAGGATAGATGGTACTGTGCAGAGCCTTTTTTTAAATAAGTGTCCCACCACACTTTAAATAGTGGCATTGTGTTGTAAATCCCACCCCTTAGAAATGAGGCACATTTGAAATAATTGGATGTTGTAAGGGAATAATGCAAGAACAGAAAGTTCCAGATGCACTCAAACAGTGACGAAGATGCTAATTTGAGGGGTCACTGACATTATTTCCCCAAAGTCTGACCAAGAACACCTTTAGCTCTATGTGCAATTGGAGGAGGGCTGGTTCGGGGTCACTGAGCGACACTCCATTTGATCTGGGCTTTTTAATCAGTCCTTGAGAGTGTTGATGTTGGTCTGATTAAACCTGTGTCATTGCAGTTTAATTAATTACACACAGCATTTGGAGGTGGTTTAAAATAAAATGAATCAAAAATATTCCTTATGTTGCGAAGGGAGAGATTTGTATCCAATGTGGACATTGATAATTTTTTAAAAATACACTTATTATTTTCAATGAAAAAGATACACAAGGGGTGAGGTTTTTTACAGTTACAGACACAGGGCAGTGCACACAGACTGTAATGCTGTTCAGTTGCAGAGGTTGGGAGGAACTGGTCACTCATTGCAATGTGAAAATGTGATCTACATCACAAATGATTTCTTGAAAGTTCCCAACAACAGTTAAAATAGCTTGATACCATCCAGTACAAAGCAACCACTTGAATGGCACCATGCCTTCAAACATCTCCTCTCTCCACCACCAACCCTCAGTAACAGTAGTGTTTACCCTTGACAAGATGCACTGCAGAAATTCACCAAATGTCCTCAGACAGCATCCTCTAAACTCACAACCACTTGTAGAAGTACAAGGGCAGCAGGTACATGGGAACTCCACCTCCTGCAACATTACTTCAAAGCCAGGAGAAAATAATAAGGAGTTCACCAAACATTTGTTCAAATTGATTACCAAGGCTGTTATAGCAAGGGACTTTGAAATCTCAGTGCAGACAAGTAGTCTGCATTGAGATTTTGTGGAAGTGAAAAGATGTTTAGTTCATTCATCAGCTTGTTGACAAAATTACAATCAATGTTGAGAAAGAACAATCTGTCGATGTGGTATACTTTTATTTCTAAAGCACATCAGAGGTTATGCTGTCCAATAACAGCTCACATTAAAGGGAGGATAATTTTTTCATGAATAGAGGATGGATTTACAACAACAAACAGCAGTGATAAAAGAGTCATTTTCAGGCTGTAACTAGTGAAGCTGACCTTTCACTTGTTCACATATTGGGCATTAATGGCTAGCCAGCATTTATTGGTCGTTCCAAAGTGCCCAGAGAGGAGACAAAAATTAATGAAATTAAACTCTGTTTCTGAAGTCACATTAGGCCAGACAGGGTAAGAATCAGAGATTGTTGCAGGGTCAGTGCTGAGGTCTCAACTGTTTACAATATCTATCAATGAGCGTGCATAGTCTGGGAATAATCCTTATGTTCCCGGACCCCAGTATTGCACAGAAGGATTGATTCTGTAGTTTAGGTTTCAGGAGTTGCTTTAGGGCCTATCAAATAAAATTAAAAACATTACTAATTTCCAAAATTAATTTTTCATGAAATGCCGCAACAAAAGATAATTTTATGTGTAATAGGTTTATCCAGGTGATAACTCAGAGATTCCTGCCTGGAAGCTCCCAGCCATGTCTCACCAGCTGGTGGGGAAGGTATGTATCCCAGAGACAATGTCAGTCGAGGCTGCAGTTGGTCACAACACCAGCACTAGGGAACTGGGTTTGATTCCAGGCTCAGACAACTGTCTGTGGAGTTTCCTGTGTCCTCCGGTTGCTCCAGTTCCCTCCCACAGTCCAAAGATGTGCAGGTTAGGTGAATTGGCCATGCTCAATTGCCCATTTTGTTCAGGGATTTGCAGGCTAGGTGCATCAGTCAGGGGTAAATATAGGATAATAGGGTAGAGGAATGAGTCTGGGGGGGTTAGTCTTTGGAGCGTCAGTGTGGACTTGTTGGGCCGAAGGGTCTGTTCCCACACTGTAGGGATTCTATTAAAAATGCTTTGGTGCTATGAGATTGAGCAAGTGAGTGTGTCTCAGACATAACCAATGACCACACTGCACTCACTGCCCACTGTCAGTTCATGATGCTATTTATCTCTCCACCCCGGAGGCTCCCTGCCTCATTCCTGATGAAGGGCTTTTGCCTGAAACGTCGATTTTCCTGCTCCTCGTATGCTGTCTGACCTGCTGTGCTTTTCCAGCACCACTCTAATCTTGACTCTGATCTCCAGCATCTGCAGTACCCAATTTTGCAAAAGCTGGCGCAGACAACCATGTCCTCATTTGCAGAATGATTACAATAAACACAGGGCCATGTTGAGTGATGGTTTATTTTTTATTCGTTCATGGGATGTAGATGTCACTGACTGGGCCAGCATTCACTACCCATTCCCAAATTGCCCCTTGAACTGACTGTCTTGTTAGTGCCATTTCAGAGGGTTGTTTAGACTCAATCACATTGCTGTGGTTCTGGAGTCACATATAGACCTGCCCAGGTATAAGGGACAGGTTTCCTGAGAGATATGTTCATTAACTGGGAAGTTATTGATGACCATCGGCCAGTTTTCAATGGTCACCATTAGGCTGTGTTTTTAATTCCACTTCATTGGTTGTTGTGTTCAGTCTCACAGTCAGTGGGTCAGGGGAGCTTTATGAGACATGGAGGACTCAATGAATGACAGGACACAAGGAAGCTCAGAGGGACAGAGGGAGCTTGGGGAGCTTGTCCTCAGTTAAAAGGAGAGGCTGGACAGGCTGAGACTTTTATCACTGCAGTATTAGAGGTTGAGGGAGTGATTTAAAACTCAGGAGGAACAGAGATAGGGTGAAGAGCAAAGATAATTTCCTGAGGGTAAGGGATGCAAAACTAGGGCACACATTTTTAAGGTGACAGGAGCAAGATTTAAAAGGGAACTGAGGAGCAATATATTCACACGGAGGGTGGTTCATAAGTGGAATGAACTGCCAGAGGAAATGGTAGATACAGGTATAATTGTAACATTTAAAAGACATTTGTACAGGGACATGAACAGGAAAGGTTTCATTGGATATGGGTCAAACACATGCAAATTGGACTAGTTTCAACTGGGAAAGTGGTCAGCATGGACAAGTTGGACCGAAGGGGCTGGTTCTGTGCTCTATGATTCAATGAATCTATGAAAGGCTGGAGATTTAGAGGGGATTTGAGGAAAGGTCTTGTCACCCAGAGAGTGGCAGGAATATGGAATTCACTGCCTGGGAGAGTAGTTGAGGTGGGAAACCTCAACCTTCAGAAATAACTTGGATAAGCAACTGCAATGTCATAATATTCAAGGCTGTGAACTTAATGGTTGAAATTTGAACTCGTGGAGGTTTAGTGTAATGATTGATGGAACAGACTCGATGGGCTGAAGGATCTCTTTTGTACTGAATGATTCTATGATTGTATATGGTGATGACATCATCACTGCATCACAGGCTGTGACCTGAGAGTACAAAGATCTCTGTCTCCATCTTGTATCAGATCACATGAAGCAGGGACTGTACTGGAAATAATCCTGCTCTGTGTAACCCAGTCACTAATGTTAGTCCTGACATCGACAAGCCTGAGGAAGGTCAGGAGTCTCCTCCATTTCTGAAGCAGCTGTACATAATAGTAATTTTAGACTCATGAATAACACAATCCCCACACCCAGATTCTCATTTCTTAGAGATAGCGTAAACATTGCTCCACTCGGTAAACTACCCTGTTAGAGGCAAAACTAGAAACATACCTTTCAGCTCACTGTAAATAGAGTGATCCCATTGCTGCAGTGCTAACAAGAAAAAGAGAAATGTTAAAACATGTGATCTAAAACATGGACACAATGATGACTTATTTGGAATTATTTCACATTCTAACAATATTTACTGCTTATGGGCAAAAGGGATTTCCCTCCCTGGAACCAGATTCATGTTAGCAGCCTCCTTCATTCATTAGTGTAGGCTCAGTGGAAAACTATTTGTTTTTGAGATTGGAGATTTTGGATTCAAAGCCAAGTCCTGAGATTTGATCGTACCATCCAGGCTGCTCCCTCAGTGCAGTACAGAGGCAGTGCAGCACTGTCAGCAGGACAGGCTTTTGAATGAGATGTCAAACTGAAACCCTATCTTCTTGAGCAGGTAAGTAAATGATCTTTTTGATAGAAACTACTTTCCTCAAGTAGTTAATCTGGAATTCTCTCTGCAAAAGAATTGACAATGTTCCATCACTGAGTGCATTTCAGGTCGGAATGGACAGACCTTTGGTTTCTCTGAGAATTTCTGGGATATGAGGAGTAGGTGGGGAAGTGGAATTGGGGCAGTTTATCTGCCAGGATTGTATTGAATGGTGGAGCAGCTTGAAGAAGCTGTCAGCTTTGCACTTGGTCCTATTTCTTATGTTCATATATTCTAAAGCTGCATTATTTTCCCAGTGACCTTGCTGTGTTTAAATCAGTTCGTCTCTTTCTGATCAGAGTGACCACACGCTTCAGTCATTGTAAAAGCTCCCACGCCATGTTGGGATTGTGAGACGACTGATATAAATGGAAAAACGTTTTCTTTCTGTGAATTGTGGATTGCAGTGATGAGCACAGCTGGCTGCTGAGGTAGGCAGTGACTGAGGAGACCATGGACTGGGTATGAGTGAAGAAAGGCTAGCAGAGAGCCAGTGGGCAAGTGGCAGAGGATGAGACTTGAACTTGGAGGGTCCAGGAGAAGCTTGGTATCTGGTGGTCTGATTCTGGGATTGAAAAGCAATGAGGTCAAAGAGTGGAGAACAGGAGGATCTCAGTAATCGAGTTGGGAATTCAGCATGCTAGTCACTGAGCCCATTTCCACTCATTGTGATTGGTGGATAGAAATGTCAGTCAGATGATGGGACCAATGGAAATGCAGAAAGAGGTCTCTTTGGGAATAGGTTGAATGTTGTAAACATGGATGTTAATTGCAGTGCTAGATATTTACCATGTAGATTGAGTCAGAAACTGCTGGAGAATCTTTCACATTCTGTAATAAGAAGGAAACAATAAATACTGTGTTCAGTAATCATTGTGAAATAAGAGATGACTGAATGCTGATTAGACAGAGGCAGGAATTAGTCTTGAAATGTTTCTATTTTCCACCAAGGTGACTAGTTTGCCATACAGTTTTCGAATCATAGCTGCGGGCAGCCAACAGTACAGCTGAGTGGAAAAGGAATATAATTCACAGAGAGAATTAGATCCAAGAGAGAAAATCAGGAACAAAATCAGGAACATTTGTACATGAACATCCCGGTCAGACTCAACCCTGATTCTGAACTACAGAAAACAAGTTGGACCAGTACGTCTCATTTAGTAATTTGAGTGTTTTTTTTCACTGTTTTTCAGTTGCTGGTCACCATGAGGGCTAATTGGAGATGAGCCATACTAAGCTGTTCTCCGATAGCCCCTCATGAGTGTCTGAGAGATCATGTAGAGATCTAAGATCAGTCTTCCTGATCTCCCTCTCGAGACACAAGCTTTCAAGGAATGTACAATTTCTTGTGCTTTGTATTTTTGAGTGTGGACTGAAATGGAAAATTAACTGTTTTAGAAATCAAGGATTGTAGAGGGATTCCTGCACCTTCTGAAATCAAGTAACCTGGCCCTCATTGTAAGTGTAGTTGACACAACTGCCTTTTGGGACAGTAGTGGGAGAGTGTTCACAGAGCATGTGGAAAAGGAGGATGGACAGAGAGAAAGAGGGATTTGAGGTGGGAGGGAGGGTATGGGGTTGGGGGTCACAGAGCATGTGGAAAAGGAGGATGGACAGAGAGAAAGAGGGATTTGAGGTGGGAGGGAGGGTATGGGGTTGGGGGGTAGGTAATAGTGGAGTTCTAACCAACAACATGTAGCTGTTTGTTCTGTGAACCTGTGGTTAGTTGTTTATAACAAAATCCTTCTGTCTTGCAATAACAATGTGAATAGCTCACAGGGAGCTCAGCAAGTTTGAGAGTGAGAATAAGACACAGAAGCCATCAGATCTGCACCAGATCAAGAGCTGTCTGTCTGTTCTCTGCAGTAAACAGTACTTTAAGCCTGAAGAAAGTCATTTGATTTTTCTTTCAGCAATTCCTGTCAGCTGCAAATTTTAATGAATCAGTCAGAGAGCTGCTCTGGATTGAGAAATTGTAAAATTTATTGTCATGTGTATTTAAATATGAAAAACCGTGCAAAGTATATACTGTTGCTGTGTATTAGTGCCGTCCACACCATCTTAAAATTAAAATAAAGAAAAGAGAACTTAGAAAAAGACTACAAAGTTTCCTTCACCAATGTGACAGCATGCTGCCGAGAGTGTCCCTTTCCAGGCTTCCCAATGCACACTTCAGCTTGTACAGTGTCCTGCTCCAGGCTTCTCTGCCCACATCACGCCTGTTAGAGCGTCCTGCTCCAGGCTTCGCAACTCACACTGCACCTCCTTGGGTATCTCACTCTAGGCTTCCCAACCCATGCTGCACTTCCTAGAGTGTCCCACTCCAGGCTTCCCAACCAATGCTGCTCCACTGAGAGCGTCCCACTCTGGGATTCCCAACCCGCACAGTGTTGCCGAGGGGACTCCTGTACTTGTACACTTTTCACGTGAATTGAAGGACTTGCATCAACTGCAAGAGATTCCACTTTCTCATTATGCAGCTAGTGTGGAACCACAGGTAGTAGCACATCATGTGGGCTTATGCTCATCATCCTCAGAAGTTAATATCTGCAAAATAAGGCAGGAGGAAGATGGAGGGTTCTCACAAGAGTGTGCACTGTGTGAATCAGTGTCAATCAGTAAATGTAAATGCTGTAAATGTTAATCACTCAGGGAGCTGTTGTCAGTGTGAATCAGTTCCCCCTGTGCCTCCTGTAAACAGGTGAAACCATCTGGAGAAGGAAGATTGAGAAGCAGTGTCTGAGCAGCACAAGAATCAAATCAGAAATCCCTGTGGACAGGGAACTCTGAACTATCTTCCCAGTCTTTCCCTGTGCCATCGTGGGTGGCACGGTGGCACAGTGGTTAGCACTGCTGCCTCACAGCGCCTGAGACCCGGGTTCAATTCCCGCCTCAGGCGACTGACTGCGTGGAGTTTGCACATTCTCCCCGTGTCTGCGTGGGTTTCCTCCGGGTGCTCCGGTTTCCTCCCACAATCCCAAAGATGTGCAGGTTAGGTGAATTGACCATGTTAAATTGCCCGTAGAGTTAGGTAATGGGTAAATATAGGGGTATGGGTGGTTGCGCTTCGGCGGGTCGGTGTGGACTTGTTGGGCCAAAGGGCCTGTTTCCACACTGTAATGTAATGTAATCTAATCTAATCTAACAACACCCATGTTTTTATTTGTCTCTGTCAGTCTGTATGTGTGAAAGGGGGCGTTTAGTCGAGAGTATGAAAGGGTTATATGTCATTGTTTCCCTGTAACTAGATTCTACTTCGTTATAAGAAACAGGAACTCGTGTTAAGGAGAGAATCCTGGTCTGTGCGTTCTGTCATGCTGAGTCTAAAAGACAGGACAATGGGGGACTTGCATGGGTGTTTTGTAAAAATCTTTACATTTTGTGACCAGTCCATAAATAGCTGGCCTCCATTTCCAGCGTGTTACCCCAGTGAGGTGTAACAAGGGGCTTAAGACAAAAGGTTGGCTGTGCAGGAGAAATTGATTTGAAATCATAAGTTGACATTGACACCAGCTCCTCCCTGTTCCAGGAACATGTACAGTGAAGAACAGTGAAGCTCACCTGTCTGTGTCCTGTTGAAGGAGGGATTCTATAAGCTCCAGGCAGATGTTGGTCACCAGCTGCTGTCAGTGAGTCTGTGAGACAAATAATCACATGTTACAGGTAGGCAGTCGGGATGTTGTTGAGAGCATTTCCCCATAAAGACCACATCTTTATAATTGTTTTTATTGTGGAATGGGGAACAAAATCAGAAAAGGATATTGCTTTAAATGAAGTAAATTGTAGAAGGAGATGGAAAAGACTGGCACCTGGCTTTCTCGAAGAGTGTGGTGCTGGAAAAGCACAGCCGGTTAGACAGCATCGAAGCAGCAGATGAATTGATGTTTTGAGCAAAAGCTCTTCATCAGGAATGAGGCTTGTGGGCCAAGGGGGCTGAGAGATAAATGGGAGGGGGTTTGGGGCGGGGAATACGATAGGTAGATGAAGGTGGGAGTGAACGTGATAGATTGGAGAGGAGGGTGGAGCAGATAGGTGAGAAAGAAGATGGACAGGTAGGATAGTTCAAGAGGATGGTGTCAAGTTGGAAGGTTGGGACTGGGATAAGGTGGGGGAAGGCAAAATGAGGAAACTGGTGAAATCCACATTGATGCCATGTTGTTGGAGGGTCCCAAGGAGGAAGATGAGATTTTCTTCCTCCAGGTGTCAGCTGGTGAGGGTTTGGCAATGGAGGAGTCCCAGGACCTGCAAGTCCATAGTGGAATGGGAGGGGTAGTTAAAGTGCTCAGCTACAGGGCAGTGGGATTGGTTTGTGCGGGTGTCCCAAAGATGTTCTCTGAAATGATCTGCAAGTTGGCGTCCTGTCTCCCCAGTGTAGAGAAGACCACATCAGATGCAGCAGATGACGTATGGAAGTACAGGTAAATTTCTATCAAATGTGTATGGTTCTTTTGGGGCCTTGGACAGAGGTGAGGAGGGAGCTTTTGCACTTCCTGCAGTGGCAGGGGAAGGCGCCGGCAGGGAAGGATGGGTTGGTGGGTGGCATGGGCCTGACAAGGGAGTCATAGAGGGAATGGTCTCTCTGAAAAGCAGATGGGGTGGGGAGGGAATTATATCCCTGGTGGTGGGGTCTGTTTTTGATGGCTGTGTAAAAAGGAAATTTGGAGAAGAGAGTAATACCTGTCAAAAATTGCGATAATGATGGATTTAGCTTGCTTACTATTTACATTTTCATACACAGCATTCTGGTCTTCAACAGAGCTCCTAAATAAATGCCACATATTAAATTTATTGCACATTTACCACAGAACAACATTATAATCTTCACATTCTCTAGGCTAATGGGATTTTACACTTTTCATCGTGAGCATTTGAGACTAGCTTCAAGGTGAAAGGATAATCGAACAACTTTGAACATTTGTTAAAAAGAGCAGAATTTGTGTGAACAACAAATGGAAGAATTTGAACAAAATCACAGGGCATTCTGGGCCACTTTGCCAAATTGTTGTAGTTTCCAACTGTGGAAGGGAGAGATTTCTTCAAGAAACTTGCTGCACATTCAGCTGTTTCAGAGAGAAAAAGTACTGAGGGAGAGAGCTGCACCCAACTCACTGAGATGCTGCCCGCGACGCAAATCCCGATAAAGACTTCAGAATGTCGTTATATCATCGGATGAACCCATTTTTCAGGGCTGCAATCAAAGTCTTAAAAACTCTTTCAAGGGGCAATGAATGAGATGGAAACAGACTATCGAGGGGGTGAAGAACAAGGCATCATGGATACAAAATACAACAGAAAATCTTGAGTTTCAGACACTCGGGAAATCCCTACACCCAGAGGGTGAGGAGGCTTTGGGAATCACTTCAGACTAACAGCAGGTGTAAGATCAATATGATGGTCCAGTGGTTTTATTGTTAGACTGTTCATCCCGAGATTCAGGTCATGTCCTGGGACCTGGGTTTGAATCCCAATATAACAGAAAGTAGAACCCGAATGCAACAGAATCTGGAATTAAAAGTTTAATGATGACCTTGAATCCATTGTCGATTATTGGAAAAAATCATCTGGTTCACTCAGGGAAGTAAACTGCCATCCTTACCTGGTGTGACCTACATGTAACTCCAGACCCACAACAAAGTGGCTGGTACTTAACTGCCTTCTGGGCAATTATAGATGGGCAATAAGTGCTGGCCTACCCAGCAACATCTTCATCCCGTGAATGAAATAAAAATATCAACATTCAGAATTCGATTGGAGAGGGGTGTGAGGATAAAGGGGATCGAATGGAAGAGAGAGCAGGTCAAGGAAGTGTGATTTGGGCTGTGTGGAAGTAAATGTGATGTGGAAGTCAAAGGCCAGCATGGGCTGTTAAACTGAGTGGTCTGACACTCCCTTGGTCTTCGCAGCAGGAGGCGCTGTGCTGCCAGCAAACCCCCCCAGCACTAAGGCAGACCCTGACTCTGGGCTTAGTGGGTAATGATCTTGTACCTACTGGGGGTCTTGTGTGTGATGTCTAATGAATTATAGAATCATAGAATTACTACAGTGTGGAAACAGGTCCTCAGACCCAAGTCCATGCCAACACTCCAAAGAGTAACCCACCCAGACTCATTCCCCAACCTTATTACTCTACATTTACACCTGGCTAATGCATCTAACTTACACATCGCTGAACACTATGGGAAATTTAGCACACCAATTCACCTAACCTGCACATCTTTGGATTGTGGGAGGAAACCGGAGCAGCCAAAGGAAACCCACGCAGACATCAGGAGAATATAAAAACTCCACATAGACAGTCGCCTGATGTGGGAATCTAACCCAGAGGTCCCTGGCACTATGAGGCAGCAGTGCTAATCAACTGAGCCACCGTGCCACCCACACTTGAGCCATTCAAAGTTTTCTGACCGTCAGCAGCAGGTACCTGTGGCCTGACACTGGAGGACATGTGATACTAGAGATGGAGAAAACTGGCAGTGATTGGACATCTGGATGTGTGGGATGGTTTCAATAGTCACTGACCCACCATTTACAATGGACCTGTACACTGCCGTGGAAATATCAGCACTCACCAAAAACAGGTCGAAAACAATAACAAAGCAGTGATAGAATCAAACCCAAGATGAAATGAGATTTACAGCAGGTCAGGCAGCATCCAGGGAACAGGAGATTCGACGTTTCGGGCACAGGCCCTTCTTCAGGAATGAGCAGAGAGTGTTCAGCAGGAGAAGATAAAAGGTAGGGAGGAGGGACTTGGAGGAGGGGCGTTGGAAATGTGATAGGTGGAAAGAGGTCAAGGTGAGGGTGATAGGTCGGAGTAGGATGGAGGCGGAGAGGTCAAGAAGAAGACTGCAGGTCAGGAGGGCGGTGCCGGGCTGGAGGGATTCGGCTGAGACAAGGTGGGGGGAGGGGGGATGAAGAAACTGGTGAAGTCCAAGTTCATCCCCTTTGGTTGGAGGGTTCCCAGTCGGAAGATAAGACGCTCCTCCTCCGACCGTCGGGTTGTTGTGGTTTGGCGGTGGATGAGTCCAATGACCTGCATATCCTCGGTGGAGTGGGAGGGGGAGTTGAAATGCTGTGCTACAGGGTGGTTGGGTTGGTTCGTCCGGGTGGCCCAGAGGTGCTCTCTGAATCGCTCCGCAAGTAGGCGGCCTGTCTCCCCAATATAGAGGAGGCCACACCGGCTGCAGCGGATGCAGTAGATGATGTGGGTGGAGGTGCAGGTGAATCTGTGGCGGATATGTCCAATGACCTGCATATCCTCGGTGGAGTGGGAATCCCTCCAGCCCGGCACCGCCTTCCTGACCTGCAGTCTTCTTCTTGACCTCTCCGCCTCCATCCTACTCCGACCTATCACCCTCACCTTGACCTCTTTCCACCTATCACATTTCCAACGCCCCTCCTCCAAGTCCCTCCTCCCTACCTTTTATCTTCTCCTGCTGAACACTCTCTGCTCATTCCTGAAGAAGGGCCTCTGCCCGAAACGTCGAATCTCCTGTTCCCTGGATGCTGCCTGACCTGCTGTGCTGTTCCAGCAATAAAGTTTCAACTTTGATCTCCAGCATCTGCAGACCTCACTTTCTCCTGAAATGAGATTTACCCTTGTGTGGAGTCCTTTACTGATGAACACAGCTTTTGTTTCCGAAGGTAAAATGTGAGCAGGACAATGCAGATCAAGACAACGAGGCCCAGAATGGTGCAAATGATTAAAATGGGATCTGAAGTCAGGGGAATACCATGGGAAGATTCTTCTATAAAATATCAGAATATTACACACACAGTCACTCCGCTCTGAACAATGTTTAAGATTGTCTACAACATTAATTTTGAGCTCCTCGGGACAGTAACTCCCCTCCTGATTCACCAAAGCCTGTCCACTATCAACAAGGCACAAGTCAGGGGTGTGATGGAATATTCCCCACTTGCCTGGATGGGAGCAACTCCAACAACACTCAAGAAGCTTGACACCATCCAGGACAAAGCAGCTGACTTGACTGGCACCAAATCCACAACCATCCACTCCCTCCACCACTGACTCCCTACTATACACTATCTGCAAGATACACTGCAGAAATTCACCAAAGATCCTCAGAAATCATCTTCCAAATTCATCTAGAAGGACAGGACAGCAGATATATGGGAATACCACCCCCTGCAGGTTTCCCTTCAAGCCACTCCCCATACTGCCTTGGGAATACCTGGCCTTGATGACCATTCTGCCCTTCCACTGATGAAGCACAGCAGCCAGGGGCTCCCTTCCCTGTTCACACCAATGTTCCCTCCCATTGACTTACCAGTTACATTGAGCTGGCTCCCTGCTCCATAAATGTAGCTCCACACACTGCTGCTGTACACAGCAGTATCATTGAGAGTCACATTCACAAGGCTCAGAATATAACTGTTCCTGCTGACGTTCCTGGAGAGCTGAACATGGGCGTGGAAATCCTGGGTCTTGGTGAGGGTGCCATTCACAAAGTGGCTTATCACCCACTCCCTGTTGCTGGCAGGTCACTGGTAGTGTCAGTGGACATCAATGTCAATCACACTGGCATTGTGCATGGCACACTGGAACTCGGCAGTTTCACCCTCTGCTACCTTGCTGACCATTGGATCCTGAAAGAGGACTGGATCAGCCAATGGGTCTGTTTATTTTGAAGAGAAAAAAATAATATAATTGGAATTGTAACATTTTATAAAATCTCTTCCTGGTTTAATGATGATTTGCAGAGGATGAACTGAAGCTTCCTGTGTGGATATTGATGTTTGTAATTTGAGGGGGAATGATTTGAAACATATCCATCAGTTGAATGCTTTCCAATTTGCTGCTGTGATTCATTTTGTGAATAAACTATCAAGAGGAGAATTTCACAATGGTCACAGCTGACTGATTGGAATAGACTGAGCAGCCATTTAAAAAGTTTCATCCTCACTGAAAACTGAAAAGAAAAGGTTGAAAGTTTCAAACAGCCTGTAATCGGTGGTCCCTGAGGACACCCTCTCTGATTCACTGTTGCTCCATTCGATTCTGAATCCTAACAGTGTGCAAGGCTGTAGGGAGAGAGGAGGACATTGGCAGTCGGGAATGATGCTCATTTGAAGAGTCAGTGCAGACAGGATGGGCTGAATGGTCTCCTTCTGCACTGGAATGTTTCTGTGATTTTAAGGCGGGGTGGGGGGAGTTCTTGATGACTCAGGGGTGAAAGGTGAACAGGGATATATAGGAATGTAGAGTTGAGATTAATATCAGATCACTCATCATTTAATTGAATGGTGAAGCAGGCATGATGGGCTGAATGGTCTACTCCTGTACCTATGTTCCTGTCTGTGTCTCTTGGAGTAAGGGAGTGAATGAGAGTCATAAGAAGGGGAGTAACCAGGGTGGGGGGGAGGAAGGGTTTAGCTCAGGACAAGGACATCAGAGGGGGAAGTGGGAGTGTGATTGAGCAGAACAGGAGCTGCAGAGGCTTGTGGGAAATGACGGCCAAAGTCTTGAGAGCTGAGAGTTTGAAATTTCCTGGATAAATTACTCACATCTTAATGAGTTACACTGGACCCCAGTTTAACCCTCAGTTTAAATGACATTGAGAAACAGATCCAGTTTTAATGTGGAACTGACTCATGGAAGTGAATGTCTGTGGAATACAAGCCCGTACGAAACAAATCTCTTTGTATTCTGTTAAACTCTCAAATTAAAGATAAATACAGGTTGATGGAGTAATGTTGAGCTCCTGTGTGCAGCCTCGGCACCAAGCCCTTCACAACGTGAACACAGCATTAGATAATTACTGAGTCATCCAGACCTCCAATGGGTAACAGTCTCTACAAACAAGGCACCAACTGTTTGTTCTTTATTGAATTTACTCACAAACGAGTCAACAATTCCAGGCTGAGAGCTGGAAACATATCACCTTACTTCCTGATGTTCCCATCAATTCTTGTAAAAACCTATTTGGTTCACTAATCTCTTCAGGGAAGGAAATCTGCCATCCTTACCTGGTCTGGTCCACATGTGACTCCAGACTCACAGCAATTTGGTTTTATCTAATTGCCCTCTGAAATGAACAGGTAAATGACTCCGTTTGAGGGCAATCTGGGAATGAGGAACAAATTCTGTGTCTTACAATCTCATACTCCACATCCACCTGATGAAGGAGCAGCACTCTGAAAGCTAGTGCTTCTAAATAAACCTGTTGGACTACAATCTGGTGTTGTTTGATTTTTAACTATCTAGCGACAAAGCAGAAATCAGGAGGATGATGGAACAACTTGCCTGGATGGGTGCAGCTCCAACAACGCCCACACTAACCTGTCCATTAACTGGAGCAGTTAATAAATACTGTGGCTACAAGAGCAAGTCAAGGTGAGTAACTCACACTCTGACTCCCATAGCCTGCCTACCATCTATCGACAAAGCAGAAATCAGGAAGGTGATGGTACAACTTGCCTGGATGGGTGCAGCTCCAACAACACTCAAGAAGCTTCATGCCATCCAGAAGAAAGCAGATGCCTGATTGGCGCCACAACTCACACCTTCAATGTTCACGCTCTTTTATACTGATAGACTGTGGTTACCATCTACAAGATACCCTTCTGTAACTCACCAAAACCTCTCCAACAGCAGCTTCTCTGCCATCTGAAAGGACAAAGGGAGCAGGTACATGGGACAGCATCTCTTACAGGTTCCCCTCCAGGGCACTCACTATCCTGACTTGGAAATATCATGTATAACTTGTGTAAAAGTCAAATCTTTTAGTTTTGTTTTAGCTGAAATTAGGGAGCTGACTATTCCACGAATATTGTGCTTAAGGAGATGAAAGTCATGCTTATTATGAGTCAAAAAATGGGCAAACAAGAGCCAGATCTCTTTATAAAATATTTACCAACTAAAATAAAAAGAGTTATGGCCACTATTGAATATTTATCCACAAAACAACTGTCTCTATTCTGCCTGCTACAGTAGAATGGTACTATCATACGATATCCCAGTTCCCAGTACTGGAAAGTGCATGTAGGTCTACACATTCCGTATACACTCAAGTAATATTTGGATTTATTTGACTACTTTTTATGGTTAAATTTATGGGGTCGACTATTACAGGGACCACATTTGAGGGGCTGAATTTCATGCTGGTCAAAATTCAGAACATATCATTGGCAGAAGCAAAACTAAAGTCAAACCGAATAAAGAAAAGAAACACAAGAATTACAGTAATTCTGAAAATCTGGATCAGAGCATGATGGCTGGTGGACTGGAAGACCCAGAATGGAATAGTACAGCCACAGACTGGAAAGCCAGAGTGGAGAGTAATGGGCAGGCACATTGGCTCATAAATGTTGATCTTTTTACCGTGAAGAAGTTGAGTTGAATTTTATATGAGATACATGAAAAATTTCAGATTTTTGGATCAAAAATAGGGGGTTGACTTTCACATAAGCTCAACTTATAGTCAGGTATATGCGGTTATCATCATCATCGTTCCTTCAGGGCACTGGGTCCAGTATCGCAACATCAAGGGGACCACGACAGCTCAGGAAGGCAGCTCACCATCACCTTCTCAAAACATACAAAATTGGACCTGGAGTAGGCCATTCAGCCCATTGTGCCTGCAACATATTTCAACATAATCATGGCCAATCATCCAACTCAGTCCCTTGTTCCCACGTTCTCCCCTTACCCTTTGAACCCTTTAGTCCTCAGAAGTATATCTAATTTTTCCTTGAAGACATTCAATGTTTTCATCTCAGCTGCTTCCTGTGGCAGAGAAGACATTTCTTCTCAAGGGCCATTCACAATGGACAAATACCAGCCCATCCAGTGATGGCCCCATCCCAAGAATGAATGAAACAAAACCAGACAGAGACAGGAGAATGTTAAATACAACACTGAGAACAAACGAGATGGAGAATCAGAAAAATGGAGAGACAGAGAAAGAGTTTGAGATTGAGGAACTGGTCCAAGAGGCAAAACAGTTTATTCTATCTATGAGTAAAAACCGAGAATTGTTCTATGTTTATATTGAGCTCTCTGCTTTCTCTTTACCAGAGGAATTTAACACATTCTCCTCTCCAATAAATCCATGTGGAAATGGTTACTGTGTCAGATTATTCTAAGGTAAACAGAACTTACCTGCTACAGTCAGCTGGGTTCCATTCCCACTGATATCTTCCCACACGTTACAGTAATTGACAATAGCGTCATTGGGTTGCACATTTGTGATGGTCAGAATGAAGCTGTTATTGGAGGCGTCTCTGAAAGACTGGAATCGCTCAGTGAATCCTGGGCTCCATTGTGTGATGTACCTCATGCCATGTGTTAAAACCCACTCCAACTTATCCCCTGGTTTCTCCCGGTCCCAGTGAACATTGGTGCGTGCCACTGCAACATTCCTCATGGTGCAATGTAACCAGACAGTGTGATCCTTGGTGATGCGTTCCAGAAGTGGAGACTGGTGAAAGACTGTGACATTTGAACCTTTAAGAGAAAACGTGAATAAATTAAAACTGATCTGAACTTTCTGGAGAATTCCAATTTAGAGTTAATGAGAAAGGACAGATGCTCTCTCCCCATAACCCTTGATTCATTTGCTCATAAGAACCTATCTATCCCTGTCTTACATATACTCAATGACTTGGTCTCTACAACTCTCTGCAGCAATGAGTTCCACAGATTTACCACCTTTTGTCTGAAGAAATTCCTCTTCATCTCAGCTGTAATTGATCATCCCTTCACTGTAAGGCTATATCCAGGATCCTACTCTTTCCAACAAACATCTTCTCCACGTCCACTCTATCCAAGCCTCTGAGTATTCTGTGATGAGACAAACTGTATTCACTGCTCACAATGTAGTCTCCTCTTCAGTTAGGAAATGAAACACAGACTGGGTGACCCCTTCTCAGAACACCTCCATTCTGTACGCAGAAAAACTCCCAGGTGCTTGCCACTCCAATACACGATCGTGTTCCTTGGCTAATATCTCTGTCTCAGTCTTGCTGCAGTGTTCTTCTGAAGCTCAGCGCAAGCTGGAACAACAGCACCTCATTTTCCAATTGGTTACCCTGTAGCCTTCTGAAATTAATATCGAGTTCAACAATTTTAGAGACTGAGCACCTTTCCCATGCTTTCCACCTCCCCCACACACCAGGCCTTATCATTACTCAGGCAGCTGCCATACATTAATGTAAATCACTAGTTCCCCATCTACAGCTGCTCATTCCCCCAGACTAGCCATTAACTACGTCTTTGTCTGTTCAACAGCTTTTTTCTCACACTGGGCTCTATCTCCATCGATTGTTTATTTTCACCATCCTCCCCACCCCACCTTCTATATAAAAACCATTATTTTCCTCATTGCCATTTGTTCTGTACAAGGATCATTGGACCTGCAAAATTAATTTTGATTTCTCTGCATCGATGCTACCAGATTCGCCGAGACTCTCCAGCAATTTCTGTTTTTATCCTCAGAAATGGAATCAGAAACAGTCTCTGAGTGTTATTGTTTGAAAGACAAAGTATGAGTGAGGAAATAGAGACCATCCCAAATGCCAGGTGATGAGGAATGAACAGTGGTCCATCAGGTGGTCACTCCATCTGAGGGCCAGAATGAAATTTTACTATCTAGCTCATGAAATGTCAATCACAGGTCATTTATGGATGAGGAACGCACAGTTGAAAATATTAAAACATTTATTGTTCAGGATTACATAACGATCTTATATTTTACCAGACAGACTGGTCCACGTCAGGACTTGGGGAATCTCCAACCTTCAATTAAAGCTTCACCTTTAATTCCGATCACAGCTTTTGAAGGACCATTTAGCAGGGTCTTAATAGGTTGTGTAGGAGCCCGACCTAAACCCAGGAATGACAACCAATGGGTCACTGCAGTGGTTCAAGAAGGCAGCTCAGTACCACCTTCTCAATGGCAATTAAGGATGGGCAATAAATGCTGGCCCCGCCAGTGACACCCACATCTCACAAACCAATTAAATAAATTACTGCACCTGAGCTCAGCTTCCTCCTCTCAGTGAATCCATCCCCGAGATCACTCTCCGTCACTTCCTCAATCTTCTTGATCACAAACTGATCTCCAATTCATTCATTGGGTAAGAGGTTATTGCTGGAGGAGATTGCCATGTAAACTCTACTTACAGGTGATATTGAGCTGGCTTCCTCTCCCATAGATCCTTCCGCAGATGAAGCAGTAATAGACCCCACTGTCACTGAGCTGCACTCCTTTGATGGTCAGAAAAAAGCTGTTACTGGAGGAGTCTCTGGAAGACTGGAATCGCTCAGTGAATCCTGGGTACCATTGTGTGGAGCTACTTCCTGGATGTGTGAAAACCGGCTCCATAATTTGCTCTGGGGACAGTCGGAACCAGTGAACATTGGTGTGTGTCACTGCAGCATTCCTCATGGTGCACTGTAACCGGGCAGTGTGACCCTTAGTGATATGTTCTAGGCTCCGAGACTGGAGAAGGACTGGACCAGTGATACCTTCAACAAAAAAGTAACAATAAGTTTATTCCCACAACAGCAAATTCTCTGAACTACCATTTTGAAAGGATCTGACAGGTTGGTAGGAGTTATAAGTTAAAATGAGAGAACATGTTGTTACACTGAGTGATTGAGATGCATTTGTGACTGATTCAGATAAAAAAAATCAATCAACAAAACAGAAATAATTTAAGAAAACAGTGTGTTAAATAATATTTCTGAACTCTTGTCAGAATCTGATCAACATTTTGGACATGCCATTTTTCTGCACCTGGATCAAAACTCAGGTTCACTTTCACCTGAAAGGACAAGGGCAACGGACAGATGAGAACACCAACCCCAACAAGATCCCCTCCAAATCACTCATCATCCTGTTTTGGGAATATATCAGTGTTTCTTTGTAGTGAATGTAATGAGGTCAGCCAGGTGGCTGTTAACCTGGTCCAATCAGGGAGCCCTGGCTGACACAGAAGAGCAGGAGTATCAGACGTTCTGCTTTCTATGGACCAGGCCAGACCCCCTCAAAACATTTCAAGAAAGTGCCTCAGACCCTAACTTTGCTCATTGTTTTAAGCAGGTATAACATGAATATTCCAGGAGGGATGCAGTTGATTAAACCACATAGTTTTAAACAAAACAGAATTTACTTACAAGATAACTGAATGAAAAACTGAATGAGAAACAAACAAAAGATACAGAGTACATAATAATGTAATCTATCTGAAAACCCAGCAGATCATCCCAACTTCATGCTGCTGCTCCAAGTATTTGCAACAATCTCCATAAACTCCTCTTGGCACAAAAGGTAAAATCAAACACAGGGTCTTACAGGAGAGAAGTCAGAGACAGGATCAGCATGGACCTACGTCTTTAGGTCTAGCAGGTTTTACAACTGCCTGACTGTTTTCAGTGAATAGCCAGACTGCCAAAATCAAACCAAACCAGAGAGAAGCTGTATATCACACCTCTCCCCTTAATAAAATGAAGCATTAATAAGCAAAAAGGACTTTTTAGATTTCTTACAGTGTGGAAACAGGCCCTTCGGCCCAACAAGTCCACATTGACCCTCCAAAGCGCAACCCAACCAGACCCATTCCCCTACATTTACCCCTTCACCTAACACTACAGGCAATTTAGCATGGCCAATTAACCTAACCTGCACATCTTTGGATTGTGGGAGAAAACCGGAGCACCCGGAAGAAACCCATGCAGACACAGGGAGAATGTGTAAACTCCACACAGAGAGTCGCCTGAGGTGGAAATTGAACCCGGGTCTCTGGTGCTGTGAGGCAGCAGTGCTAACCACTGTGCCACCATGCCACCCATTTTAAAAATCCTTTATCCGAAACCATTAGTACTCTATAATACACATATACATTACATTAACAATAATCATGCAAAGATGTACTACCACATTCTGTTTCAGTCTGTTTACTCCTGCTTCTGAATGCCTCCATTTCTCATTCGAGTCTCGACAATGCATTGGCAGTCACATTTTCTCGACCTGCCACATGCACAATTTTCAAACCGAATGGCTGTAACAACAAGCTCCATCTAAACAGTCTCTGGAATTTTTGTCCTTAAATTTCTCCACAAACTTCAATGGGTTATGATCTGTGTAGATGATTGTTTCCGATATGTTACTGTAACATGAACAATGAAATATTGTAAAGCTAACACCAATCTCAAAGTCTCCTTCTCAAATTTCAAATATTTATGCGAATGAATGTTCAATATTCTGAAAAAATACCCAATAGGTCTTTCTATCTTCTCGTCATCTTCCTGCAAAAGCACAGCACTGACACCCACATCACTTGCATTGATAGCCACCTTGAATGGCTTTGTGTAATTAGGTGTGGCTAATGCTGGGGCAGTGGTTAACACAACTTTCAGGCTGTCAAATGCCTTTTGACTGTCTGCTGTCCACTGAAACGTCTTGTCTTTCTTTAGCAATTCAGTGGGTGGAGCAGACACACTGCTAAAATTTGGTATGGGAAACCCCCTAATTACTTTTGTTTTTGCATCCCATGGGGCCATTTGTCCATGTCTAATAACATGGCCCAGAAAGTGACTTGGGCTTTGGCAAATTCACTTTTAGCCATGTTTATCACCGAGCCTGCCTTCTGAAATTGGCCGAACAAGTCCGAAAAATGTTGCAAATGTAAAAATCACCAGGTCATCTGTTTTTCGGTAGCGGTTGGAGTGGGAGAGGAGGGACAGTGAGGTCCAGGAGCCCGACAAGAAGGTAAATTTTAAAGGTATAAAGGTTTACCTCATGTGTAGGTGAAGCACACACTGAGCAGGAGCAGACACGAGACTGCTGAGTAAGTGAGCCTTTGTATTTGGGTGGTTGCTTTACCAGAAACAATACTCAGGTAGTGTCTCCCACCCACCCACCTCCTCCAACCAAAAAAAAGGTTGTATGTGCCAATTTTATGAGGATGTTGCCTGGTAATGAGGGAAGGTCAGATGAAGAAAGGCTGAGGGATTTGAGGCTGTCTTTGTTCAAGAGAAGACAGTTGAGAGGTAACTTAATTGAGACATATAAAATAATCAGAGGGTTAGATAGGTTGGTACAATGAGAGCCTTTTTCCTTGGTTGGTGATGGCTAGCATGAGAGGACACAGCTTTAAACTGCGACAGTTAAGGGCATTTAAATGGTCTCTCTCTCTCTCTCTCTCGATTATGTCATCTTCAAGCATGCATTCAATCTCCTTTTCAACATCTGCCAGCTTTAGAGGCTTATGCCTCTCCTATATCTACATCGTGCATAATTAGGAGAAACTGAAGAATACAGATGCTGGAGATCAGAGTTGAGATTGTGGTGCTGGAAAAGCACAGCACGTCAGGCAGCATCCGAGGAGCAGGAGAATCAAGTCCTTCATTCGGAATGAGGCTTGTTGGCCGGCGGGGGCTGAGAGATAAATGGGAGGGGGGTTGGGCTGAGGGCACGGTAGCTGAGAATGCAATAGGTAGTTCATGCATAATTAGGTTAGTATTTCCCAGCTTATTTCCACATATCTCCCAATGTGATAGTAATATCTCTTTCAGATCATTTAGATTTTTCTCTGGAAGGTTATTCAATAATTTATCTCAATTTTTTGCAACTTCCTGATTGTCCAATTTAATTACATAAATGTCCACTTAAGAATTCACCGAACTTGGTTCTTCGCTCTGTGTTGTAACTAGTAACACATTCTCCTCTTGTTTCCTTCCCTGTCAAAACACTTTTTAAACATATTTGCATGACATACTCTGTGAGATTCCTTTGAGTTTGGAGTCCTTATCAAATAATTCAGCTCATTCAATTTCCTTTTGACTTGATAAGATTGACTAAACCTTCCTTGTAAAGTTCACCTAACATGAGAATTCACACTGAAACCTTATCACCAAAGCAAAACTGTGAGTTTTTGATTTCTTGTCTGCTTCTTGCTTCCAATGAAGAAGTTGTCCAAGATTGGGATAAATCATTGAGTTACCTTCCAGAGAAAAATCAGGAATTACTAAATTTGATTGATTTATTTGATGCATCTCTGATTGCAAAAAGTGCAATCGGAATTCCCTTATCCCAACCATCTGGATAGTCTTGACTATAAGCTTCTGACATGGTCTTCATTGTCTGATGGCACCTTTCTAGCACTCCCTGTGACTCTGGATAGTACGCCACAGGCTTGAATTGTTTTAGTCTTAAGCTGTCCATAACTTCCTTGAATAAGTTAGATATGAAGTTTGATCCTTGATCTGCTTACACCTCAGTGGGTCGTCCGTAACTCATAAAAAAATTGAGTAATTCCTCCACAATCCTTTTAGCTGTGATACTGCAAAATAGAATGGCCTCTGGAAATCTCAAGGATGCATCAATTTTTGTTAAGAAATACTGATTCCCATTTTTTTGTTTTAGGTCAGGGTCCTATCTAATCAATTAAGACACTTGTAAAAGGTTCCTCAAATTCAGGAATAGATATTAAAAGTGTGAGTTTTATTATTACATGTGGTTTTCCAATTACCTGACAGATATGACATAGGGGAAAGTGAGGACTGGAGATCAGAGTTGAGAGTGCTGGAAAAGCACAGCAGGTCAGGCAACATCTGAGAATCAGGAAAATCCCTTCATCAGGAACCTATGTGACATCTGGCAAAATTCAACTATATCTTTGTGCAGCCCAGGCCAGTAAAAATGTTTTTGTATTTTAGCCCGAGTTTTTCTCACTCCTAAATGACCCCCTAGTGGTAGCTCATGTGCCACTTTCAACACCTCCATTCTATAACCCACTGGCAATATGACTTGATGAACTTCTGCCCATTTCTCATCTGCCAGAATATGTGATGGTCTCCATTTCCTCATTAAGACGTCATTTTTAAGATAATAAACATTCATGTATACATTCAAATTCTTTTTTCTATTTATGTCTTTTGATACAATTGCTCTAAATGTTCATCTTTCTGCTGTAACTCAGTTAATTTATCTGAAATAAAGATGTTTGCATTATCATCTATCTGCTCGCGGTTTGTGTCAACCATCTGAACAAACAGGGTCTCTGCTAATTCCACTTCAAGTTTCTTATTAATATTCTTTGATCTCTCTATTTCAACTGGTGACTTTGTGACCTCATTTCCACACAGTCAGGAAATATCCCAGGGTATGTGTCCTGTAATTATTCAGTTGTTTGAGTTTCCACTGTCTGTCCAATCACCATAGGTAGCACTCTGGCGTGTGAACCAGCTATATCATTAACAAGGACAAATTGTATTCCTAGAGCTGAGAGTTTGTCCAGTACTCCTACCATGACTTCTCCATTCTTCACTGGATACTCAAACCTCATTTTACTAATTGAGCACTTCTTGTCTCACCTTGACTTCCCGTAACTAGCACCTTTTCTGGCAATAGTCCTTCAAAAGTACATATCTCCTCTTCTTTCAGCATCACAGATTGAGAAGACCCTGCATCTCTTAATATTGTAATCTCTTTACCTGCTCTTCCTGGCCAATGTGGGCAAAATATGGTTTAAGAAGATCTGGCAGTTCCCCCTTAACCAACCTCCAACCAGCTTGTACATTCTGGTGCAGCTTTCTAACCTCCCCTGTGCTTCCTATTACCACTCCAACAAAAGTCACTGGCTTATCTGTTTTCCTATATCTGGCTTCCCAGTGCATTTCCTACTCCACCAATATGTGGCTACATTATTGCAGTGAAAATACTGAAGCTTTTCAACTTCTCTTTCCCCTCAAGGATTTCCTTTTTTAACCCTATGATCATCACCAAGTTATCCCTATGATCATCACCAAGATCTACCTTCCTCTTTCCACGTGAGGATTTCTCTTTTCCCCAATTTCAATCCCCCACAGACTGAAATTGTTTTTGGAAGCAAAACTTTGATTTATGGACCAACTCATAATCATCAGCCATTTCAGCTGCTAATTTTGCTATTTTAACTAACTGCTCTTCCACATGAGTTCTCATTACTTCAGAAGGTGAAGTTTCAAATTCCTCCAAAATAATTGTCTCTCTTAGAGAGTCATACCTTTGCTCTGTCTTTAATGCCCTTATGCACTTATCAAAATTACTTTGTTTGTATGTTCCCTCCTTACATTCCTGAAATATTGCCTGTCGGCTTCTCGCACAAGCTCATCTGCACCTAAGATGGCTTTCTTCACTCCTCTTATGCCCCAGATAGCTCCTCTGATACTGATGCAAATACCTGACTAGCTCTACCTTTTGTTTGGATGAACAAAACCCACATGGTCACTGGTCATCACATTTGTTTAGTCACCCTTTTAAATGAGATGAAAAAGGCTTCCACATCCTTCTCATCAAATTTAGGCAATACTTGAATATATGTCTCACCACGCCTTTGGCTACCATGGGTTTGCTCATCCTCACTCTCTTCCTCACTGAGCTTACCTTCAGCCCACAGCTCCATCTGTTAAAGCTGACTTTCCAGGCTGAGTGCCAATTTCTGAGTTCAAGCTCTCTCTCTTTCTTCCTTTCTTCTCTCTCTTTTTCTCTCTTTTCTCTCGCTCTTTCTCTCGATCTTACTTGCTCTTCTCTCTCTCTTTCTTTCTCTCTCTTTCACTCTTACTTCTCTTTTTCTTTTTGTTCAATAACGTGATCCGTTCTTTTTCTTATTGTTCTGCTAAAGTGGTTCGTTCTTTTTACCTTACCTCTGCTTTTAATTGTAATTCAAACTGCTTCATTTTCAATTAAATTTTAGCCATCCTGAAAGATTCTGATGGTGTTTCCAGCAAATGTAAATGCTGAGTTATTGTTGTAATTATGTCTCCTTTCCTCATGGAAGGAGACAGCTCCAATCCCAGCTTGTCTGCTAATTCTAGCAGCTTGGCCTTAACCACACTTTGTAAAACTCCCAAAGGTCACTTCTTCCATCCCTAGAACTCTCTTGGTGATTGAAAGAGCCATTGCTATCCAAAGCACTGTTTAAACCAACTGAATTCAACACATGGAACAAAAGACACTAACACCTACCAGTCGTTGCCTTCGAGTCCAACAATCCTAATCCCAAATTGGAACTATAGAACAAATCCTGCAAATAGCCCTGATCTGCTATTGACCAGGCTAGAACTCTTTAAACATTTGAAGAAAGTGGGCCAGACCCTAACCTTGCTCATTGTTTTAAGCAGGTGTAACATGGATATTCCAGGAGGGATGTAGTTGGTCAAACCACGTAGTTTTAAACAAAACAGAATTTATTTCCTAGATTACTGAATGAAACACAGAAGAGAACAGAATATAGAATACCTTAACCTGTCCAAAGACCCAAGAGATTATCCCAACCTAATGATGCTGTTCCAAATATTAGCAACAATCTACATAAGTACCTCTTGGCAGAAAATGGAAAATCAAACACAGGGTCTTACTAGAGAGATGTCAGAGAGAGGATCAGCATGACCTGCTTCTTCAGGATCTACTGCACATAGACTGCAGTAGTTCAAGATGGCAGCTCACCACCAATAATAGCAATAATAATATAATGATGGTGATAATAGTGACGATAATGGTGATGATGATGATGGTATTGACAGAACATTTAGAAATGTCTTGTATGGTCCAGCAGAGTCAGCATGGTGTCATGAAGGATAAATATTGCCAGACAAATTTATTAGAATGCTTTGATGAGTTGAGAAATAGGATAGATAAAGGGAATCCAGTCAATAATGTGTCTGAATTTACAAAATGCTCTATAGAATTCCTACAGTGTGGAAACAGGCCCTATGGCCCAACAAGTCCATACCGACCCTCTGAAGAGTAACCAAAACAGACCCATTCCCCAACCTGATATTTACCTCTGACGAATGCATTCTAAACTTCACATCCCAATACACTATGGGCAATTTAGCATTGCCAATTCACTGAACCTACACATCTTTGGATTGTTGGAGGAAAGCGGAGCACCCGAAGGAAACCTTTGCAGACATGAGGAAAATGTGTAAGCTTCACATAAAAAGTTGCTTGAGGTTGGAATCAAACCTGGGTCCCTGGTGCTGTGAGGCAGCAGTGCTAACCACTGAGCCACCGTGCTGCCCCTAACTACTTTTGATAAGGTACCAAACATTAAGCTACTTAATACGAAGAGAGTCCTTAGGGTTACAGGTGGTATGGTCAGAGGATTTACTGACTAAACAATGGCAGAGATTTGAGATAAATGTGGCATCTTCAGAAGGGCAATTCTCAAATTAAACTATTTCTACTGAGGTTCCCTATTTCTTAACAATTCAAAACTATCACCTGTCATCAGGAGAAAATGTTTTACCTGTTTAACACCCACCTGGACTCTGTGAATTTGAAAAATCAGTCTTTCCAAGTAATATGTGCCTCTCTGAAATGAAAAACAATCCAATTCCATCAACCTGTAAAGCAGCCTAATTATTTCAATGTTAACTTTGTCTGCTCATAACATCTCTCCCAATGCAAACAAATTCCTATTCATGCTCTAAGAACTGTTTCTGTCAGATTGATTTCTTCTTAAAAAATGATCGTAACTTCAGCAATATTGTCATTGTCATCTTTAAATCCTCTCATACACACAAAGACCAAAACCTACATGTAACTAGTTCAGAATCCAAACTCCATATGAAATGATATTAAAATTATGCAGAAACCATACACCTCACATCAGTATTTAGACTCTAATGGGGGGGAGTGCATGAGTAATCAAGCCCCAGTTAACCACAAGCCATTCTAAATCTGTCACTGAATCAACATGACAGCCATTTTGTCTATTTTCTGTCCTCCGATCCAAAGTCAACAAAAAGCAAGTTGACTAATGACCTCAAACTTGACATTTATTATCAGCAAGACAGATTCTTGAAACAAGGAGAAACAAAGGAGCATTCGCATCTACCTTTAATCTCAAACATACATTCATTCACAGACAGAGTAACATGGCTCTGCAGAAATACTTCCTGCAGTTTGTAGAAAAAAAAGCCTGAAAGACAGACCATCCCTGTGCAGCAAAGAGATCACATCAGAAGTTAGAATGTGCTGATATCTCAGAATTTCTTCAGTTTCATGTGAATTGTGCAATATTTGTATTTTATCTTTGCTACAGAACTTTAAAGAATGGTTCTTATACATTTCATGACTTTTTTTCAGTGAAAGAGTATAGTCCCAGCTCTGTCTGGCCCTGCACACCCATTAGAATTGAACTTTTCAATAAAATTGTCTCCATTGCTCTTATTTCTCCACTCAATCTGAATATCCTCACATCTGTCTGCATTATATCTGATCTGCTATTGGCTGCTCACTCCCCCACAATAGGACAAGTAGAAGAGAAAGCCCCAGGAACTACCTGAGCCAGGATGGGGACTGAAGCCAGGTTCTCAGCAACATTCAACACGAAGCTCCAGCTAATTATGTTGTGAACTCCCAGAATATTGTGATCCCTCTTCCCCTTTCAGGTGGCTCAGATGGCTGGAGTATAATGTAGATAGAATAATGATAACATCTCAGCTTCAATCCTAGTCTCAGCTGTGAGAGCTCATGGAGAGCGAGCCCTCCCCTTTCCCTGTGCTCAATGTGGAGTGGTTCCCTTTATCCTGGATCAAACCAATTGCTCTCGAATGGAGAGAGATGTATGTGCCCCTTTGTGCTGTATGGTTCATTCCTAATCCCTGGGGGATTCCCTGCAGATGTGGCACCTCACAGAGCAATCTCCCTGACACTGCACATCCAGCCCGATGGTATAGACACTCTTGTGAGTCAGATGGAATTACTTTCATTCATTCTCCAGGATAAAGCTCCACATTTCCCACAAAATCTTCCTCCCATGTCACAAAAATATCCCCTTTCTTCATTCCCCCACCAACACTGAACCTGAGCTCAACTTCCTCCCCATGGTGAATCCATCCCTGAGATCACTCTCCATCACCTCCTCAATCTTCTTGATCACAAACTGATCTCCAATTCATTCATTGGGCAAGAGGTTATTGTTGGAGGTGATTGTCATGTAAACTCTACTTACTGTCTACATTGAGCTGACTTCCTCTCCCATAGATCTTTCCCCAGACTGAGAAGTAATAGACCCCAGTGTCACTGGGCTGCATGTTTCTGATGGTCAGAACGAAGCTGTTATTGGCAGAGTCTCGAAAAGGCTGGAATCGCTCAGTGAATCCTGAGCTAAATTGAGTGGAGCTATTTCCTCTATTTGTTAAAACTTGCTCCATAATTTGTTCTGGGGACAGTCGGTACCAGTGAACATCAGTGTGTTTCACTGCGATGTTCCTCATGGTGCACTGTAACCGAGCAGTGTGACCCTTGGTAACACGTTCCAGGATCGGAGACTGGAGAATGACTGCAGCATTGATACCTTGAAAATAAAAGAGAACAGTATGTTTATTCCCACAGGAGCAGATTCTCTGTACTGCCGTATTGAAAGGATCTGAAAGGATGGTAGGAGTTTTCAGTTAAATAGAGAAAACACTTTGTTATATTAATCCATGGAGCTGCATTTGTGACTGATTCATATTAAAGAAAATCCATCAACATCAACAGAAATAATTAAATAAACAGAGTGTTAAATAATATTACATAATTCTGTTGAAAATCTCATCAACATTTTGGACATGTCAATGTCTTCTGCAGCATGATCAAAATCCACATTTGCTTCCATTTGGGCAGCAGATACATGGGAACACCACCCCCTGCAAGATCCCCTCCAAGTCCCTCACCATTCTGACTTGAAAATATATAACTGTTCATTCAGTGTCACTGAGTCAAAATGCTGCAATTCTCTTTCTCAGGGCATTATGAGTCTACCTGCAGGACATGGACTGCAGTGGTTCAATAAAATAGCTTACCCCCAGCACTAGCAACAATAATAATGATAGTGATGGTGATAGTGATGGTATCTGAAGAACACTTAGAAATGTATAACATGAATCAGCAGAGTCAGCATGGCATCACAAAGGATAAATAATGC
Organism: Chiloscyllium plagiosum; assembly: GCF_004010195.1. Taxonomy (NCBI): domain Eukaryota; kingdom Metazoa; phylum Chordata; class Chondrichthyes; order Orectolobiformes; family Hemiscylliidae; genus Chiloscyllium; species Chiloscyllium plagiosum. Next base: position 3,878,095 of record NC_057718.1, on the reverse strand, counting down.
CAGACAAATTTACTGAAACACTTTGATGAGGTAAGAAGCAGGATGGATCAAGGAGATCAAGTCGATGTAATGCATTTGGATTTTCAAATCAGTCAGGCACCACACATGAGGCTACTTCATAAGATGAGAGTCCTTGGTGTTGTAGGTAATATGGACAGAGGATTGGTTAACTAAACAATGACAGGAGTTGGGATAAAGGCGCCTTTTTCAGGGTAACAACCTGAAATTTGTGCGGGGGCCACAATTGAGCTCAGTGCGGGGGCCACAATTATTGACAATCAATATTAATTACTTGATGTGGAAAATGAATCGACTGCAGCAAAGTTTGTGGATGGCACAAAAATAAATGGGAAAGCAAGTGGGGAGAATAACACAAAGAGTCTGCACAGAGCAATAGACAGGTTCAGTGAGTGGGCACAATGTTGGCAGACGAAATGCATTACGGGTAATACAAGGTCATGTACCTCAACAGGAAGAATATGTTTTCTTTTCTTCATTCAAGATGTGAACATTGCTGACTAAGCCATCATTTATTACCCATCCATAATTGCTCAGGGCACAATTAAAAACTGGCTCCTTAACTGTGGGTCTGGAGTCACATGTAGGCCAAACCAGTAAGGATGGCAGTAAACCAGGTGGGTGTTTCTGGAACAATCATTTCATGGTCATCATCAGATGTTTAATTCCAGGTTTTTAAGGAATTCAAATTCCAACATTTTCCATGGAGGGATTTGAATATGGAGTCTCAGAACATGCTCTAGGTCTCTGGATTAATAATCCAGTGATGATCCAACTTGGTCATTGCCTCCCATGTGGGGAAAGACTGCTTGGCAGCCCAGCACAGAGGACGGGGAGGGTTGGAGAGTGTATATGAATCACCAAGGCCTAGCATCCAAGTTCAGCAGGGAGTAAGGAGGGAAGATGGAATGTTGGCCTTTATTTCAAAGGGATTGGAGGATAAAAATAGTGAGAATTTGCTACAATTATACAAGGCACAAGTTAGACTAGAGCTGGACTAATGTGGGCTGTTGTGGGCCCTTTACCTGAGGAAAAGTACACTGACATTGGAGGCAGCCCAGAGAAGGTTCACTCGGCTGATCCTGGGTGTGAAGGGATATTCTTATGAAGAGATGCTGAGTAGGTTGGACCTGTACTCATTTGGGTTTAGGAGAATGTGAGAAGAACCTAGTGAAGCCGATAATCTCGGACTAGAGGGTGTAATCTCAGAATACCGGGTCACACATTTCAAACACACATGAGGAGGAATTTCTTCTCTCAGAAGTTTGTGAATCTGTGGAACTCTTTCCCACAGAGGGCTGTCATGGCTGGGTCATTCAGGATAGTCAAGGCCGAGATAGACAGAGATTTAATTAGTGAGAGAGTCAAGAGTCATGGGGAAAAGGCAGAAAAGTGGGTTTGAGAGTTATCATATCAGCCATGATCCTATTGAATGGTGGAGCAGTCTAAATGGGCCAAATGCCTACTTCTATCCCTGTATTTTACTGTCGTATCTATTTACAATATCCAATCTCATGATCAGACAGACACTGCCCTCCTCAGATCCTGACCATAAATCCTCACAATTGTTTCACAGCCATGTACACATAATCCCTCAGTATTCACTGGCCCTGGTAATTGCCTGATTACCAACTGACCCTGTGTCCCCCTATGTCCAGGAGCTGCTCAGAGACCCAGGGTCCAGCTTCTTACACACTCACACCTCATATACAAGGTCCCAGACACCTTGTCCAAATCAATCATAGTCTTAGAATCATAGAATCATAAAGTCCCACAGCTCGGAGACAGATCCCTCAGCCCAAACTGGTCCATGCAAACCAAAATGTCCATGCACGCTGATACACTTCTGTCAGATTTCACCCCCCCACCAACAAACACCCCCCCACCATCCCCTCAATCTACTCCATTCTAAAGGAAAAAACTCCTAACTTGTGCAACCTCTCCCTATCACTCAGTCACTTGGGTCCTGGCAATATCCTTGTAAATTTCTTCTGTACTCTTTCCAGTTTAATAACATCCTTCCTGAAGCAAGGTGACCAAAACTGAACACAATGCTCCAAATGCAGCTGGACGTTGGTGAACTGCAACAGAACTTTCCAACTTCTATACTCAATGCCCTGACTGATGTCGGCCAGTGTGCCAAAAACCTTCACTGCCCTGTCTATTGTGACTCTGCTTTCAGAGAACCGTGTCCCTGAACTCCAAGGTCCTACTATTCTACTACATTCCATGAATCTCCAACCTTGATTTTACTTTCCAAAATGCAAGACCTCACACTTATCAATATTAAACTCCTTTTGGCATTTCTTTGCCATCTTCCCCAAATGATCAAGATCTTGCTGCAATTTCAGAAAACCTTCTTCACTGTCCACCATGCTGTCTATTTTAGTAACATCAGCAAACTAACTCAACATGCCTTGTACATTCTCATCCAAATCATTGATATAGATAACAAACAGTAATGGGCCTAGCACTGACTCCTGAGGCACACCACTAGTCTCCAGTCCGACCAGCATCCTTCCACTATTACACTCTGCTTTCCACCATTAAACCAATTGTATATCCAATTTGCCAATTCTCCCTGGATTCCATGCAATCTAACCTTCCCGAGAAGCCTATCATGTAGAACCTTATTGAAGGCCTGACTGAAATCCATATTGATTATGTCTACCCCCCTGCCATCATCAACCTTTCTGGTAACTTCATCAAAGAACTCTAATAAATTTGTAAGGCATGATCCATGCTGCCTAGTCCTAATCAAACCCTGTCTTTCCAGATGCACGAATACCTTATCCCTCAGAATCTTCTCAAGTGACTTACCTACCACAGATGTTAGGCTTAACTGGTCTAGGGTTCTCAAGTTTCTCATTGCTGACCTTCTTGAATAAGAGCACAGCATTTGCTACCCTCCAGTCTTCCAGAACCTCACCCATGGTGAGCGATGATGCAAATATATCAGCCTGGGCCCCAATCCTGCCATCTGTCTCACACCCTGGGATATTGGTACATTTCTTTTCCCCAAATCAGGAAAGGGCTGACAGAATGTTTATCCCAAATAATCATCTTCATTAGCCTGATCCTCAACATTTCTCTTCCTCACATTTATCCTTGGAATATGGTCCTTTTCATTGGTGTCACTTCACACTCCATTCTCGCCCTCACTGCCCAACTCTCCACGATGTTATTCATATCTCGTAAACCCCCTGGATCGATTCCACATTTCCCTTCAATATCCTCTAACAATTCCCACAAATAATTCCCCATCACAATCCCCCAGCCCCACTACCCACACACTCCACTCCATGGTCTCACAAATGTAGAGTCACTTCTGGGAAATGGCTTGGCTGGGGGGGATTTTATAGAAGCATAAAATTATGTAGAAAATAGATATGATGGAAGTAGACAGGACGGATCCATTGGTGGATGAAAATAGGACAACAGGGCATAGCCTCAAAATTAGGGGGAGCAGATTTAGGGCTGAATTGAGGAGAACATTCTTCACCCAGAGGGTTGGGAATCTGTGAAATTCCCTGCCCAGTGAAATAGTTGAATCTTCCTCATTGAATGTTTTTGAAGCTATGATAGGTAGATTTTTGAACAGTAAAGGAATTAAAGGTTATGGTGAGAGAGTGGGTAAGTGAAGCTGAGGCCATGAAAACATCAGCCATGATCTTATTGATTGGCGGAGCAGGCTTGAAGGGCCAGATGGCCAACTCCTGCTCCTGGTTCTTAAGAAAAGGTGCAGTTCAATGAGACCTGGGTGTCATGGTGGAACACTCATTGAAGGTTGGCATGCAGGTACAGCAGGCAGTAAGGAAAGCTGGCCTTCATAGCGAGAAGATTTCAGTATTGGAATAAGGATTTCTTGCAGCAGTTATACAGGGCCTTGGTGAGGCAATGTCTTGAGTATTGTGTGCAGTTTTGTTCTCCTAGTCTGAAGGAGGACATTTTTGCTATGGAGGGAGTCCAGCGAAGGTTCACCATACTGATTCCTGGGATGGCAGAACTGACATAGTAGGAAAGACTGGATCAGCTAGGCTTGTACTTGTTGGAATTTCAGAAGAATGAAGGGGAATCTCATGGAAATGTATAAAATCCTGATGGGACTGGATAGACAAGATGCAGGAAGAATGTTCCCAATGTTGGGGAGGTCCAGAACTAGGGGTCATCAGAACTAAGATGAGGAAGCATATCTTCACTCAGAGTTGAGAATGTGTGGAATTCTCTTGCACAGGAAGCTCTCGGGGTCAGGTATATTCAAGAGGGAGCTGGATGCGGCCCCATCCAGCTAAAGGGATCAAAAGGTATGGAGATAAAGCAGGAGTGGGATACTGAGATTGCATTATCAGCCATGATCATATTGGATGGCCTACTCCTGCTCCTATTTTTGATGTTTCAGTAAGTTTGCAGATGACACAAAAATTGGTGGAGTTGTGGGTTGTGTAGAAGGTTATGAAAGGATACAACTGGCTTTTGATTAGTTGGAATGTTGGTTGGAGAAATGGCAGATGGAGTTTCAACTGGACAAGTGTGGAGTGATACATTTTACGAAGTCAAATGGGAGAACAAAGAATAAATAAATGGGAGGACCCGCAGGAGCATTGATATGCAGAGGTATCTTGGGATGTAAGTCCATAGCTCCCTGAAAGTGGCAATACAAATGGATAAGATGGTAAAGAAGGCAGATGGCATGCTTGGCTGCATCGTACGGTGCATTGCTTATAAAAACTAGCATGTTAACTTCCAGCTGTAATGCACTTTAGTTCAGCCACATTTGGAAGGATGTGGAGACATGCAGACGGTGAAAAGAGGACTACCAGGAAGTTGCCTGGATTGGAGTGCATGAGAGGGTGGACAAATTTGGATTGTTTTCACAAGAGAATCAGAGGCTGATGGACAGCCTGATAGAAGTTTATAAAACTATGAGAGGCATGGATAGGATGGATAATCAGAGTGTTTTTCTCAGGGTGTAAATGTCAAATAGAGGGGGGCGTAGGTTTAAGGTGAGGGGGTGAAACTTTAAAGAATAAGTGTGAAGGAAGTATATTACACAGAGGGCGGTAGGTACCTGGACTGTACTGGCAGGGGAGGTGGTAGAAATAGATTCAACAGCAGCACTTAAGAGGCATGAGACAGACACATTTACAGGGAGGGAATAGAGGGATATGAACCATGTGTGGGCAAATGGGGTTCATTTAGAATGGCATCATGATTGACACAGACTTGATGGGCTGAAGGGCCTGTTGCTGTGCTGGACTGACCCATGTCCCATGCTCTAGAGAGCAGGATGCTGCACCAACCCCTCTACCAACACCCCGCCCCTCCACCCACACACCCACCCCCACCACCACCACCACCACTAACAAGACTGTAACACTGGTCCCAAGTGAACCAACCCCCATTGTCACAGATGGACACTTTCTTTATCTATGTCACTAATACTTCATATCGAAACAATTGCTTCTCAACAAACTCAACGAGCTATCAGAAAATTGATCCAAATAGCCAACTGCCTGTTTGAGGGGATTATGAGCGCGGTGCCCCTCACATCAAAATAGTCCTTCCCAGGCCAATCAGCAGCACCACAGAGAGTCCCTCTGTCCCCACAATCCAGACCAACCATCCGATTGCCTCTTGCCTCTTGCCTCTTGCAACGGGGAGCCAGCTCCTGCCCACTCCCTGTTCCAGATCCTGGAATCCAGATTCACTCTCAGCCCCAACGCTGAGCCTTCACTGATCAACAGCACAATTAATTTCGGTGTGACTGTGTGTCTCACTGTCCCTCCATCCACTTACTCTCTCAACTCTCCACTCCTCTGAGCACCATTGAGTCCACTTTCTGTTAGACAGTCTCAGACACATATTGCAGCACCTGGAACTGCTCTATTAGGGTCCCCTCTGGCTGCTCCCATCATCAGCTTCCTCTCACACCAGTGGTTTCTCCTCCAGACTCTGATCATCTCTGCGCTGTCCCCAGGCACATTCCTCAACACTTCACCATCATCATTTCGCCCTCAGAAACCTGCTCAACATTTCCATTTCCCCCAGCAATGCATTGTCCCTCCATCTCCTCCAATAATCCCAAGGCTGTTTCCACTCTCTCCAAAATGAGGACACAGTGAAGATTAGTTTGTGTGTACCCTGGGTCTCGTTGGAGTGGTTTTGAAAGACACCTTCTTGTTTTAAAAAGTTGGAGAATTTACAGCTTTGTGATTCAGAGTGAGTTTCACCAATGGACCCATGTTGACACTCACATAAATTCTCTATGATCAATAATATTGAATTTCTTTCATTAAAACACCTCCAGGACTTCACAAACTGTGAACCAGTTTGAAGTTCAGTATCTGACAGCACCGAATCCTGGGTCTGTTCCAAACCGGGCACATTTCCAAAGATGAATGTGCTGAATGCCAGTTCATGTTTTGTGTGATGTTGTTCACTGAAGGAAAGAAGTCGATGGTCAGGAGACGGAGAATATCTCCTGTTCTTTTTAACATTGTGCTTTATGATCTTTAAATCTTCAAATTGGATGCCTGAGCACACCACCCACCATCTGCTGGAAACAAGGACAGAGTGCAATCTTCTCTCTGTTGCTGCTGTTTATATTCACTCTTGCCACATGATCTGACGTCATGATATCACATTCATCTACAGCTTTACTGTAGCTCATCAGAAACCACTCTGTGACATCCGCCTAGTCCACCGGAAAGTCAGCTTCCAGAAATAGTTTTGACAGCCACAGCTTCTATCCTATGTGCAAGAGAGAGAAACCAACTGAACCAAGCTGCCTCATCACACTCACTGAGAGTGTAGAGTGTCCCTCTGTGCTCCCACCGTTTCCCAGCTGGTCAATGGACAGACAACAATGTGAAATAAACTGGGGATTTCACCATCTACACAACAAAGAGAGGGAACACCCGTAGGAAACGTGGTTTTGACAATTTGCCTGTGATAAGGGTTGCCTTTTCTGAACACCAGCTGCAAACTGAGCCCAGGAAACAGAAAAGGAGAAGCAACATTTGCTGCATAGAGTGGAATCTCACTGTTCCCAAAATCACAGCAATGTTCTGATGAAGAAGGAAGCCTTTTGGGTCCATTGTTTCAGCACTGGACCTCTTAGCACTTTAACTTCAACCACAGGGAATGGGTGAGATAATAAACAAATATTTCACATCAGTATTTAATGTGGAGAAGAATATGGAAACTGGAGAACTTGGTTAAATAACTAGTGATATCTTGAAAAGTGTCCATACAACAGAAGAGGAGGTGCAGAATGTCTCAAAATGCATAATGTTGGATAAATCCCTTGAATCTGATCAGGTCTACCCCAGTGATTGCGAGGCTGTTTGCTGTGATATTTGCATCATCAAGAGCCACGGGTGAGGTGCTGAACGAGTGGAGGTTGGCTAAAATAGTACCACTATTTAAGAAAGGTGGTTTGGAAAAGCCAGGGAACTATAGACCGATAAGCCCTAGGTCAGTGCTGGGTAAGTTGTTGGAAGGGATTCTGAAAGACAGGATATATTAGGTATTTGGAAAAGCAAGGACTGATTAGAGATAGTCAACACAGCTTTGTGTTTCACTAACTTGACTGAGTTTTTCGAAGAAGTGATAAAGAAGATTGATGAAGACAAAGCAATATACTGTTTATATGGATTTCAGCAAGGTCTTCAACAATGTTTCCAGTTGTAGACTGGTTAGCAAGGTTAGATCACTTAGAATCTAATGAGACATGGGAGAAAGTGAGTACTGCAGATGGTCAATATCAGTGTCAAAAAGTGCAATGGTGGAAAAGCACAGCTGGTCAGTCAGCAGCTGAGGAACAGGAGAGTCGATGTTTGGAGCATAAGCTCTTCATCAGGACCCTCAGTTGTTTTTCAGATTGAAACTTGTGACCAGCAGTGTGCCACAAGGGTCATTGTTGGGTCCACTGCTTTTTGCTATTTATATGAACAATTTGAATGTGAATAGAGGGAGTATGGTTGGTAAGTTTGCAGATGATACCAAAATTGAAGCTAAATTGGACAGTAAAGAAGGTAATCTCAGAATACAAATGAACCTTGATCAAATGGGCCAATGGGCCGATGAGAGGCAGATTGAGTTTAATTTAGGTAAATGTGAGATCTTGCACTTTGCTGAGGCAAGTCAGGGCAGGACTCATAGAGTTAAGAATTGGGCCCTGGGGTGTGTTGCCAAAAAAAGGGACCTCGGGGTGCAGGTGTACAATTTATTCAAAGTGGAATGGCATTTAGATAGGATAGTGAAGAAGGCAGTTGGTACGTTTGCCTTTACTGGACAGTGCATTGAGTATAGGAGTTAGGATGCCATATTTTGGTTGTACAGGACATTCGTTAGGCCACTTTTAGAATATTATATTCTATTCTGTTGTCTTTGAGATCGGAAAGATTTTGTTAAATTTGAAAACATTTAGAAAAGATTTACAAGAATGTTGTCGGGATTGCAGGATTTGAGCTATCAGGAGAGGCTGAATAGGCTGAAGCTGTTTTCCCTGGAGGTCAGAGGCTGATGGGTATCCTTCTAGAGTTTTATGAAATCATGAAGGGAATGGATCAGGTGAATATCCACGAGAATTTTCTCAGTGCAGGGGTGTCCAAATTTGGAGCCATTGGTTTAATTTGAGAGGGAAAAACTTTAGAAGTATGGAATAAGGTGGGTGAACTTTCAGCATGGGTTGGTACCTGGGACTTCAATGCTGTAGTAATTTTGGAGACATGGGTAGAGCAGGGATGGGAATGGTTGTTGCAGGTTCTGGGATTTATATGTATCAGTAAGAACAGGGAAGATGGTAAAAGAAGGGGAGGTGTAGCATTGTTAGTCAAGGACAGTATTACAGTGGCAGAAAGGGCCTTTGAGGACTCATCAACTGAGGTAGTATAGGCTGAGGTTAGTATTAGGAAAGGAGAGCTCACCCTGTTGGGAGTTTTCTATAGGCCGCCAAATCGTTCCAGAGATGTAGATAAAAGGATAGCAATGATGATTCTTGATAGGAGCAAGAGTGACAGGGTAGTTGTTAAGGGGGACTTTAACTTGCCAAATATTGACTGGGAATACGATAGTCCAAGTACTTAGACGGGTCAGCTTTTGTCCAATGTGTGCAGTAAGGTTTCCTGACACGGTATCTAGACAGATCAACAAGGGGCAAGGCCACATTGGATTTGGTACTAGGCAATGAGCCAGGTGTTAGATTTGGAGATAGGTGAGCACTTTGGTGATAGTGATCACAATTCCATTTTGTTTGATTTAGCGATGGAAAGGGATCGCAAGGTAACAATTATGCCAGCACTTCAGGAGGCGGACGCCAGGTGACAGAAACCGCCCAACAGTTATGCAGGATGGAGAGAGTAGGAATTCAAAACGTGGCAAAGACTTGAATGTCAAGGGGCAGGCATTCAGTATTACAGAGATGACAAAATCTCAAACTCTTGGTTGAAACCAGCAATTCAACTAAAATCCTCACAGCTCATTAACAGCTTGCTCCTGCGGAGTAATCTATAGCTGACAAGAAGACCAAGCAGAATCAAAACTCACCGAAGGTGTGAGATAGCAATTGGAACCATTTCACACATCTCAGGTTGTTGCTCATTCATTAAAAACGCTCGAATAAAACTCCATAATAAGACTGTGGACCAGCTGAAGAAGCATGTCAGTAAATACGCTGAGCCGAGATTGATCGTGAAGCATGGCTCACTATGGAAACCTGATGTCATATTTAAGAAAGATCAAAAGATCGCAGTGGTCAATGTTGCAGTGCAGTACAAAAATGACAGCAAAGCTCTGGAAATGGCATGGCAGGACAAAAGACAAAATACAACCGCCTGAATGCCGAGATAATGGAGTTGATTGGACGCTGTGAGCCTAAGTACTTTGGCTTTGTGATAGGCGCTCAAGGCAAATGGTTGGGCTTGAATAACAGCCTCATGAAATTCCTTGGCATTGAAGGATTCCAAACATTTGCCCAATGGACATCCAGGCTTAACTGAAGAAATGTGAGTCCATACACTTTGTCTGAAAGAACAGAGGAGTTGAATATTATTGAAATAGGAAAGACTGCAAAAGATATAGATCAGAGGCATTTGGGAGTCGTCATCCATGAATCACAAAGAGTGATAAGGAAGGAAAATGGAGAGTGTCTTTTATTTCAAAGGAAATGGAGAATAAAATTAGGAAGGTTTTACCAAAACTGTACAAACCTCTAGTCAGACCATAACTGGAATACTGTGAGACAGTGCTTGTTCCTTATTTGAAGAAAGGTGTCCTGGTATGGAGGCTGTCTGGAGAAGGGTCACTGGGCTGATAGCCGGTATGGAGGGACTGTCTTATGAGGAGAGGTGACATTGATTGAGTTTGTTCTCACCAGAATATTGAAAAATATGAGGCAACAGTATTGAAAAAGAAAAGATTCCTGGAGGACCTGACAGGGTAAATGAGAAGACATTGTTTCCACTGTAAGGGAGTCTTGGGAGCAGAGGACAGAATCTCAATCAGGGGATGTAAACTTAAGGCAGAGAGGAGAAGGAATTTCCTCACTGAGAAGGGAACTCCACCACACAGGGGAACTGAGGCTGCACCATTCAGTATGATGAAGTTGAGAAAGACAGATTTTTAAACAGAAAGTAAATCTAGAGATACAAGGAAAAGACAGGAAAGTCAAATTGGGGATTATCAGAGCAGCCATGAACAGACTCGTTGGGCAGAAAGGCCTGATTCTGATTTTCCATCTTCTGCTCCAATGGCATTAAGGTCTAACTGAGGCATTTAACAGGGCACTGGATGATTATTTACACAGAAACAATGCGCAGGACGAAGAAGAAAAGGCAAGAGATTGACTCTAGGTTATAGAGTCACAGAGATACACAGCGTAGAAACGGGCCCATTCATCCAACTCATCCATTGCGACCAGATATCCTAACTTAATCTAGTTCTATTTGCCAGCATTTGGCCCATATCCCTCTGCATCCTTCTTATCCATATACCCATCCACATGTCTTTTAGAAGTATAATTGTATCAGCCTTTGCCACTTCTTCTGGCAGCTCATTCCATGCATACACCACCCGCTGTGTAGAAAAGTTGCCAGTTATGTAGAATGTAGAAGATAGAACATAGAACCGAGAACATATAACATTACAGTGTAGTACAGACCCTTCGACCCTCAATGTTGTGCCAACCTGTGGAGCCAATCTGAAGCCCATCTATCTGACACTATTCCATTATCATCCATATGTTTATCCAATGACCATTTAAATGTCCTTAAAGTTGGCAAGTCTAATACTGTTGCAAGCAGTGTTTTCCATGCCCCTACAAATTTCTGAGTAAAGAAACTACCTCTGACATCTGTCGCATATCCATCACCGCTCAATTTAAAGCTATGTCCCCTCATGTTAGCTGCATCACTATCTGAGGAAAAAGGCTCTCACTGTCCACCCTATCTAACCCTCTGATTATCTTATATATCTCAATTAAGTCACCTCTCAACAGGCCGCATTCTGGTTCAGATAGATCCTGGTGCTTTCTCTTTCTCTTCTACTTGTCCCATTGTGGGAGAGTGGGCACCAATAACAGATCAGATGTAATGCAGAGAGATATTAGGATACTCAGATTGGATGGAGAAATAAGAGCAGCGAAGACAATTTTTTGTAAAAGTGCAATTATAATGGGTGTGCAGGAGCAGTCAAAACTGGAAGTATACTGTTTAGTCGAAAAAGAGTCATTAAATTCATAAGGTAACAACAGAACCACTCATTAAAGTGAACAGATACCCATACACGAAAATATATGGAGTACGAGAAACTGGAATATGGAACTCTTGGACCTTCCTTTGTCAAGCAACATTTACCACATGACCACTTGGATCTGAAAGATCAAAATCTGTTGTGGTTTACAAAATTCAAATGAATTCTTAATGAAACAAGAATATTAAGAATAGGTAAGAAACAGATTTTATCACTCAGTTGCTGGGCTGACTGCATTTGAATACAGCTTATTAATAGTTTCTGGACTTGTGTTACTGTGTGCCTTCACAGATCAAAAGGAGAGCAGCTGAGGCAAAATTGTCAAACTGACCAAAAACAATGAAAAAAAGTCCCTTTGTTCTGATAAAAAGAGAAGAAATCTTCAAGCACAATTTCTTCCTCTCAGTCAGCAAAAGACAAGGAAAAAGATAATGTTTCCAATATCAGGGTTTCAAACTATTTCCTATCAGAATCTGAAATATGGTCAGAAGATCTCCCATCAATATATAACTTCCAGGAATCATCCGCATTGACAAGAAATTGAAGGAACTCTGAGAAGTCAACACATTCCACCACCTGATGTGAGTTCCTAGACGCCCTGGGATGGTCATTCTTTAAGTTTTTTTTAAAACAGCCCAAGCTAATTCTGCACAGCCACATTGGCTTGTCTGTAAATGAATGTATGTTTGAGATTATTGGGATTTGGTTGAATCCCAAATAGAAATGTAGTTGCTCATGTGATGAAGTTGAAGGCATGTACTGTATCTTTAAGTTAGAGTGAATGCTGTGCTGAACTGAGAACTTACAAGCACCTGTGTGATATGACTAGAAGGCAGTCTCACAGTGTACTGGAAAATTGAAAACGCGTAGCATTTGGCTGTGAGATGGATACCTAAGTTGGTTGCTACTTTGACAGCAATTAAAATTTAAGCAATCAGTTCAAATTCTGCCTCAGGATACTAAAACCGAATTGCGTTTGTATTTATTATTTTGCCATCATTGAACCAATGAGACAATCCATGTTGGAGGTATTAAAATGCGGACAGTTTGAAAATTGGTAACAGAACAATTTCCATTGAGAGAGAGAGCCAAGAAATTAAGGAACACTGTCTATCAAAGGTACCTTTTCAAATGAAACATATTTGCAGTAATGAGAAAGAAAATGACCGAGGGAGATCTTTAGACGAAAGAAGACAGACACTGACGATGACAGCGGCTGTATGGTTTTGAAATTAAGTTGATGTAATTTTAATAAGTGTCTTATTGGAACAGCATATGGTTAAAATTGGAGGCTGTTAAGAGAATGAGGATTAGAGATGTGAATAGTGTTGTTTAATGTTCACTTTTAGAGTTAAAGAAGAAGTTGATTTTATTTAAACAATGGAATTTTTGAGTTCTCTGTCATTCATTCTTTTTTAACGGATTACAAGTCGAGGTGAGCTTTTCTGCATGATTGGTTTAATTAACAGAAGGGTTCACCGCCATATTGTAATGCTAATCACATTTTCTGCTTGTTTAAACAATCAGTTTTGAAAATAATAAATAAATTATTTTTGAAGTCATTAATTAAACTGCTTTTCTTTTCAACTTTGGATCGGAGGACAGAAGAGAGACAAATTGGCTGTATTGTTGATTCAGCGTCACATTTAGTACAGCTCATGGTAAATTTGTGCTCGATTATGAGTGCACTCTCCACATTGGAGTCTAAACACTGGGATGTGAGATGTGGTTTCTAAATGATGTTAATAGTATTTAGTTTGGAATTTGGATTTTGAACTAATGGCATGTAGGTTTTGGTCTTTGTGTGTATGACAGGATTTAAAGATGAAAATGTTAATATTCCTGAAGTTATTATTTATTTTAACGAAAATATCTGACAGAGACAGTTCTTGGAGTTATGTCAACCCCTATATGTTTGATAGAGAAGGGTATTCTCTCTAATGTCTGTACTTTTAAAACAAAATTCCCCCACATCCATGTCTTGTGTGTGCAGGTGTAGGATACAGTGAATAACAATAGGTGTGTAAACCTTTATTTGTATTCCCCCTCCAGGAAACACCCGAGTGCCCAGTGACAAGCAAAGCCCTTCTCATCAAAGGGCAATGCCGTGTGATCAAAAAAGTGAAGGGGAGGGTAGGGATTATATCAAAATAGAGTTGGAGAGGGAAATAAAACACTCTCTAATGTCTGTATTGTGTGCTGACTGGACCATTAAAATATTGTATTTTGCTGTGTGTTTAATGTATATAGCTTAGTTCATTATATTTTATCAGTTCTATTTGAACAAAAATCACATCATAAAAATCATAAAATATCTTCACCTTTTGTTGAAACCAAGTCTGCTGCATTACTAGTTTTCTACAAAAAAGAATCCAAGCCAGATTTCAGTCTGGAATCAAACTTGTCCAATACTAACATTAACTGGGACCATAATAACACTAATCAAAGTGATTGGGACTGTTCCCCTTGGAGAAGGAAAAGTTGAGAAGAGATTTGATCAAAATGCCCTGCCCATCTACAGGCTATTCTATTCTTTTTTCTCCTTCTCTCTTCCTGTAGGGCAGCTGGTCTAGGGATAGTCGCCTTCAAGGAGAGTCCTTGCACATACACTCAAATTAGGCAAACACCCGAGTGGCCAGTGACAAACACTGCCCTTCACCTCAAAGGGCAAGCACACCTGTTTTTTTTTTAAATTTAACCCCCACACTACCACCTAAGTGCGGTAGTGCTTATTTTATCCCCAGCACCCATAGTGTGTGCGCAGGTGTGAGACACAGTGAAAGACACAAAGTGCACGAGTCTTTATTCAATTTCCGCCACCAGAAAATAGGAAAACACCCAGGTGGCCAGTGACAAACACTGCCCTTCACATCAGAGGGCAGTGCTGTGTGATCAAAACAGTGAAGGGGAGGGTAGGGACTAAATCAAAATAGAGTTGGAGGGAGAAATGATGCACTCCACTCCCTGCGGCGCCCACCTCTCCCAGAACAACTCCAGGGTGTTGGT
>NC_057718.1:3859745-3863283 GCF_004010195.1 Chiloscyllium plagiosum | reverse complement strand
CGCTGCCTGGACCTGTTAATGGCCAGTTTGGCCAGGCCCAGGAGCAGATGCTATTCTATTCTTAGATGATAGCCTGTCATCAGGGCCAGAAAGGGATGGTGGGATTGGGTGGGGCAGGCACTTTGGGAGCAGCTCATGTGTGTCTCTATTTGGCTTGTCCTAGAATGGATGTGTTGTCCCAGTTGAAGTGGTGTCCTTCTTTATCTGTATGTAAAGATACTAGTGAGAGAGGGTCACGTCGGTTTGTGGCTAATTGGTGTTCATGTATCCTGGTAAATAGTTTTCTGCCTGTTTGTCCAATGTAGTGTTTGTTACAGTTCTTTCACAATATTTTGTAAATGACATTAGTTTTGCTTGTTGTCTGTATAGGGTCTTTCAAGTTCATTAGCTGCTCTTTTAGTGTGTTTGGTGGGTTTGTGTGCTACCATGATGACAAGAGCTTTGAGTAGTCTGGCAGTCATTTCTGAGAAGTCTTTGATGTAGGGAAGATTTGCTAAGGTCTCTGGGCGTGTCTTGTCTGCTTGTTTAGGTTTGTTGCTGAGAAATCGGCAGACTGTGTTCATTGGATGCCAATTCTTTTTGAATACATTGTATAGATGATTTTCCTCTGCTCTGCATAGTTCCTCTGTGCTGCAGTGTGTGGTGGCTGACGTTCTGATGCAGCTTCGTTTGTGGATGTTAGGATGATTGCTACTTTAGTTCAATATTTAGTCCATATGTGTGTTTTCCAGTAGACGCTGGTTTGAAGTTCTCCATTGGCTGTTCGCTCTACTGTGATGGTTTGTTGTTGTTTTCCTCCTCTTAAGTGAATTTTATACCAGTAAGGGTATTATTGATGGTCTTGAAGGTTTCCTCTAATTTGTTTTGTTTAGTGATGGCAAAGGTGTCATCCACATAGTGGACCCAAAGTTTGGGTTGGATTTGACTGGGACAACACATCCATTCTAGGACACACCAAACAGAGACATGCATGAGAATTCCTAGAAGCATGGCATTCCAACCGGAACTCTATCAACAAACACATTGACTTGGATCCCATTTACCACCCCCTGTGAAAAAAGAACAAGAAATGTCTTCACCATAGGAAATGACATCACCACAGGAAATTACATCACCAACCCAAAGAAACCCAAAAATATAAATAGAAAGCAGGAAACATCAGCAGTGCTTTGTCTGGAGGCTCACTGAAGACGTTACCTAGTATGGTGATGAATCATCTGAAAATCAACCTCTCAGCTCAGCGAGCAAACCTATATTCAGATCCTTTTTCCTCTTAGCTAGTCTCACAATTTCACCTGTCATCCATGGTTCCCCAATCTTGCCATTTCGATACCTCATTTTCACAGCAGCATACCTCTCCTGATCTCTAATCAACCTCTATTTCAAAGCCTCCCACATGTCGAATGTGGATTTCCTTTCAAACAGCTGCTCCCAACCTACATTCCCCAGCTCCTGCTGAATTTTGCTTTAGTTGGCCTTCCCTCAGTTTACCACTCTTCCTTTAAGACCACTCTCGTACTTGTCCATGAGGATTCTAAAACTTTTGGAATTGTGATCACTATTCCTAAAGCAATCCCCTACTGAACATCAACCACCTGGCTGGGCTCCTTTCCCAATACCAGGTCCAGTATGGCCCCTTCTCGAGTTAGACTATTGACATCCTGCTCTAGAAAACCCTCCTGGATGCTCCTTACAAATTCTGTTCAATCTAGACCTCTAATACAAAATGATTCACAGTCAATGTTGGGAAAATTAAAATCTCCTATCACCACCACCATGTTGCTCCTACAACTTTGCATGATCTGTTTCCATGTTTGTACTTCTATCTCAAGTTCTCTGTTGGGAGGTCTGCAGTATAGCCCCAACATTGTTACTGCAGCTTTCCTATTTCTGAATTCTGCCCATAATGCCCCACTGCTTGAATCTTCCATAGTGCCCTCCTTCAGCTGTGATATTTTCTTTGACCAGTAATGCAACTCTTCCAACCCTTTTACCTCCCTCTCTATCCCACCTGATGCATCGATATCCTGGGATATTTCATTGCCAATTATGCCCTTCCCTCAACCAAGTCTCAATAATAGCAATAACATCATAAATCCAGGTACTAATCCACACCCTAAGTTCATGTGGTTACCTACTACCCTTTTTGCATTAAAACAAATGCACCTCAGACCACCAGTCCCTTTGCAGTCATCATCTGCTCCCTGCTGACTCTTCCCCTTAGTCACGGTGACTTCATTATCTAGTTCCTTACAGGCTATAGTCACTCCTTCCTTTCTGTCCTCCAACCTCACTTGGTTCCCATTCCCCTGCCACATTATCTTGAAAAGCCCCCCAACAGTGTTAGCAAACATGCCCCCACGGACATTGGTTCTAGTCCGGCCCACGTGGAGACAGTCCAATTTGTAATCGTACCAACCTCCCCCAGAACCGACCTCAGTGTCTCAAAAATCTGAACCCCTCCCTCCTGCACCATCTCTCATGCCACACATTCATCCTGCTTATTCTATCATTCGTACCCTGACGAGCGCCTTGCACTGATAGCAATCCTGAGATTGCTACCTCTGAGGTCCTACTTTTTTAACTTGTCTCCTAACTCCCTAAATTCTGCTTGTAGGACCTCATCCTGTGTTTTTGGCCTACTCGTATGTGCCTATATGCACCATGACAACTGGCTGTTCACAGTCCCCTGGAGAATGTTCTGTAGCCGGTCCAAGACATCCCTGACCATGCACCTGGAAGGCAACATACCATTCCGGCATCTTGTTTTCGACCACAGAGCTGCCTATCTACTCACCTTATAATTGAATCCTCTATGACTATAGTTCTTCCACTGTTTTTCCCACCCTGCTGAACAGCAGAGCTAGCCATGGTGCCATGAATCTGGCCACTGCTGACTTCCCTTGGTGGGCCATCGCCCTAACAGTATCCAAACTGCTTATATCTGTTTTGGAGGGAGATGACTGCAGCGGATACCTGCACTGCATTCCTGCTCATTTTCTGCCTTTTGGTCATCCATTCCCTTTCTTCCTCAGCAATTTGTCATTTCTGTTTTTGTTCATTACAAGGCAGTGTTGATAACACATGAATGCTCAGTGGATGGGGGTGACGTGGGAGGTGAAAACTCTGTCACAAATCCAGTTGCGAATTGTGAAGAAACCTCTTTTCAAAGACAGACTGTTGAGAAAATGTAACTCATTATCTGAGGGAGTGGAAAGTAGAACTCTTTAGAACATAGAACATAGAAAAATACAGCACAGTAGCGGCCCTTTGGCCCTCGATGTTGCGCCAATCCAAGCCCACCTAACTTACACTAGCCCATTATCCTCCATATGCCTATCCAATGCCCGCTTAAATGCACATAAAGAGGGAGAGTCCACCACTGCTACTGGCAGGGCATTCCATGAACTCACGACTCACTGAGTAAAGAATCTACCCCTAACATCTGTCCTATACCTACCACCCCTTAATTTAAAGCTATGCCCCCTCGTAATAGCTAACTCCATACGTGGAAAAATGTTCTCATGGTCAACCCTAT
>NC_057718.1:3826305-3859658 GCF_004010195.1 Chiloscyllium plagiosum | reverse complement strand
ATTAGCCCAGTACCCCATCTTTTTGTTACTCATACCAAAGTGAATCACCTCACACTTACCCACATTGAACTCCATTTGCCACCTTTCTGCCCAGCTCTGCAGCTTATCTATATCCCGCTGTAACCTGACACATCCTTCCTCACTGTCAACAATTCCACCGACTTTCGTATCATCCGCAAACTTGCTCACCCAATCTTCTAGCCCCTCATCCAGGTCATTTATAAAAATCTAGAGAGTGGTTGAAGTGCGTAGCACAGATTCACTTCAGGGGAAATTGGGGAAGTAAATAAAGGGGAAGAGTGGACAGTTATGCTGCTGATACTTATTTGCAGAAGGATGGTCACATGGTGAAATACAGCACAAACACCAGCATTGACTGATTGGGCTGAATGGCCTGTGTGTGGGTCTCACCTTTGATATAATTCAATAGGCATATACACACACAGTGCTCAGTTGGAAAGGGCTTCTTTATCATTGTATTCCAAACCTCCTTGTAATAAAAAAAAGCTCTCAGAAGGACATCATTTCAGCTGTTAACCTTCTGTTATATAGTCCAACAGGCCAGGGTAGGGTGGAGGAAGTTGGTTTATTCACTGCATCAGAAATACTTGTGTCTGAGAAGATAATTTTTTGATCAGGCTGTTTATACTGTGGAACAATTTGGTAGAACCTTTGAATCATAAGGAAACCATTGATGGGACAGTCTGCTCCTGAATCAGAATGGGACCAACACCCTTGTGTGGGTGGGTTTGTTCATGCTCTTGGGTGGAATTTAAAGTAGTTCCCCAGAGGGAGGGGATATAGTGTGTTAGTATGTAGGGACACAGCCTACTTTAGTGAAGGAATAAAGGCAGATCGAGTTCAGCCATGTTGAGTTTCAGGGAGGAAGGCCAGCTGGGTGGTCTACTCGTTTTTGCACAGGGTAAAATGGGTAGGAGAGATGGGTTGGAGGGCATGGATTGACACCTAGAATTAGATGCTGTTGTTTTCACAGAGACATGGTTGAGGGAGGGGCAGAACTGGCAACTCAACATTCTCAGGTACAGGATCTTTGGGCAGGACAGAGAAAGGTGCCAAAGAGAAGGTGGCTTTGTGTTATTTAAAAGGAGTCTATTACTGCAGTAAGGAAGGACAATATCTTAGAATGGTCTTCAAATTAGGCTTTGGGGCAGAGTTTAGGAACAGTCACACAATGGGAGCATATTGTCAATCCCCAACAGTCACCCGGGCAATGGAACAAATGGATAATTATATCAGGGAATTTCAACTTCATCAGCATGAGTAGGATAACAATAGTGTAAAAGTTTCAAGGGAGCAGATTTCTTTAAATTTATACAGGAGAGCTTTTTATATCAATGTGTAGAAGGTCCAACATGGGAGAGTGCAGTGCAGGACCTAATTTGGTGGAACGAAGCTGGACAGCTGTTTGAGGTGACAGTGGGGGAGCATTTTTGTAACAGGAACCGCAGCACCAAATGTTTTCAGTTTGTTCGGGGAGCGGAAAGGGATGGTCTGCAAAAACGGGCTCTGGAATGATGTGTTGTTCGTTTGACCCAGTTCTGTTTTGGAAACACTTTATCCAAACACTCTAGTTGATGAAGCGGACAAGGGGGATACAGAGATCCGTTTGTGGTTCAACTCAATTTCATTCACAAAATGCTCCTTATTAAAAATACCACCTGACTATTTTCCAATATTTATTTAGCTTTATCCATCTGATATATTACCCACAATGGTCCACATGATTGATCCGGGGTGTTAGAATCTCCATTCTCTCCGATGTATTGCTGGCTCTCTTTCACAAAGCTCGTTTCACAGGTCAGGGCAGATCTTCTCCTGGGTCTTTTGGGGTGGCTCATCATCTTCTGCCATGAGTCTTGCTGTGCATCTTCCCTGCAAGTCTTCAGAGTCTTCACTGAATCATCATTGAGGTTTCTTTGTGTCCTCATGAGATGATGGAGTTGGGATGTGTGCTTTTGTCCCCCGCTTGCGCCTGTCCTTCCAAACATTTCTGTAGCCTTTGTCCACTGGGGTCATAAACTGGGTTTAAATCATCCAATGGGATTGTGTCAACACCCTTCAGTATTGCCATGCTGGGAGGTATGATATACACATACTCAGAAAGTTCTCACTTTCTCCACACACTCAGGCAGTCAAGTTGCCAGAGAGTCGAATCGATACTCCTCCAATACACGACTCTTGGTCTGGTTGTAACTGGTTCCTCTTGATCCTTTGTGATTGGTTTGACCTTGGCTTCTTCTATTCCCTGAAGCCGACAGCTGCTGGCTGCACTTTAATTTCATTTGGCCACTTTTCTGTCAGGCTTGATTTCTCCCACTGTGGGTCAATTCAGAATGTTCAGTTTTGGGCCCATAGGTTGCTTGACCACAGGGTTATGGCAAAAAAATAAAGCAGGACCTGGCCAAAGTAAACCAGGAACACAGCTTGCTGAGGGTGAGTTTACAGCAGAACAGCGGGAGGTGTTCAAAAAAAGGTAATGCGGTGAGTACAGGTCCAATAAAGTCCCTTTTGGATAAAATGTTGGAGCAACAAACATTCCATGCTTTAATTTCAGTGAAAGACCAACATACTAAATAAAGCACAACAAAATAATATCAATCATGACAGACTTTACTCTGTATCGGACTAGACCAGGAACAACATCAGCTGGGATCAGAACAATCAACAGGAGCTGAAATTAAAATCAAGGCAAACTGAACCACGGCTGATCTGTATCTCAAAGTCATTTCAACTAAAGTTTAAATTGGGCTCCAGTGTAACTCATTAAGATGTGAGCAACATATCCAGGAAATTGCAAACTCTCAGCTCTCAGGTCTTTGATCATCATTTCCCACAACCCTCTGCAGCTCCTGTTCTGTTCAATGACATTCCCACTTCCACCTCTGATGTCCTTGGTTTAATCTAAACCTTTCCTCACCCCCGCCCTGGTTACTCCTCTTCTTATAACCCTCATTTATTCCCATAGTCCAAGAAACAAAGACAAAGGAACATACAAAGAGCAGTAGACAATTCAGCCCATCATTTCAATCATGATTGGTTATTTTTCTCAATGCTACTTTCCTTCATTACCTCCATATCATCTGATTCATTGGTCTTAGAAATCTTTCCGTTCCTATCTCGAACATACTCAATGATTGAGGTCCCACATCCCTCTGGGATAGGGAATTCCACAGATTCCCCACCTTCTGGATGAAGAAATTCCACCTTATCTCAGTCTAAATTGGACGGCTTACTTTCCTGTGATAATGCCCCATAGATCTTGACTCACCAGCCAAAGGAAACGTTGCCACCAACATCCACACTGTTGTGTCCTTGAAGCACATTGAAAGTTTCAATTTAATCACCTCTGATTTTTCAAACTCGAGAGCGTACAGGCCAGTTTCCTCACTCTCCCATCCAACAAACCCACCATCCCAGCGATTACTCTGCTGACCCTCCACACAACTCCCTCGATGGTAAATCTGTGCTTCCTTACATTCAGGGACAAACTGTCCACAATCCAGGTGTGGTCTCCCCAATACTTTGTCCAACTGTAACAAGGCATCCTCACCCCTGGACTCAACTCCCTCAACTTTTGCCTTCCTTAGTGACTGGTGCAGCATCATGCTGACTTTTAGTAAGTCCTGAACACAGTAACACAGATCCCTTTGGACATCAATAATTCCCAAAATCTCACGATTTTTAAAATATTTTGCCTTTCTGTTTCCTTTGGTAAAGTAGCTACCTTCACATTTATTCACATTATATTCCATCTGCCTTGTCCTTTCCCATTCATTGAGCCTGGCCACTTGATGCATCCTTGCATCTTCCTCACAGCTTCCAACCTTATCTACTTTTTATACCATCAGAAAGTTTGGAACCATTCCAATTGGGCCTGACATCTAATCCATTTCTCCAGCTGTTGAACACTGTGGGCCTTCCATTGAGCCACACAGTACACCACAAGGAACAGTCTGTCTTCGTGTGAGACACCCTTTTCCTCCTACTCTTTGCTTTTGGTCATCTTTCTTCACATTATACTTTATCTATCATGCATTTGCCCACACAGTCAGCATGTCTGAGGCGGTAATTGAACCCGGGTCTCTGGCGCTGTGAGGCAGCAGTGCTAACCACTGTGCCACCGTGCCGCCCATTACACATTATACTTCACATTATACTTTATCTATCATGCATTTGCCCACACAGTCAGCATGTCCAAATCACACTGCAGCATCTCTCCGTTTTTCTCATAGCTCACCCTCTCACTCAGCTTTCTGTCACCTGAAAATTGGAGACTTTAAATTCAGTTCCCTTTTCAAAATTATAAATCAATATTGAGAATAGCTAGAATCCAAGCACTTATCCCTGTGGTACCCCACTAATTGCAGTTGTCACTTAGAAAATGAACTATTTATTGTGATTCTTTGGCAAAAAGGTGACAATCAGTTCTCAATCCATTTCATTGCAATATTCCAATCTCAATGGGCTTTAATTTTTCATGTTAATCTCTTCGGTGGCTCCTTAACAACAGCCTTCTGAATGTAACTTAGTGTTCACAGCAAAAACACCAAATCAAAATTGAAATGATGAGAAGGCAAGTGACTCATTAAATTCCTGGTCCACATCGATGTGACTGAACTGTGTTTGTCTGACTTTTTTCAATCTTTTTCTTCCCTTAACAGTCATGTCAGATCTGTCTTGTGAGACTGCCTTCATATGGGAGAGGAGAAATTCAGAAATGGTAAAACCAGTTATAAATTGTGCTTTGGATGAAACAGTTTGTAATCAGTTTAAGTTCATCTTGTTCAGTTCAGTAACTGGTCTGTGTTTCCATTTATCCTGAGTGTCACGGTCAGGCAAATTGGGGACTTTAGAACATTTGAATAAACCTTTCCCCATTGCGACAACTCTTGGAATAGTGGGCTTGATTTCCAGGGAGTCATGGCGCTGTAGAATTTAAAATTACACATTATCATTACACCTTTCATGTGTTGGAAATAATCAGGGGTGAGGATCCATTGTCATGATAATTGTTGCAGAGATTGTAAGCATTGCTATATAATTTCAGGGTAAATTCACTGATGACAAATCATAAATAACAAATATTACCAGATTCACTTCATGGAAACCTACTCAGTAATGTCTGTTCGCCAAAGGGTTAAGAAAAGGTTAAAGAGAAACATTGAAAGACAAGAAATGGAATAAGGAATGTGTTCAAACTGCAGACCCCATGGCAACAAGAGAACTGTGCTGAACTTCCTCTTTACTGACAGTTTTATTTCTTTACCTCCTGAGAAACAAGTGATGAAAGACACTGCAGTTGGCTGGGATACTTTGTGTCTTGAATTATTAACTGGACATACAATATACTGAGTGGAGAAGCAGGGTTGCTGGTCTGTTGAGATGATCAGTGGAACTCTATTTGCTGTGATCCTGTCCCCGTGTGTTGCTTTGGACAAGTATCCACTTTTGAGAAGTTAAACTTGTTATAAATGACCTTTCTATGGTTCGTGCTGCTGTGGAGTTTGTGAGAATTTTATAAGTTTGAACATTGAGAACTGGAGGGGAGAGTCACAAGGAGAATTTCACTGTCTGAGGATTGTTTGGTGCAGCTGACACAGAGCTCCATAGGCTGGGATCACCGGCCAGAAAACAGAGTGTTCTTCCCATCCTTTTCTGTCATTCACTTATTGGGAGAATGGGACTGAGGGACAGGCTGCACCATTAAATTGTGGATTTGGAGTGGATTAGATTAGTCTGTGTTCATTGGGTCTCGTTGGGGTGGATTTGAATGACAACCTCCTGTTTTACAAAATTGGTGCATTTACAGCTTTGTGATTCAGAATGAATTTCACCAATGGACCCATGCTGACACTCACATTAATTCTCTATTCTCAAGCTGCCCCGTCACACTCACTGAGAATGTAGAGTGTCTACCTGTGCTCCCACCATTTCCCAGCTCTTTAATGGACAGACAATACTGTGGAAAAAATAACTGCAGATTTCACCATCTACAGAATGAAGAGAGAGTCCAGCTACATTAAATGTGATTTTGACGATCTGGTTGAACACCAGCTTCCAACTGAGCCCAGGAAACAGAAAAGACGAAGCAACATTTGCTGCACAAATTGGAATTTCACTGTTCCCAAAATCCCAGGAATGTTCTGATGAAGAAGGAAGCCATTGGGCCCATTCATCAGCACCAGCTCTTTGAGCATTTTAACTGAGTGCCAATGCTTGCCTTTGCTCCACCCTACACATTGCTTATGTTTAAATAACCACCCAATAGCCTGTTAAATGCCACAACTGGACCTTAAGACCAGAGGATATTGCAGCAGAATTAGGCCATTCAGCTCATTGTGTTGGTTCTGCCATTCAGTGAGATCATGGCTGCTCTGATAGTCCCCATCCCTACTTTCCTGCCTTTTCCCCATAACCCTGGACTCCATTCCTGATTAAAAATCTGTTGCTATCAGAATCGAAGTTACTGCCCTCTATGGTAAAAAATTCCTCAGATTCACTTCCTCTGAGAGATTAAATTCATCCTCATCTCCATCTTAAATCACAGATCCATTCCTATGAGCTTTTGCCCTCTGGTCCCAGACTCCCACAAAGGGAAACAACCTTCTCTCCATATCCACTCTGTCATGGCTGAAAGAAACTGAGATGCTTCAAATCTTCTTTTTATTCTTAACTCCAATTAGGACAAGCACCTCCTTTGGATGGAGAAAAACAAATCACGTAAACATATTAAGGATTTAATCGAAGAACATTTGGAAAATTATAACCTAATAAAACCAAGTCAGTGTGGCTTCATGAAAGGGAAATCATGTCTGACTAATTTATTTGAGTTTTTTGAGAAAGTCTCACACAGAGTGGCGAGAGGGGAAACAGTAATTGTGTTGTGTTTGTTCTTCCAGGAGGTGTTTGCTGCGGTACCTCACAAAAGGTTAGTTCATTTGATAAGAGCTCATGAAATTGGATGCAGGATGTTATTGTGGCTAGAGAAATGGCTAATAGGCCAGAAACAGTGAAAAGGGATAAGGGGTTCTTTTACAGGGTGACCAGTGGGGTTCCACAGGGATTAGTGCTGGGACCATAACTGTTTACAATTTATATTAATGACTGGGAAAAAGAAAGTCAATGTACTGTAGGAACATTTGCAGATGACACAAAAATAGGTGAAAAGTCAGTTTGTGGGAGAGACATAAACAGTTTACTGAGATATTGATCATTTAAGAAAGTGCGCAAAAAGCTGGCAAATGGCGTCTAATGTGTGAAAATGTGAAGTTGTTCATTTTGGAAATAAGAACAAAAGAACAGAATATGATTTAAATGGAGAGAAATTGCAGAAAGCTGCAACACAAAGGGATTGGGTAAACCTGTGCACAAAACTCAGAAAGCTCGCACACAGGGTTAACAGGTAATCAGGAAGGCAAATGGAATGTTGGCCCTTATTTCAAGGGGTTTGGAGTATAAGAGTAGGGAAGTCTCACTGCAATTGTACAAGGTGCTGGTGGAACCAGATCATGTGTACTGTCAGCAATTTTGGTTCACCTTATTTAAAGAAATATTTATTTCATTGGAAGTAACTCAGAGACGGATCATGAGGATGATCCCTGATATGAAGGGATTGTCTTATGAGCAAAGTCTGAACACATTGCGACTCTCCTCACTTGAGTTTAGAAGAATGAGAGGTGATCCCTTTGAAGCGTACAGGATTCTTAAGGGGCTTGATAGAGTAAATGCTGAGACGATGTTTCCTCTCATGCGAGAGTCTTGGACCAGAGGCCAGAGTCTCAGAATTAAGGGGCACCAATTTAAGACTGAGATGAGGAAGAATATTTTCTATCACAGGATTGTGAGCCTTTGGGCTCTTTGCTCTAGAAAGCTGTGAGAGTAGAGTTTGCGTATGTTTAAGACTGAGATTGATAGTTTCCAGGAAAGTGGATGTGAGGAATGTTTGTTCAGCTGGGAATCTCGGGGTGCTGGTACAGAATTCTTTGAAGTTTGCATCACATGTAGACAGGGTGGTTAAAAAGACATTCCACACTTGCCTTCATTGCTTAATCCTTTGACTATAGGAGTTGGGATAACAGTGATATTGAAGTTGTACAGGATATTGGTGAGGCCTCTTCTGGAATACAATGTCCAGTTCTGGTCACCCGGTTATAGGAAGTAGATTGCTAAACTGGAGATTGTTCTGAGGTGATTTACCAGGATGTTGATGCCTATGGAAGGGTTGTGTTCTAAAGAAAATTTGGCTAAGCTGGGACTTTTCTCACTGGAGCATAAGAGGTAGGGAGGCCACCTGATAGAAGGTTATAAAATAAAGAGAGATATTGAGAGAGTCAATGGTAGTTGTCTTTTCCTGAGGATGACGGATCCCTCAACTAGGGAGATCATTTTTAAGGTAAGAGGAAGAGATTTAAAAACGATTTAAGGGCTTTATTTTTTACACAGAGCGTAGTTCAAGGGTGGAATGAACGACCTGAGGAACTGGTCGATAGGTCCAATTGTAATGTTTAAAGATATTTGAATAAGTATATGATTAGAAAAGGTTTGGGGGGATGTTGGCAGGAAAGGGCAGATGTGACTAGTTTAGTTTGGGATTATGTTCATCATAGACTGTTTGGACCAAAGGGTCTGATTCTGTGCTGTATGACACTGTGACTCAATTGAATAATGGAATAGGCTCATAGGGCTGAATGGTCTAGTCTTGTTCTAAATCTTCTGATTAACCTCCTCAATAATTTCTACACTTCCCAAAAAGAACAATATTGCATTTTTCAATATTGTATTCCATTTGCCACATTTTAACCATTCACTCCACCTGTCTCTGTCTCTCTTCTCTTGACACCTCACTTTCCTCCTTATCTTGGTGCCATCACCAAATTGATCTTCCATCCAGAATCAGCGATTGCTGTGCTGGAGTCTCTCATTCTTCATCCAGAATGGTGTTCCTTCAAATCCATGCTGCATCTCCTCCTCCATCTCCCTGAAGTGGGATGGAATATTGCTGGACAAGGGGACACAACCTTCCAGGGGAACCCACCCTGACTCACTAACTGAGATGTAGGTCCAACAGACTGATCATGGGACCATCACTGGCTCCATGCCCTCTACCTAGAGCTGGAGGGGCACAAATATGACCCTCGCATTTGTCTCCAATCTACCCAGTTTACCCCATTTATCTCAGCCACACTATGCCTATGGGAAAGACTGAACAGTCAGACTGTTGTTCATTTATTGTTTTTTTTTATTTTGAAGGTGCAAACATCCCAGTCCTTCTCCAGTCTCCACTCCTAGAAGTGGTCACCGAGGATCACACTGCCATGTTTCAGTGCACCAGGAGGAACACCGCAGTGATACACACCGATGTTGACTGGTATCGGTTGGTGAGATGGATTAAGGTGATCTGGATTTTAACACATGATGTTAGAAACATCACACAATGTTACCTGTGATTCATTGAGTGATTCCAGTCTTCCAGAGACCCCTCCAGTAACAGCTTCATTCTGACCATCACAAATGTGTGGCCCAGGGACACTGGGATCTGTTATTGCGGGGTTTCTGGTAGTGTCCCTGGTGAAGGAAGCCACCTCATTGTAGACAGTAAGTAGTTTTGACATGACAATCACCTCCAGCAATAAACTTGTGCCCAATGAATGAATTGGAGATCAGCTTGTGATCAAGAGGATTGAGGACGTGATGGAGAATGATCTTGGGGATGGATTCACTGGTGGGAGGAAGCTGAGCTCAGGTTCAATGTTGGTGAATGGTGAGAGAAAAGGGATTTTTTGTGGAAATGGGAGGAGGATCTTGTGGGAAATTTGGAGTTTTATCCCACAGAATAAG
Source organism: Chiloscyllium plagiosum (assembly GCF_004010195.1). Taxonomy (NCBI): domain Eukaryota; kingdom Metazoa; phylum Chordata; class Chondrichthyes; order Orectolobiformes; family Hemiscylliidae; genus Chiloscyllium; species Chiloscyllium plagiosum. Next base: position 3,849,800 of record NC_057718.1, on the reverse strand, counting down.
TGACATTAATTCCATTCAACTCACAAGCGAGTCAGTGCCATCGGGCTGGATGTGCAGAGTCAGGGAGACTGCTCTGCGAGGTGACACATCTGCAAGGAGTCTCCCAAGGATTGGGAATGAACCATAGAGCACAAAAGGGCATACCCATCCAGGTTAAAGAAAACAACCCAAGCTTATCCAGCCTCTCCTCATGGCTGAAGTGCTCCATCCCAGGCAGTATCTCTCCACTCCTTCCAGTGCAATTACATCACAGGGAGAAGGAACCATGAGGAGCTCGGAGCCTCTGGTGGGAACAGGGAATGGGGTTGGTCTGAGGCTGGAGGCTGGAATCAGGAGCTGCCCTTTCTTCAAGTAATGTCACTGTACACTCAGCGCCTGCTGTGCCTTCTGGACCTTATTTAAAGGAGGTTAGCCAATCAGAGTTAGGAAGTCTTACTGCAGTGCCACAAGGCGCTGGTGAGACCACATCTCAAGCACAATGAGCAGTTTTGTTCCTCTTTTTAAGGAAAGCTATCATTTCATTGGTGGCAGATCAGAGAAAGATCACTTGTATGATCTTGATACTGAGGAATTGTCCTACGAGCAATGGCTAAACAGGTTCAGCAGCATTTACACTTTCTCAGGTACTGAAGCAGTTCATGTTCAAATGAAACAAGATCGAGAAAATATCCAGGCTTGGGTTAGCAAGGGGAAAGTAACATTCATGCCAAGCAAATGCCAGGCTATGCCCATCTCCAATAAGACAAACCACTGCCCCCTGCCATTCAATAGGATTACTATCACTGAATCCAATACTATCACCATCCTTGACCAGTAAACTTACCTGAATTTATGGAACCAACAGCAGGTCAGAGACTAGGAATGCTATGAGGAGAAAGTGAGGTCTGCAGATGCTGGAGATCAGAGCTGAAAATGTGTTGCTGGAAAAGCGCAGCAGGTCAGGCAGCATCCAGGGAACCTGGAGAAGGGCTATTCCTGAAGAAGGGCTTATGCCCGAAACGTCGATTCTCCTGTTCCCTGGATGCTGCCTGACCTGCTGCGCTTTTCCAGCAACACATTTTCAACTAGGAATGCTATGGTAAGTAACTCACCTCTGATTCCTTAAATTCTGTCCACCATTTACAAGGCACAGGCCAGATGTGTGATGGAATGCTCCCCACTTGCCCCGATGGGTACACAATCCTGGAATTCCCTTCCTAAAGGAATTATGGGTCTATCTACAGCACATGACTGCAGCGGTTCAAGGCAGCATCTCACCACCTAAAGGGCAACTCATGACGGGCAATAAATGCCCTTCCAGTGACACCTATGTTCTACAATGAATAAAAATAAAAGGTGGGACTGTCCTCACTGAGGTTTATGAGAATGAGAGGGGATCTCATTGAAATATATTAGATTCTTAAAGGGCTTGACAGGGTCAATGTTGAAAGAATGTTTCCCCTCATGGGAGAGTCTAAGTCCAGAGAATGCAGTCTCATAATTACAAAGTACCAACTTAAAACTGAGGTGTTGAGGAATTTCTTCTGTCAGTGCATTGTGAATCTTTGGAACTCCTTGCTACAGAGAGCTGTGGCTGGGCTGTATCCTTGTGTATATTGAAGTCTGAGACAGAGAGATTCTAGGTTAGTCGGGGAATCAAGCATTACAGGGAAATCACAGGGAAGTGGTCGTGAGGAATGTCGATCTGTCAGGATCCTATTAGATAGCATTGCAGGCTTGAGGGGTCGATTGGCCTCCTCCTGTTCCTATTTCTTATGGTCTCAGGTTCTTTAATTGTTTACACAAATAGTTATTAAAGTTATTTAATGAATTAAAGATATTTTGTTAAACCAGTTCCCTTTTTAATACAGAACATGTTCCATCTGAACTGTCCCTTTGAACAACTGGCAGCAAATTGTAACCCAGAGAATTGAATCTTAAATTCTTGATCTTTTCCTCAAAAGGTTCAAATCCTGTCATCCTTCTCCAGTTCCTGAGCCTCGAACATGTCACCGAGGGTCACACTGCCCGGTTACAATGCACATGATGAAAGCCGCAGTGGCACACACCACCATTAAGTGGCACCGACAAAAACCAAGGAGTCACACTGTGTGAATTTTAGCACATGGTAAAAATGACTCCACACATTGGATCCCAGGATTCACTGAATGATTCCAGTCTTCCAGAGACTCCTCCAGTAACAACTTCCTTCTGACCATCACAAACGTTCAGCCCAGTGACACTGGGGACTATTACAGCTCAGTGCGGGGTAGTATCTATGGGAGAGGAAGCCAGATCATTGCAAAGAGTGAACAGCATTTACATGACAATCTCCTCCTGCCCAATGAATGAAATGGAGATCGGTTTGTGATCAAGAAGATTGAGGAAGAGATGAAGAGTGATCTCGGGGATGGATCCACTGTGGGGAGGAAGCTGAGCTCAGATGCAGCAATTTATTTAGTTGTTTTGTGACAAGTGGGTTTCAGTGGCTGGGCCAGCATTTATTGCCCATCCCTAATGGTTTGGATCAGAAATTGGCTAGCTGAAAGAAGATAGAGAGTGGTGGTTGGCAGGAAATGTATGTTCTTGAGTTAATTAATAGCAGTGTACCAAAAGGATCTGTTTTGGGGCCATTGCTGTTGGTCATTCCTATAAATGACCTAGATGAGGGAGTAGAAAGATGGGTTAGTAATTTTGTGGATGACACGAAGGTTGGTAGAGTTGTGGATAGTGCTGAAGGATGTTGCAGGTTACAGAGGTACGTAGATAAGCTGCAGAGCTGGGCTGAGAGGTGGCAAATGGAGTTTCATGCAGAAAAGTGTGAGGTGATTCACTTTGGAAGGAGCAACAGGGATGCACAGTACTGGGCTAATGGTAAGATTCTTAGCAGTGTAAAGGAGCAGAGAGATCTCAGTGTCCATGTACATAGATCCCTGAAAGTAGCCACCAACGTTTTAGGGTTGTTAAGAAGAAATACGATGCGTTAGCTTTCATTGGTAGAGAGATGGAGTTTCGGAGCCATGAGGTCATGTTGCAGCTGTACAAAAGTCTGGTGTGGCTGCACTTGGAGTATTGCGGACATTTCTGGAAGGATATGGAAGCATTGCAAGGGTTCAGAGCAGATTTACTCAGATGTTGCCTGGTATGGAGGGAAGGTCTTATGAGGAAAGACTGAGGGACTTAAGGCTGTTTTTGTTTGAGAGAAGAAAGTTGCGAGGTGACTTAATTGAGACATATAAGATAATCAGAGGGTTAGATAGGGTGGACAATGAAAGCCTTTTTCCTCAGATGGTGATGGCTAGTACGAGGGGCTATAGCTTTAAATTGAGGAGTGATAGATTTAGGAGAGATGTCAGAGGTAGTTTCTTTACTCAGTGAGTAGTAGGGGCATGGAACATCCTGCTTGCAACTGTGATAGACTCACCAACTTTATTGCACATAACAGATTAAGATAAAATAGAATAAACCAAACTATTTGCATATAAACTAATTCATTGAAATTTTAAAGCACATGGAAATAATAAAATCCCATTTATTTGAACACCATCACTTTGCAATTTTCACCTCCCAGGGAATATCCTGTTCTATCGTATTGATACGTTTGACTTAACTCTTTCTGTCTTCAAGCTTGAGCCTCTGAGAGGCTGTCCCTTGATTAATCACACAAATGAGCTGAAACTTTCTGAGTTTCAAATAATCCCTTTTGGACATCAATATTAATTTAGACATTATTTTGGAGCTGTCTGTGTCTGTGAACCTTGAGACTCCTCTCTGACATTTCCTTCTGGTTCCCAGACTCCTGCCAAGTTAATTTATCTCCAGCCCCCACCAATACCACTCAGGCATCAGCTCACAAAATCTGGTTCATAAACTCTGACTGTTTGAGAACATTCCTCTTCCTGCTTCTGTCATTGGGATATATGTTGAGTGGGACTGCTGACGGTTCACACTCACCTCCCCCATCAGAGTGCTCTGCAGTCACTCAAAAACTTCATTGACAGTGGGACCAGACAGGTAGCACCATAAATGGGTTCCTTCCTGTGGGTGCAGCAACACCTATCTATTCCTCTGAACATTCGATCCATTTCCATGTACTTTTTCAATTAACATCATGCGTCCGTGATATAGCTCAGGTTCCCAAGGTAACATTGACTAGTCTCTGCCAGGAGATCATCATTCACACCAGTCCCCAGAGCAGAATACTGGCTGGAAAGTGAGTTACACTCAGCGGGGCATTGTGTAAATGGCACTGGGAGGATTGTGAAGAGTCTGTTTCAGGGAAAGGTGATCATTCTGAGGAAAGCAGTGAGCAGAATGGGGGGAATGAGGGAACTTCCCAGAAGAGGCTGTGGTACGTGAGCAACGAGTGGGTCAGGGAGAAGGGAATGGAATCCATGAGGTGTTTGGAGAACCTGGTGGAGACAGGGAGTCGGTAGAGTCTGAGGCTGGAAGCTGTAATCATGGACCTCCCTTAATTCAGGCAATGTCACTCTACACTCTGACCCAGCTGTTCCTCTTTAAATATTTATATCACCAGTCATTAAAGTTATTTAGTTACTCAAATATGATTTGTTTGATCTGCTTCAACTCCACTGGTTCAATCTTAAGCCAATTCCCTATTTAATGTGTTCCACCTGAACTGCCTCTTTGAACAACTGACAGCACATTGTAACCTGGAGAATTGATTCTGAAATTCTCAATATTTTCTTCCTGAAAAGTACAAATCCTCCAATACTTCTCCAGTCTCCAAGCCTGGAATGGGTCATCGAGGGTCACACTGTCTGGGTACAGTGCATCATGAATGACAAACACCACCATTAAATTGTACCATCAAAAACCCAGGGTGCTGTAAGATGCAAATTTTAACAGATGGTAAATATGGCTCCATTCAATGGAGCCCAGGATTCACTGAGTGATTCCAGTCTTCCAGAGATCCCTCCAATAACAGCTTCATTCTGACCATCACAAACATTCAGCCCACTGTCACAAGGGTCTATTAATGTTCAGTGTGGGGAAAGATCTATGGAAGAGGTAGCCGGCTCAATGTCACGAGTAAATATAGTTTTCATAACAATCACTTCCAACTATGACCTCTTGCCCTGTGGATGAATTGGAGATCAGTTTGTGATTGTCTTGAATTCCCTACATTTTTGTAATCCCTAGAAGTCCGTTCATTGGAATTTCATGAACCAATTTGTGAAATTTCATTCTGGACCTCAGATGGAGTGACCACCTGATGGACCTCTGTCCATTCCCCATCACCTGGTACTTGAGCTGAACCCTATTTCCTCATTAATACTTTTGACTTTCAAATAATAACACTCAGGCATTGTTTCTGATTCCATTTCTGAGGATGCTGTTTGATAAAACTCTCTGAATTCAGGATCCATTTGTTGCATTTCTGCTGAAGAAGATATTCTGAACCTATCAGCCTCATTCTGTTCACCTTCATTGTATTCAATTAAACTTTTGAAAATTAATTCTGAGAACTGAAATTTCAAATCAACATGGTTACAGACTATTATTCCATGGTTCTAAAGCTATGAACCTGAGATATCATCATAACACAATGAGGATAAAATCCAGAATGTACCTCCAGTCACATTTCAGGTTATTTCATCTCCACTAATTGTTTCACGACGCATGGTGAGGCTAATATTATTGAACCTGCCAGGTCATTTATCAAAACAGAATAAAATACTTCCATCAGAATGTGTTTTACTCCTCTCACTGCAACCTCACTTCTACATTTAACAAGTCACTTTTTAATCCAAGTCTGTCTCATCTACATGAATGTCTCCAATTAATATTTACTCTTTCACTAATGTCTTTGGAAGATAAACAGGATCTTTAGGCAGCATCAGGGATTGACTTGCTCCAGTGTATCTCAAGATCTTTCTTGGTTTACCTCCTGGCTTTGAAGCTGAAGGAAAGACTCCCCCCTGCCCCCTCCCAAAACTCAGACCCTCCAGTGGCCTCACTCTCCTTGTTCATATTTAAAGGCAGATTCTCTGGACTGTCATGATTCCCTCTCCCTCATTCGTGCATTCAAAGCATTTACATTTTCTCTGCCCTACATTGTGGCTAAAGTAGTTATTTATTTTTGTGATATATCTTTTTCTGAATTTTTTTTTGATATTCCTATGACTCCAATTAGTCTCCCATTGAACTTCCAGCAATTGGCTTTGGCATGTTCAACCTTACGAAGATGGGAGAATGCTAATTTCTTTCAATTACTTTTTGGTTCCAGTCTTTCTCCTTTATTACTTCCATCTCCTTCTGTCAGTTCTAGAATATAAGCCTATAAGAAGATATGAAATAGGAACAGGGGTAGGCCATTCTGCCCCTCTAGCCTTCTCCATCATTCAATAAGGTCATGGCTGCTCCGATATTTCTACATCCACTTTCCTGCATTTCTCACATAATCCTTGAGTCCCAACTGATCAAAAACCTATCTATCTGCATTCCTGCCCATGTCTGGTAACTCATCAAGAATCTATCGATCCCAGCCTTAAATATACACAAGGATACTGCCCCCACAGATCTTTGTAGTAAGGAGTTCCAAAGATGCACAACCCTCTGAGAGAAGAATTTCCTCCTCATCGCAATCTTAAACTGGTGCTGCTTTATTCTGAGACTAAGCCCTCTGACACGAGACTGTCCATGAGGGGAACCATCCTGTCAGCATTCACCTGTCAAGTCCCTTAATAATCTGATAGGTCTCAATGAGATCACCTCTCATTCTTCTAATCCTCAGTGAGTAGAATTCCAACCTTTTCAGCCTTTGTTCAAAAGACAATCCCTCCCATCCAAGGAGTATCCCAGTGGCCTTCTCTGAACTGCCTGCAATGAAATTATAACTTTGTTTTAATAAGGGACCAAAACTGCTGACAATGCTCCAGATGTGGTCTCCCCTGCCCCTTGTCCAGTTGCAGTAAAGTTCCCTACTCTTACACTCCAACCCCCTTTGTAATAAGGGCCAACATTCCTTCCGCTTTCCTGTTTACCTGCTGCTCCTGTTTGCTAGCTTTCGGAGTTTCATGGACGGCTAATCCCAAGTCCTGTTGTGTTGCAGCTTTCTGCAGATTTTCTCCATTAAAATAATTCCCGGTTCCATGGTTCTCCCTTCCAAACTGGACAGTTGCAGATTTTCCCCATGTTATACTCCCAACGCAATGACCATTCTCTTAATTTATCGATATTTCTCTTTAAATTGTCTGTATCCCTCTTGGTGGAAAACTGCAAACAATGCAATTGTTATCTTTGTAGCCATCTCTTTTAGGATCCAATGATTCAAACCCTCAGGGCAATGGTAAGTATCTGCCTTTTACTCCTTTATTTCATCAAACACTTCTTCTCTATTAATGATGATGGTATTTAATCGCTTCTCCCATATTCTTTAGTATTAATGGGACATTTGACATATCTTCCATTGTAAAGACAAATACAAAATATCTGTTTAACTCCTCAGCCATTCTCCTGTTCCCTAGATCCATCTTTACAGTTTCATTTTCGAAGTGGCCTATGTACAATTTGACTGGTCTCAACATTTTCAAATATTTAATGAAGCTTGTATTGTCAATTTTTATGTTAATCACTGGTTTTCCCTCAGTTCATTTAATTTTATTTCCCTGTCTTTATTGTCTTTTTAGTTCTCAAAAACACAGAACACAAGACCCCTCTTTGATATCTCTCCCCAACGAGCATCTTCCCCATTCTTTACCCAAACCCCCACACACTAGGCTTTGTCATCACATGGGCTGCTACCACACACAATCCATCATCACCCACTAACTGTCCCCATTAGCAATTATTCATTCTCTCAGGCTGCCCTCCCTGTACCATGGTGCTGGGGTCAGTTTGTTCATCCTCCCGATAGCCTCCAGTCTCATCTGCACAGGAAACAAGAATCACAAAGCTGTTAGACAGCTCAAGGGCCAAGACTTGTTCAGCCTGACTTCCTGGATCCTCTGCCTGCCTTCCTCAGAATCACACCATCCTGCCCCTGACAATTGACTGAATTCAAAGTATGACTGCCTCCTGAAACGGTGTCCGAGTAACTCATACCCCCTCCCTGATGAGTCAGTGTTTAAAGTTCTGACTTCAGCTCAGCAACTCTGAGCCAGAGTTCATCAAGGAACCAACACTTACTGCAGATGAGCTACACTACGAACCACAATGAGGTCCACCAGCTTCCACATCATGGAGTTATAGCACAATACCTGGTCCCTCATCTGTATATTATTCGCTTAGTACTTAGTTTTTATTAAATGTTCTATTTGTCTTTTAGTTTGTAATCTGTCAAATATTTCTCCTATTTATCTTTAATCTAAAATTAACTTCTCATAGATAGACAAATGAGCAGCTATTACCTGGTGGCCTTCAGGTATTCCTGTGACATCACTCTTTGTTTTGTGTTGGGTCTCTGATCCTGAGCTTCAATTTATCCTGTTAAACAAAACCTGACAAATTATCACCCAAACAGCAAGTGAAAGCACCTCTTCCCCTGAGCACTGAATTCCCACGCTGCTCCAAAACCTCAGAGATGTGCATTCACTCAGGCTGTGCTTCACTCTGGATTTGATCTCTCCTTCCTGGTCATGTGAAATGTATTGATCTTCCATGATGATAATTTCCCTTATATTCAAATTTATTTTCCGTTGTTGAGTGATTGAAATCCCTGATCCTTGCTTTCTCTCTTGATAATTCTACAAATGTTCCATTTGGTTTCTTTCTTGTCATGCTAATTTTCAATCGATAGACCCAGCTTGATGGATCCAAGTTTCATTATTTTTATTTAATGAGGGGGTATTTCACTGCGACATAAGCAGGCAAGGCTGCAGCTTTGCTTTTAACAAGAAACAGAAGTTTATTACAGGACAAAAACCAAGATAAAATTGAATAAAGCAAGTTACTTATGTGTAATACAATTCAATGAAAGTTCAAAGCACATGGAAACAATAAAATTACCAGCACCATCCCTTCACAGTGTTCATCTGGAACTCAATGTATTGGTCACACTGGAGTTTCAATTTCAGATGGACAAAGGAAGTCAGAACAGTTTGCACCATTGCCAAGTTTCACTGGGTTTATTTTTTAATTCATGCTGAAACATTTATTAATGATTCATGCTTTATTTTAGTGAACTCACTTTAAAATTAATTGTTTTATTGAAAGAATTAACCCCACTGTTACACTCCTACAATCTGTCCTTTCTACTTGAATTTGAATCAGATGTCATCAGAAATTTCAGACAAGGTTTAATTTATTCAGATCTTTTCCCCTCAATCCTTCTCCAGTCTCTGAGCCTGGAACATGTCACTGAGGGTCACACTGCCCAGTTACGGTGCACCATGAGGAACGCCGCAATGACACACACTGATGTTCACTGGGACCAGGACTAACCAGTGAATAACACAGAGTAGGTTTTAACATGTGATGTGAGGAACATCACACAATGAAGCCCAGGATTCACTGAGCAATTCCACTCTTCCAGAGACCCCTCCAATGATAGCTTCACTCTGACCATCACAAACGTACAGCCCAGTGACAGTGGGGTCTATTACTGTAAAGTGTGGGGAGATATCAATGGGAATGGAACCCAGCTGACTGTAATTTTACAATAATCTGACACAGCAAACACTTCCACATGGATTTAGTGGAGACGGGATTGTGTTAAATTCCTCTGGGAGAGAGAAAGTAGAGAATTCAATATGGAAATGGAACATTTATCTTCTTCTGTTTTACTCATCGATATAATAAACTGTTTCCCCTCTTGGGCCAGTTCCTCAATCTCAAACTCTTTATCTTTTCTCTGCCTTTCTGCTTCTCCATCTCGTTTATTCTCAGTGTTGTATTTAGCATTCTCCTGTCTCTGTCTGGCTTTGTTTCATTCAGTCTTGGGACATGGCCATCTCTGGCTGGGCCAGAGCTTGTCCATCTTGAATGGCCCTTGAGAATAAATCTCTCAACCCAGAGAGCGGTGACAATGAAGACTATGACAATGAAGCTCATTCAGTTCAATACTGGCTCTTCATGCACCACTGCTCTCCACTTCCCTTTATCCTCACTGTCATCTCAGTGACAAAGATAAACTAGTAAGTTATTAGCTACCTTTCCTGTGTGATATCACTGGAGTATATTAATTTCTATCAATCAGGTTTGTGACATTAATCTTTGTGAAGTATCACAGACTGGGTTCCTTCATTAGCTTTGGGCTTTGTAGTCCATGTTCCTCACAGTCTGCACAGACTAACAAAACCCCAGGATAGGTGAATATATTGAGTAAATAGACAGTCTGTGGTTAATAGTGAATACCTATTTGGCTTCACAGTCACCTTCATTCCTTTTCCATATAAAAGCCTGTAGCTGCTCCCAGTATTCACATAGTGCTTAGTGAGCCCTTCAGCAAAAACCTCCAAATGAGCAAATTCAGTATAATTCTGCTTTGACCTGAGATTAGATGTGTCTGCACTGTATCTCCCATGTTGATTGTAAAACTATCTTTATAACATAACTTAAATAATCAGTGAAATTTTTGGTAATTTTTTTATTGTGACCTGCGTATTACATGAGAAATATTGAATAATATGCTGATGGATGACAATTTTTACATCAGTCCATCAGGACTCTTAGAAGGTTTCCCAGTATCCCTGAGTGTTGCAGTCTCTCAGATTCTCCTGGATTCTGATCTGGGATTTATGTATTTGGTTTAGGGAGTGCAGAATCTATCAGTCTGGGCTGTTAGACAAGGGGGAGACAAAACATGATTCCTGACAATTTTCCCTCATTTGGTTCCTGTTCCTTAATCAGACCTCAGAATCTTTTCCTATCAAATTCTGTGTGTCTGATTTACTTTCCTGTAATTAACCTCAGTCACTGCTGACTGTGTCCTAGGATTTTACAATCATCAGTGAGATTAATATGATTTTGATTGAGCCCAAGGTAAAATTCAGGATGTTTGTAAAAAAGGTGTTCCTGCTGTGATATGATCACAATTGGCCTTGGTGTGCTTTTTGGTCTTTAACTGATTTCATACATCATCAAACTGAACTGGAAAGAGGTGAATGTTGAACATACTCTCTCTGTCTAAAGGAACGAAGGTTGAAAGTTTTGCATTTTAATTGTCCAGTTAATGTTACATATTATTCGATCAATATTTATCAATTGCTAACAACTTCATACCTAGTCCTTTTTAAAAGCCTGAGCTCTGACCATGATCAACAATGAATTTCGTGCCTCTGCCAAATATCATTTTTCCAAAGCCTCGTAGCCCTTGAGGATATCTGAGGGATGTCCTGATTTCCAATGCAGTTCTGTTATCAGTCTATTCTCATTGTCATTTCAGTGATGGGAAATCAATTAGCAATTTAATTGTCAGATGTTCTGCGCTTTTCTTGAAAAGATTTGAATTTCCTCCAATCAGATTTGTAACATTGTTATCTCAAAGGACAACATTTACTGGGTTTCACCATTAGTTTTGTGCCAAAAACCAGCCTGTGGTTTCTGCTCCACACAGAGCCTGATACTGCCTGACAAAAAACCTGTCACAGTGAGGAAAGAATCGTTGCCTGTTGTAACAATGTAATTTAAGTGAATGGGTGTGATTTCTACCTGAGAAGGAAGGGGGAATGCATTGTCTGCTGGCCTCTCAGGTCACTTATCTTGACCCTGTGTCTTCATTTTATTTTGTCCATCTCTCTGACTGCAGGGAGATGAAGCAAGGGTAACCAGTTTCAGTATAGACAGACCCATTTACACCCACACCAGCCATCATGCACGCATGCAGACATGCGTGTGCACACACACTCATCTACACACAGACCAAAAACACACATACTTACACACATACTGAACACAATACACACATGTACACACACACTAATTTACATCCACAACATACACATGTGTGCACCTAAACTCTCTCTCATATATACACTTGTGTACATATATACTCCACATTATGTGCACATCAACGGACACCCACAACATACTCTCTCTTACATATATATACACACAGAAAGACAGACATACAGACATGTGTACATACAAAATACAAATGCACTTGTGTAAACACATATATACATACACTGAGAAACACATACACAAACTCTCAGACTTACAAATACACACACACATAGTCTAACCTATCTACACACACTCTCACAGAATCACTAAAGTATAGAACCAGGCCATTTGGCCCATCAAGTCCACATTGACCCTCTGAAGAGCATCTCACCGAGACCTGCCTTCCTACCCTACCCCTGTAACCTTGTATTTCAATAACTAATCCCCCTAGCCAGAACACCCCTGGACAGTATGGGTAATTTAGCACGGTCAATCCATCTAACCTGCACATCTTTGGACTGTGGGAGGAAACTGGAGAACCTAGAGGAAACCCATGCAGAGGTGAGGAAAATGTGCAAACTCCACAAAAACTGTCGACCAAGGGTGGAATGGAAACCTGAATCCCTAACACTGTGAGGTAGCAATGCTATCCACTGAGCCACCATGCTGCCCAACACACATGCAGACACACACACCACAATGCACAGACACCAACACACACCACAAACACCAACACATACACTCACAGACACAAACTGTCAGATACTCAAACACACACCCAAAGACAGACACATACTCAAAGGGAACCTTTTTTGCAATTGGTCTACATTCAGGCTAATTGTCACAGGGTGTTGGTTTTGTTTTTACAAAATTGTGAATTTTACCCGCTATCTGTTAGCCATAGAGTTATACGGCAAGGAAACAGACTCTTTGGTCCAACTCGTCTGCACTAACCAGATATTATAAACTGATCAAGTCCCATTTGGCAGCATTTGGCCTATATTTTTGGAAGGTAAAAACAATGACTGCAGATGCTGGAAACCAGAGTTTAGATTAAGAGTGGTGCTGGAAAAGCACAGCAGTTCAGGCTGCATCCGATGAGCAGTAAAATCTATGTTTCTGGCAAAAAACCTTCATCAGGAATACAGTAGATTTTACTGCTCCTCGGATGCTGCCTGAACTGCTGTGCTTTTCCAGCACCACTCTAATCTAAACCCATATTCTTCGAAATACTTCCTATCCATGTACCTATCCATCTGCCTTTAAACGTTGCATTTTTATCTGCCTCCATCACCTTTTCTGACAGGTCTTTCCATACATGCACCACACTTTGAGTGAAAAGGTTGTCCCTCAGGTTCCTTTCAATTCTTTCCCCTCTCACCTTAAACTAATGCCCTGTATTTTTGGACTCCTTTACACTGAGAAAAAAGACCTTGGCTATTCACTTTATCCATGCCCTTCATGATTTTATAAACTTGAAAAACTTCACCCCTCAGGCACTGATGCTGAATATTATGCAATCATTGGTCAACATCCCCTTTTCTGACCTTATGATGAAGGAGGGTCATTGATGAAGCAGCTGAAGATGGTTGGTCCAAGGACACTACCCTGAGGAACTCTGCAGATATGTCCTGGAGTTGAAATGACTGACTTCTAACTACAATGACCATCTTCCTATGTGCCAGGCATGACGCCAACCGGTGGTGAGTTTCCCCCCAAAACCAATTAATTTCAGTTTTGCTCAGACTCCTGGATGCCACACTCAATCAAATGCAGCCTTAATGTCAAGGGATGTCACTCTCACCTCACCTCTGGAATTCAGCTGTTTTAACCATGTTTGAACCAAGACTGGAATGAGGTCAGGAGCTGAGGAGGTTTGAAGGAACCCAAATAGGGCAGCACTGAGCAGGTTATTGCTGAGCCGTTGAAGACTCCTTCCAACACTATACTGAAGATCAAGAGTAGATTGATGGGACAGCATTGTCTGGGTTGGATTTGTTATGATTTTTATCCATGGGACATACCTGGGCAATATTTCACATTGTTAGATTGATGCCAGTGTCAAAACTGCACTGGAAGAGCTTGGCATGGTGAGCAACATGTTCTGGAGCATAAGTCTTTAGCATCCTTGTTGGAATGTTGTCAGGGCCCATAGTCTTTGCACTATCAGGGTCTCCAATCAATTATTGATATCACATGGAGTGAATCAAATTGGTGGAAGACTGGTATCTGTAATATTGGGGACCATTGCAGGAGGCTGAGATGGATCATCCACTGGGCACTTTTGGCTGAAGGTTGCTATGAAAACTTCAGCCTTTCTTTTTTGCACTGGTGTGTTTGGTTCTTTCATTACTGAGGATGGGCATATTTGTACAGCATCATCCTCCAGTGAGTTGTTTAATTGTCCACAACTATTCATGACTGGATGTGGAAGGACTGCAGAGCTTAGATCTGATCCACTGTTTGTGGTCTTCCTTAGCTCTGTCTATCACTGGCTGCCGATGCTGATTCGTAGCTTCACCAGGTTGATACCTCATTTTCAGTGATTCCTGGTGCTCCTCCTGGCATGTCCTCATGCACTCTCCATTGAACTCATGATGAGGCCATGACTAAATCAAAACCGAAAGAACTGTTGATGCTGTAAATCAGAAACAGAAATTGATTGAAAAGTTCAGCAGGTCTGGGAGCATCTGTGAAGATAAATTGGAGTTAATGTTTTGGATCTGGTGACCCATCTTCAGAACTGGGAAAATGTTGGCTTCTAATTTTAGGGCCTGAATGTTTCCATATCCTCGCCCTCAACCTCACACATCAAGCCTTATTATCAGATAGTCTGCCCCCACTAACAGTCTCCATTAACAGCTAGTCACTCTCCTAGCGAGATCATTATCCATTGCTTTGTCTGTCCAACTGTTCTTCTCTCTCTTTTGGCTCTAACTCCATTCATGCTTTTAGCCCCCACCCCTCCCCCAGCTTCTGCACAAAAATCAACATTTTACCAAACTGGTGGCCATTCCTAATTACCAGACAGCAGTTAAGAGTCAACCACATTGCTGTGGCTCTTGAAACATATGTAGGCCAGACCATGTAAGAATGGCAAATTCCTTCCTTAAAGAACGTTAGTGAACCAGACAGCTTTTTCTGACAATTGGTAATGGCTTCCTGGTAATCATTGGATTTTTATTTCGAGAATTCCATGGAACTCAAATTGCACCATCCAATGGATTTTGCATGAGTCCCATGAACATTAGTTGAGTTTCCAGATTAATAGTCTAGCGATAACCACACAACCATCATCTCATCGCTTGACTGATCTAATTCCTCATACAAGAGGCTGTTTAGCCATTGGGCCTGTAAGACTAAAGATATATATCTTTCCTGCATTGAGCAAGTTATGAAACATCCAAATACACAGAATTACGATAGTTTAACTGTTTATCCATGCAGTTTTTGAATTTGTGAGCTTTCCCCCCTCAAATAGCTTCCCAAGCAGTGCATTCCAGACACCCATCACACTCTGGGTGAAGAAGGTTTTCTCAAAACTCCTGTGAATTTTCTGCCTTTCACTTTAAAGTTCTGCCCCCTTGTTACTGACCCTTTGATGAATGGGAACAGCTGCTTTCTTATCACCCTTTCAATACCTTATTCATCCCCACCACCCTTCCCTCCGAACCTCACAATCTTCTCTGCTCCAAAGGAAGCAACCCAAGCTCATCATCTCTCTTCACATCTGAAATGCTCCATCTCAGACAACATCCTGGTCAATCTCCTTTGCACCTCCTCCATGGTAATTCCATCCTTTCTTTAGTGTGGTGACCAAAACTGCACAAAGTACTCCATCTGAGGCCTAACCAAAGTGCTGTACAGCTGTAACATAACCAACTCGCACTAATAAACTGTACCTCAACTGAAAATTGCAAGCATCCCGAATGCCTTCTTAACTGGACTGTTAATCTGGCCAGCCACCTTCAAGGATCTATGGGCAAGCACATAGAGATCACTTTGTTCCTCGCAGTTTCCTAGTATCCTCCTCTTCATTCCTCAAGACCCTTGTCTTGTCACTTCTTCAAAAGTGCATCATCTCACATTTATGATGATTAAATTCTATCTGTTACTGATCTCTCTTTCTTTCATTCACCTGCGTATTTTGCATCTGACTTATTTTTTCTCTCATTTTCCCTGCCTGCCTTCCTCTACCTCTGGTTCACATGCTCCCTGCCTGCCCTTTCTTGCTCCTTACTGTATCACTTGCTCGCTTTCATTCTATCTCTCAATCTATCTTGCTTTTACTTCTCTGTCTGTGGTCTTCTCTCTGTCTCTCACAATTACTTATTATTTCTCCATCTCTCGCTCTTTTTAAATATCTCACCACTTATTTTTACATCCCTCTTTCCCCTCGGGCACCCCTGTTTGTCTATCTCTCTACCTCCTCATTCTCCCCCCTCTCTCTTTATCCCCCTCACTTATCATTTTTCCTTTAGAAATGCTTGCTAACAGTTCTTGTTCAAAACAAAATTTTCTACATTACTGCCAATTCTATTCCAAATAGTTGCTTCACTGATAATCACTGACTGGTCTATAATAACTGTGCTTAACTTTACAACCTTTTGTCAAAATAGACATGATGTTTGCAAGTCTCCATTCTTTTGGTTCCTCTCCTGAGTTAAGGGAGGACTGAGTGATTAAGGTCAATGTCTCCTCAATTTCTCCTTCCACTTCATTGAGTATGACTGGATGCAGTACATCCGGTCATATATCTTGTCAACTTGGAGAAACAATAGTTTATCCAATAACAACTTCTCATCAATTCTCAACACTTTATCACCTGCTTTGTCACCATGTGTTGTGACAATGCTGTAAGACATCACCCAAAAGAAACTGTGCGCTGAATAGGCACATCTGTTTGAGATCAGCGAAACGGTAAGTTAATATAAATATTTAGCCATCCAGCTCCTTAACAGGAAAATAATGATAATCAGACTCTACTTATGTCAATGGCAACAGCTGCACCCAACAGTCCCTGTGTTTGAGGCAATCCTTATGTCACAATGCAATGATGGATAGTACAATGCACTGGCGCACAGTCAGGGAGCAAGTCATGAATGGTGGAGCATGCGCACCCAGATGTGTATTGCATTGCTGATGATAGACAGGGTTATGTTTCCTGCCTCTGGGTGTTTTCAAATGAAGCAGCAAGAAAGGCCCGAGGGGGCAGTGCAGCTCGAGGAGAGGAGAGGCTTCCTTTCCATGTGAGTACTGCAGAGCTTTGCAGGGCCGATGTTTGTAACAGAAAATGGGAGAAGGTGGAGGTCTTATCTTGATTTTTGGAGTCGATACCTGCTTTAGCTCTGACACGGCATTGTTGTATTCATCCATAAAGTCTGAACTCACATGAAATCAGATTATAGTCCAACAGGTTTATTTGAAATCACAAGCTTTTGGAGTGTAGCCCCTTCTTCAGGTGAAGTGCCCCTCATGTCCTTCTGAAATCTTTCTTCTCTCACCTTAAAAATGTGTCCCCTAGTTTTGAATTCCCCACACCCTAGGGACAATGCCCATGATATTCACCTGATCTTTGCCCCTCATGATTTTATAAACATCTAAAAGGTCACCCTGCCACCACCAACGCTCCAGTGGAGAAACTCCAAGGCTATTTTTGTAACTCAAACCCTCTATTCCTGGCCACATCCTGGAAATCTTTTCAGAACCTTCTCCAATTTAATAATGTTTTTATCCAATAGCAGGACGACCAGAACTGCACACAGTGCTCCAGAAGAGGTCCAGTTTGAGGGTGGGTGGTGGTGGTGGTATTTATTGCAGACAAAGTGGCAGCTTGGGATGTGGAGATGCAACAAGTAACTGACTGATCTGTGGAGTGGGGACTTGTGTTCATTGACAAGGCCATATGCCTGCCAACAACAATGTGATTGCTAACACATCATCTGAAGAAGGAGCAGTGCTCTGAAAACCAGTCATTTAAAATAAATTGGTTGGACTATAACCTCGTGTCATGTGACTTCTATGTCCACCTCAATCCAATACCCGCATCACCATATAATTGCATGTTGAACAGCTTGTGAGTGTGAATGATTATAAACAGAAGCCATCGGACCTCTGGAAATTGAGGTGGAGTCATTTTCTCTGCAGTGAAAGCTAACTAATGTCTGAAGAAAGCCGGTGTATTTTCCCTTACCAGCTGCTGCAAGCTGTTGCTTTTAACCAGAATTTGTAAACCAGTCATTCTGTGTTTCCTGCAACGAAGTGGAAAACACTTGAAAAGAGAAAGAGAGAGAAGGAGAGAGAGAGAGAGAGAGAGATATCATCAAACAGCAAATCCTGATCGACAAACTAACCATCCCAATGAATCCTGTAGACAGAAACCATTGACCTGATTTATACAAATTCCTTAATTGTTAAGTTATGATAGAGAAAGCTGCAGGTCATATTAAGTTTCATTTATTTGTCAAATGTGAAAATGTCAGTTTTTAAACTGGTGTTACATCCTTGACTCCATTACATCAATTCCGCACTATGTCCTTCCAGTCTCTTCTCTCCTTTAAGTCTTCTGTTTTCTCTCAGATATTACTGTTTTCTCAAAAGCAATAATCACCAACATCACAGGCTTACATGCAAAATAATGTACCTTGCAACACAGA
Organism: Chiloscyllium plagiosum; assembly: GCF_004010195.1. Lineage (NCBI taxonomy): Eukaryota > Metazoa > Chordata > Chondrichthyes > Orectolobiformes > Hemiscylliidae > Chiloscyllium > Chiloscyllium plagiosum. The sequence goes on along the minus strand of NC_057718.1, from coordinate 3,831,318 downwards.
TTGAGACCATTCAGTTCATCCAGCTTGCAATGTTGCACAATAATTAGCTTTGAGTAAAATTTCTCAAGGAGTTTTAGAAGGTCCATTTGAGTAAGGGATATATTCAGCCAGTTACCTCAAACTGTAATGTTTTGGGAAAGCATTGTCAATGGCAGGAAATCATTCTGGACCAGGGTATCATGGAATGAAGCTCACAGGTAAAGGAAACATTTTGGATTCATAATGACACATTGCTTCTTCATAATCCATTCCAGATATTCTCAGCCACAGGAAGTAATTGAGGCCAGTTAGAGAGGAACCTGAAGGAGATGGTGTCCCATGTATCTGCTGACCTTGTCCTTTCAGATGGGAGAAGCTGTGGGTTCAGAAGCTACTGTTGGAGGAGCCTTGGTAAGTTACTGAAGTTCACCTTGTAGATGAAACAGACTGCCCATCGTTGTTGAAAGAGTTAGTTGTGGTGCCAATTGATCAGAGTGCTTCGTCCTGGATGGTGTGAATCGCCTTGAATGTTGTTGGAGCTATACTCATCCTGGTAATTGAGAAGAATTCCATCATATTCCTGCCTTCTGTTTTATAGAAACATGGTGGACAGGCTGTGGGAGTCAGCGTGCAGATTTCACCTGCTCATGGAGCCACAATATTTATTAAACTGATCCAGTTAATGAACGGTTTATTGTGGAGTCCCAAGGAACATTTTACTTAATTATCTGATGGGATGTAGGCATCGCTGGGAAAGCCAGCATTTGTTCCTAGCCCCTAATTGCCTCAGACTGAGTCACTTCACTGTTTATGTCAGAGGGCAATAAGAGAAATCCACATCAGTGTGGATCTTGTGTCACATGAAGGCCGGACCAGGTAAGGGTAGTGGATTTCCTTCCCTGAAGGACATTAATGAAACAGATGAGGTTTTACAAGCATTGATAGGGACATTGGGTAAGTCTGGAATTTTCTCAATATTACTCCATCAGCCTGTATTTATCTTTAATAATAGAGACTTGAAAGTTTAACAGAAAACAAAGGGATTTGTTTTCTCAAAATATATTGTATTCCATTGACATTCACTCTTTTGAGCCAGTTTCACATTCAGCTGGACCCTGGCTAATCTGTGCCTCATCGTCATTTAAACTACAGGTGGTTTCTGTGGTAACTCATTAAGATGTGATGAGTTGAGGACTCTGTCTCTGAACTGAATGGAGTTTAGAAGAAGTGGGGTGGGATCTGATTGAAACATCCAGAATACTGAGAGGCCTGGATAAAGTGGATGTGGAGAAGAGGTACCCACCAGTATGAGAGACTAGGACCTGAGGACACAGCCTCAGAGTGAAGGGATGGTCATTTAGAATTCAGATGAGGAGGAATTTCTTCACCCAGAGGGTGGTGAACCTGTGGAACCCATTGCCACAGAAGACTGTGGAGGCCACACCACTGAGTGTATTTAAAACAGAGATAGATAAGTAGCTGTATTGTAAGGACATTTCAGTCGTGATCAAATTGTGCAGCAGACTCAATGGGCTGAATGGCCCAATTCTGCTCCGATATCTCATGGTCTTGAGATTTTAAATGGGAAATTTCAAACTCTCAGCTCTCGAGTCTTTGGGCCATCATTTCCCAGGACCCTCTGCAACTCCTGTTCTGCTCAATGACACTCCAATAAGACCATAAGACCATAAAACATAGGAGTGGAAGTAAGGCCCTTCGGCCTATCGAGTCCACTCCACAATTCAATCATGGCTGATGGGCATTTTAACTCCACTTACCCGCATTCTCCCCGTAGCCCTTAATTCCTTGTGACATCAAGAATTTATCAATTTCTGCCTTGAAGATATTTAGCGTCCCAGCCTCCACTGCACTGTGTGGCAATGAATTCCACAGGCCCACCACTCTCTGGCTGAAGAAATGTCTCCGCATTTCTGTTCTGAATTTACCCCCTCTAATTCTAAGGCTGTGTCCACGGGTCCTAGTCTCCTCGCCTAACGGAAACAATTTCCTAGCGTCCACCCTTTCCAAGCCATGTATTATCTTGTAAGTTTCTATTAGATCTCCCTTAATCTTCTAAACTCCAATGAATACAATCCCAGGATCCTCAGCCATTCCTCGTACGGAGGCCGTTCCCGCCTCCATCTCTGACGCACTTTACCCTTTCTCATACCCACCCTTGTTACCTCCCTTCTTATGACCCTCATTCATTCCCTTAGTCTAAGTGATACAGACAGAGGGACACAGGAACAGGAGTAGGCCATTCAGCCCATCAAGTCTGCCCCACCACTCAGTTAAAGGATGGATGATCAATGACCTAAATGGTACTTTGACACACTGTCTCCAAATGCCATCAGGTAAATCACCTACAGAAAGTTCTAACTTCAGTCTTGAATGTTCCCAATAACTGAGTCTCCACAGTTCTCTGGGGAATGTAGTTTATTGGGATTTCAGTCAAACTTTTGACAAGGCCCACTCTGGGAGACAGATAATGAAAGTAAAAGCTGATTGGATCCAGGCTCACTTTAGAAGCTGGATCCAAAATTTTTTCTGTCCCAAGATCAGAGGGTGGTGGTAGAGGGCGGTTTGTGTGACTGGAGGCCAGCGTCTAGTGGTGTATCAGTGCTGGGTCCCTTATTGTCCATGCTGGATATAAATGATGTAGATCTGGGGATGGTAAGTAAGTTTGCAGATGACAGAAAGATTGTCCCAGTAGTTAAGAGTGAGGAGGATGGTGTTAGATTGCAGGAGGATAGAAATGAATTGGTCAGACAGCAGATCAGTTGCAGCTCAAATTAAACCCTGATATTTTAGTGAGTACACACTGCTACATAAATGGCAATTGTTATAACGAGGAAGGGATTGGGCCCAGTGTTTTTTAAATAAGGGAGGATATTACTGGTTGGATTTTCTAAATGTGGCTCAGAAAGGTTTATTTCAGGAGTGATGGTAATGATTTATTCAGTGCAGATTCCTCAGAATCAGTCACCTGAACTTGAGAATTCACACATTTGCTGCAACTCTGTGAATGGTCAAAAAACGTATTTAAAAAACACTGGGCCCAAGTGTACTTTACACGACAATCACCTCCAGCAAAAATCTCATGCCTGATGAATGAAGTGGAGATCAGTTTGTGATCAAGAAGATTGAGTAAGTGATGAAGAGTGATCTTGGGGATGGATTCACTGTGGGGAGGAAGCTGAGCTCAGTTTCAATGTTGATGGTGTGTTTGGGAGAAAGGGGACTTTTTTTGTGACAATAGGAGGAGGATTTTGTGGGAAATATGTAAAATGAGTGATATTAATTCCATTCAACTCACAAGAGTGTCAGTGTCATTGGGCTGGATGTGCACAGTCTAGGAGATTGCCCTGTGAGGTAAAACATCTGCAGGGGAATCTCCCAGGGATTGGGAATGAACCATAGAGCAAAAAGAGACACACACATCTCTCTCCATTCCAGAGACAATTGGTTCGATCCAGGTTAAAGGGAACCACTCCACATTGAGAACAAGGGATAGGGGAGGAACTCTCTCTCCATGAGCACCCACAGCTGAGATTGGGATTGAAGCTGAGATGTTGTTATAATTCTACATTACATTCCAGCCATTCGAGCCACCTGACTAGGGAAGAGTGATTATAATATTCTGGGAGTTTCCAGAATAATAAAAATTACCCGGAGCTTCATGTTGAATGTTGCTGAGAGCCTGGCTTCAGACACCATTCTGGCTCAGGTAGGTCCTGGGGCTTTCTCTTCTACTTGTCCTATTGGGGGAGAGTGGGCAGCCAATCACAGATCAGATGTATTGCAGAGAGATGTGAGGATACTCAGATTGGGTGGAGAAATATGAGCAGTGGAGACAATTTTATTTAAAAGTGTAATTATAACAGGTGTGCAGGAGCAGTCGGAGCTGGGAGTATACTCTTCAGTTGCAAAAAAGTCATGAATTATATAAGGTAACATCAGAACCACCCTTTAAAGTTCTAGCGCAAAAAGTGAACACTGAACAGAAACCCATATTAAGGTGACATAAAAATGCATGAACTATGAGAAGCTGGAATGTGGAACTGTTTGGATATTTGAGAGCAGCTGAAGCAAAATTGTTGAGCTGACAAAAAGCAGTGAAAAAAGATCCCTGTCTCTTGATCAAAAGAGAAGAGATCTTCAAGAAGGACCAAATGCACAGTTTCAACCTCTCAGTCAGTAAAAGACAAGGGAAATGCTGATAAAATCTCTTCATAAAGTACTTGCAAAGAAATCTTTTCCAATATCAGGGTCTCTAATTACTTCCCATTGGAATCTGAATTATGGTCAGAGTTTCTTTCATCGATGTTTCATTTTCTGGAATCAGCATCATTGACAAGAAATTGAAAGAACTCTGAGAATTTATCACATTCGACCTTCTGATGGGATTTCCTTGCCCCACTGGGATGGTCTTTCTTTCAGGTATTTTTAAAAAATGGCCCAATCTATTTCTGCAGAACCATGTTGCATTGTCTGTGAATGAATGTACATTTTGTCCATCAGGATTTGATTTTTGTAAATATCTCTCTCTCTCGCTCAGTGTTCTCCACTCCCTTGTAGGAAACATACAATGACTGCTTAAAAATTCTGCTTAAAAACAACAGCTTGCAGCAGCTGCTAAGGGAAAATAAACTGGTTTCCTTTGGGCATTAGTTGGCTTTTACTGCAGAGAAAATTACTCCATCTCAATTTCCAGAGATCCGATGGCTTCTGGCTATAGCCATTCACATTCACAAGCTGTTCAGCCAACAATGATGTGGAGGTGCTGTTGTTGGACTGGGGTGGACATAGCTTAAAAATGTGTTACTGGAAAAGCACAGCTGGTCAGGCAGCATCAAAGGAATGAGGAGGATGTGCCAAGCAGGCTAAGATAAAAGGTAGGGAGGAGGGACTTGGGGGAGGGGCGTTGGGAATGCGATAGGTGGAAGGAGGTTAAGGTGAGGGTGATAGGCCGGAGAGGGTGTGGGGGCGTAGAGGTCGGGAAGAAGATTGCAGGTCAAGAAGGCGGTGCTGAGT
>NC_057718.1:3824986-3825167 GCF_004010195.1 Chiloscyllium plagiosum | reverse complement strand
CCTGTGGCTGAACACTTTAACTCCCCCTCCCACTCCGCCAAGGACATGCAGGTCCTTGGCCTCCTCCATCGCCAGACCATGGCAACACGACGCCTGGAGGAAGAGCGCCTCATCTTCCGCTTAGGAACCCTCCAACCACAAGGGATGAATGCAGATTTCTCCAGCTTCCTCATTTCCCCTC
>NC_057718.1:3746731-3824931 GCF_004010195.1 Chiloscyllium plagiosum | reverse complement strand
TTGACCTGCAATCTTCTTCCCGACCTCTCCGCCCCCACCCCCTCTCTGGCCTATCATCCTCACTTTAACCTCCTTCCACCTATTGCATTCCCAATGCCCCTCCCCCTTACCTTTTATCTTAGCCTGCTTGGCACACCCTCCTCATTTCTGAAGAAGGGCTTATGCCTGAAACGTCGATTCTCCTGCTCCTTTGATGCTGCCTGACCTGCTGCGTTTTTCCAGCAACACATTTTAAAGCTCTGATCTCCAGCATCTGCAGTCCTCACTTTCTCCTGGTGTGGACATAGTCAGAGGTCACACAACATCAGACTATAGTCCAACAGCTTGATTTGAAGTCACAAGTTTTCAGAGTACTGCTCCTTCATCAGATGTAGTGTGAGCAATCATACAGTTGTTATCAGGCAGAAGTGGTGAGATGATGGTCTAATGGTATTATTGCTGGACTGTTAATCCAGAGTCCCAGGTCATGTTCTGGGAACCTGGGTTTGAATCCTGTCACAGCCGATGGTGGAATTCGAATTCAACAAAATTTGGAATTAAGAGCTTAATGATGTTCATGAATCCATTGTCGATTGTTGGAAAAACCCATCTGATTCACTAATGTCTTTCAAGGAATGAAATTGCCATCCTTACCTGGTCTGGCCAACATGTGACTCCAGACGCACAGCAATGTGGTTGACTCTTAACTGCTCCTGGGCAATTAGGGATGGGCAATAAATGCTGGCCTAGCCAGCAACATTCTCATCCCATGAATAAGAAAAGTAAAAGAAGGTTTTTGTCACTGGTTACCACTCCACAGATCAGTTATCTACTTGTTGCATCCCCTACCCTCCCCACGCTGCCACTTTGCCTACAATAAACAGCACCATCCCTCTGGAACCCTCAAACTGGGCCTCTTCTGGAGTAGTGTGTAGTTCTGGCCACCCTGCTATAAGGACACTTAAATTTGCAAGGTTCAGAAACCATTTCCAGGATTTTGCCAGGAATGGAGGATTTGAATTATAAAAAATAGGCTTTTTATAACAGATGAACTTTTGCCAGTGGTGCACTGGAGATTGAGGGGTGACTGTATAGAGTTTTGTAAAATCATGAAGGTCATAGATAAGATGAATAGCACAGGTATTTTCCCTTGGATGGGGGAGTTCAAAACTAGGAGGACTGTTTTCAAGGTGAGAGGAGAAAGATTTAAAAAGGACATGAGGGAAAATGTTTTTTGCACAGACAGTGGTTCGTGTGTCGAATGACCTGCCAGAGGAAGTAGTATAGAATATACTGTATTGTCACATATACTCCAGTACAGGAGTACAGTGAAAAGATTTTACAACGGCTGCCTTTTGCTGGCGCCATCTTAGGTATAGATATTACTGAGTAAAAACAAATGTTATATACAGAGATTTTGAAGGGGAGCAGAAGCATTACTTACAATGAATAAAAATGTGGTAGGTACAACATTATGAAGAGGATAGATATTGCAGCCAGGAAAGAAACAGCAATAGTTCCGCACGCAGCACTAAGTCCAAGTCTACCAATTGTCGTGACTCCGGCACTCAGCAGCATTAGGACAGGTCCGTGCCGCGCAAGTGCAGTACAATGTCCTAGGCTGACGTGATGGGGAGTTCCTCAACCGTGGGGACTGCTGGGTAAAATTACTGCCATTGACATCCGTATAGATTGATTGTAATTTTCTTCTTGTTATGAAGTAGGATAGTTAAATAATTATTTATAGAAATAACTTACCATGACGCCCATCTCAAACTGATGTGACAATTCAACACACAACTTCCTTCGTTGAAATCTTCCAGCATTTCCACAACACAATTCCAGCTGGTGACAAAGCAGGTGATAATTGTTGCAAACTGATGAGGAGAAGTTATTGGATAAGCTATTGTTTCTCCAAGTTGAGGAGATACCAGGACCAGATAAGTTGTAACCAATGATAGTCAATGAAGCGAAAGAGGAAATTGTGGAGTCGTTGGACTCTCAGCCCTCCCTTAACTCAAGAGAAGAACCAAAACAATGGAGAGAGAGAGAGACAGAGAGACTATGTGTGTGTATATCGGGTGGCAGAGTGGCTCAGTGGTTAGGACTGCTGTGTCACAGCGCTAGGGATCTATTCAATTCCACTGTCAGGAAACTGTGTGCAGTTTGCACATTCTCCCCGTGTTTGCATGGGTTTCCTTTGGTGTTCCAGTTTCCTCCCACAGTCCAAAAACACGCAGGTCAAGTTGATTTGTGAGCTAATTCAGGCATAATCCTGCATTTCCTATGTTCTGGGTAGGTGGATGATCCAAGGGAAATGCAGAATGACAGGGATAGAGTAGGGCATGCATCTGAATGGTATGCTCTTCAGAGGGTCAGTGTGGACTCAATGGGACAAATTACCTGTTTCCACACAGTAGGGATTCTGAGAGTGCGTGAGATCGTGTGTACATGAGTTGTGTGTTTGTGTGTGTATAGGTATAGGAGAGTCTGTTTGTGTGTGTGTATTTGTGTGTCTGAGAGTTTATGTGTGTGTTTCTCAGAGTATGTATGTATGTGTTTACATGAGCATGTTTGTGTGTTTTGAGTGTCTGCATGCATCTGTCTTTCTGTGTGCATGCATAAGAGAGAAAATATGTTTATGTGTGAGAGTGTGTGTGCTGGAGTGTGCAAACTTTATGTACGTGAGCATGTGTGAGAAAGTGTATGTACACAAGTGTGTATGCTGTGTGTGTGTGTAGATGAGTATATGTGTACATGTATGTGAGTAAGAATATGTGTGTGTGTACATTAATGTTTGTGTGTTGTATGTATAATACTGTATATTTTGCATGTACATGAGTGGGTGTTGTGTGTATTGTTTGCATGTGTATAGATGGTTATGCATGTAATGTATGTTTTTGTTGCTTGTGTAAATGATTGTGTGTATTGCTCGTAAATAGATCAGTCTGTGCATTGTGTGGGTGGATGGTGCGGGAGTAAATGGGTCTCTCTGTACTACACCTAGTTATCCTTGCTTCTTCGGATTGCATGCAAGGAGATAGACAAAATAAAATGAAGACACGGGATCAAGATAACTGAACTGAGAGACCAGCAAGCAATGCATTTCATTTTCCTTCTCAAGTAGAATGTGCTCTCATTCACTTAAATTTCATTGTTCTGAGAGGCAGATTGCTTATTCACTGTGACAGGTTTTTGTCAGGCAATATCAGGCTGTGTGTTGGATGGGAAATACAGGCTCATTTTCGTGGAATCCATTAAATGTTGTAATTTAAGAGAACAGGGTCGTAAATTTGATTGGAGCAAATTCAAATCTTCCAGGAACAGGGCAGAAAATATGAGAATTAAATTCCTCACTAATTTTCCATCAGTGAAATGACAATGAGAATAGATTGCTAGCAGTAATGCATTAGAAATCAGGACACCCCTCAGTTCTCCTTAAGTGATACATTACTGTGTAAATTTTGGAGGCTATAAAACATTATATTTGGAAAAGACATTGTTGACCCTGTTAAGAGCTCAAACTATGAAGAAGAATCAGGTATAAAGTTGCTGACAGTTTATAAATATCGATCAAATAATGTGCAATGTTAACTGGCCATTTAAAACTCAAAGGTTTCAACTTTACTTCTTTTAGTCAGAGAGAGTGTGTTCAAGATTTACCTCATTATGGTTAGGTTTGATGTTGTATGAAATCAGTTAAATACCAAAATACATATCAAGGCCATTTGTGATCATAGCATAGCAGGAACACATTTTTGAATAGAAATCCTGAATGTTACTGAAGCTCGATCAAAATCATACCAATCTCACTGACGATCATAAAAACCTCATACAGAAGCAGCAGTTACTAAGGTTATTTACAGGAAAGTAAAACAGGCACATACAGTTTGGAAAGAAAAATGTTTTGAGGTCTCTTTAATAAACTGCAAACGAGTCAGGGAAAATTCTGAGGAATCTTGCTTTGCCTCCCTCTTGTCTTACAGCCCAGACTGACAGATTCCACAGTCCCTCAATAAAATAAACAAATCTTGGGTGATAATCTAGGAGGGTGTCAGAGACTGTAACACATTGAGGGGTACTGCGGAAACCTTCTGAGAGACCTTACAAGCTGTTCTAGAAATTGTCATCCTTCAGCATATTTTTCAATATTTCTCACATTATAAACAGATAAAAAAAAAGTTGTTAATTAATTAATACCTAATACAGTTTATGTTATATTATATTAGATTCCCCATAGTATGGAAACAGCCCTTTTGCCCAACAAGTCCACACTGACCCTCCAAAGAGTAACCCACTCAGACCCATTCCCCTACCCGACACTATGGGCAATTTTGGCATGGCCAATTCACCTGACCTGCACATCTTTGGATTGTGTGAGGAAGCCAGAACACCTGGAGGAAAACCACACAGATATGGGGAGAATATGCAAACTCCACACAGGCCCGAGGCACCCGAGGTGAGATAGTTTTCATAATCAACACAGGACATATTGTGTAGTCAAATCTAATTACAGGTCAGAGCAGAATTATACTGAAGCTGTTCTTTTGGAGACTTTTGTTGAATGATTCCTTTAGCACTGTGTGAATACTGGAAGAAACTAATTTTTATTAGGAAGATGAACAAATGTATCTATGGAGCCAATCAAGCATTCACCATTGACCACAGACTGTCTATTTACTCTATATATTTACCTGCCCTGGGGTTTTTTGTTAATCTGTGTAAGGACTGTGTGAGGAACATGGACAAATAGCATTACATTATAAGTGGCACAACACTTATCATGGAACCCAGTAAGTGTGATACTTCACAAAGATTAATGTCTCAAACCTAATCAATAGAAATTAAAGTACTACGATGGCATTATGCAGAAAGTATAACCAATAGATTATTCAGTATCTCTGCATGATTGAAAAGATAGAAGGGATAAAAGAATAGTTTTAGCAGTGGTACATGGGAAGCTAGTATTGAACTGAATTAGCTGTATTGGCACTGTCTTCATTGTCACCACTCTCTGGATGAAGGCATTTCTTCTCAAAGACCATTTGAGATGGACAAGTGCAGGCCCAGCCAGTGATAGCCACACCCCAAGAATGAATGAAACAAAACAGACAGAGACAGGAAAATTTCAGGCTTTTGCCCGAAATGTCAATTTTCCTGCTCCTTGGATGCTGCCTGACCTGCTGAGCTTTTCCAGCACCACTCTAATCTTGCCTCCGATCTCTAGCATCTGCAGTACTCACTTTCACTTAGGAACAGGAGAATGTTAAATACAACACTGAGAACAAACAAGATGGAGAAACAGTAAGATAGAGAGAAGAGAAAGAGTTTGAGATTAAAGAACTGGTCCAAGAGGAGAAATAGGATTAAAGTGGTGCTGGAAAAGCAGGCAGCATCCAAGGAGCAAGAAAATCGATGTTTTGGGCAGGAGCCCTTCATTAGGCATGAGGCTGGAAGCCTAGGTCATGAGAATGGAGCTGGGCTGGAAGTTTGGAACTGGGGTAAGGTGAGGGGAAGGGAAATGAGGAAACTGGTGAAGTCCACATTGATGCCCTGGAGTTGAGGGTTCTGAGGTGCAATTTGAGGGGTACTTCCTCCAGGCATCGAATGGTGAGGGACTGGCAGTGGAGGGGGTCGAGGACCTGCATGTCCTTGGCAGAGTGGGGGGAGGAATTGAAATACTCAGCCATGGGGTGGTGGGGTTGATTGGTGCAGGTCTCCTGGAGATGTTCTCTGAAGTGCACTGTGAGAAGGTGCCCAGTCTCCCCAATGGAAAGGAGACTGCATCGGGAGCAACGGATACAATAAATTACATTGGTGGAAGTGTAGGCGAACCTTTGATGGATGTGGAAGGCTGCTTTGGGGCCTTGGATGGAGGTGAGGGAGGAGGTGTGGGCGCAGGTTTTGCAATTCCTGCGGTGGCAGGGGAAGGTGCCAGGAAGAGAGGGTGGGTTGTTGGGTGGCTTGGACCTGACCAGGCATTTACAGAGAATGGTCTTTACGGAAGCCAGATAGCGGTGGGGAGGGAAATATATCCCTGGTGGTAGGGTCCATTTGTAGGTGGCGGAAATGTCGGCGGATGAGGCGGTTTATGTGGAGGTTGGTAGGGTGGAAGGTGAAGACTGGGGGATTCTGTTCTTGTTGCGGTTGGAGGGGTGGTGTTTGAGGGTGGAGGTGCAGGATGAGGATGAAATGCATTGGAGGGCATCTTCAACTATGTTGGAGGGGAAATTATGGTCTTTAAAAAAGGAGGCCACCTGGTGTGTTCTGTGGTGGAACTGGTCTTCCCGGGAGATAAGACAGAGGCGGAGGAATTGGGAATACGGGATAGCATTTTTAGAGGAGGTAGGGTGGGAGGAGGTGTAATCCAGGTAGCTGTGGCAGTTGGTGGGTTTGTAAAGAGTTGAGTCGATCTCCCATCCTCAGCTTGCAACCGCATAGTTTGGGAACCCTGCAAGATCTCCCATCCATAGCTTCCAACCTCATACTTCAGGATCCCTGCACCACCTGATTCTACCTCCTTTCCAAGATTCACAAGCCTAACTACCCCGGCTGACCCATCGTCTCAGCCTGCTCCTGCCCTACCAATCTCATCTCCACCTACCTTGATACTGTCCTATACCCCCATGGTCCAGGAACTCCCCACATATGTTCAGGACACATCCCATGACCTCCAACTCCTCCAAGACTTCTGATTCCCTGGCCCCTAATGCCTCATTTTCACCATGGATATCCAATCCCTCTACACCTCCATCCACCATGGCCATGGCCTCCAAGCCTTCCATTTCTTCATCTCCCGACGTCCCCACCAGTACCCTTCTACTGACACTCTCATTCGTTTGGCTGAACTGGTCCTCACCCTCAACAATTTCTCTTTAGAATCCTCCCACTTCCTCCAAATGAAAGGGGTAGTCATGGGCCCCAGCTATGTCTGCCTCTTTGTTGGCTTCATAGAATAGTCCATCTTCCATAGTTACACCGACACCACTCCCACCTCTTGCTCCACTACATTGATTACTGCATTGGCACCACCTCGTGCTCCCGTGAGGTGGTTGAGCAGTTCATCACTTTCACTAACACATTCCACCCCGACCTTAAATTCACATGGACCATCTCAGACACATCCCTCCCCTTCCTGGACCTCTCCATCTCCATCAATGATGACCGACTCAACACCAACACCTTTTACAAACCACTGACTCTTACAGCTACCTGGATTACGCCTCCTCCCACCCTGCCTCCTACAAAAATGATATCCCGTATTTCCAATTCCCCTGCCTCACCATATCTGCTCCTAGGAAGACCAGCTCCACCACAGAACACACCAGATGGCCTCCTTCTTTAAAGACCGTAATTACCCCTCCCACATAGCTGAAAATGCTCTCCAACACATCTCATCCACGTCCCGCACCATCGCCCTCAAACACCACCCCTCCAACTGCAACAAGGACAGACCCCCCTGGTTCTCACCTTCCATCCCACCAATCTCCACATAAACCACATCATCTGCTGATATTTCTGCTACCTTCAAATGGACCCCATCACCAGGGATACATTTCCCTTTCCACCCCTATCCACTTTCCACAAAGACCGTTCCCTCTGTAACTACCTGATCAGGTCCACGACCCCTACAACCCAACCTCTCTTCCTGGCACCTTCCCCTGCCACCGCAGGAATTGCAAAACTTGCACCCACACTTCCCCCCTCACCTCCATCCAAGGCCCCAAAGCAGCCTTCCACATCCATCAAAGTTTCACCTGCACTTCCACAAATGTCATTTATTGTATCCGGTCTTCCCGAGCATTCTCCTTTCCATTTAGGAGACTGGACGCCTTCTCGCAGAACACTTCAGGGAACAACTGCAGGTCACTCGCACCAATCAACCCCACCACCCCGTGGCCCAACATTTCAACTCCTCCTCCCACTCTGCTGAGTATATGGAGAATCTGGGCTCCCTCCACTGCCACTTCCTCACCACCTGATGCCTGGAGGAAGAATGCCTCATCTAACGTCTTGGAACCCTTCAACCCCAGGGCATCAATGTGGACTGCACTAGTTTCCTCATTTCCTCTTCCCCCCACCTTACCCCAGTTCCAGCTCAGCACCATCCTCATGACCTGTCCCACCTGTCAATCTTACTCCCACCTATCCGCTCCACCTTCCTCTCCGACCTATCACCTTTACCCCTTCCTCCATCCACCTATTGCAATCCCAACTGCTTTCTCCCCAGCCCCACCTGCTCCCATTTATTACTCCACTCCTGAGGCTTCCAGCCTCATTCCTGACTAACGGATCCTACCCGAAACATTGATTTTCCTGCTACTCGGATGCTGCCTGACCTGCTGTGCTTTTCCAACACCACTCTAATCTTGACTCTAATCGCCAGCATCCCCAGTCCTCACTTTCGCCAAGAGGTGAAACAGTTTTTTTCTATTTGTGAAGAAAAAAAGAGACAGTAACTGTTTTAATTTCATGTTGAGCTCTCTGCTCTCTTTTTTGCCAGAGGAATTTAATACATTCGCCGCTCCAGTAAATCCACGTGGTTATTGTGTCAGATTATTGTAAGGCAAACAGGACTTACTCATTACCGTCAGCTGGATTCTATTCCCACTGATATCTCCCCACACATTACAGTCATAGACCTCAGTGAAACTGGGCTGCACGTTTCTGATGGTCAGACTGAAGCTGTTGTTCAAGGGGCCCCTGGAAGCTTGGAATCACTCAAAAAATCCTGGGCTCCATTGTATGATGCTCCTCACATCATGTGTTAAAACCCAGAACAATGTAACCTGTTTTTGAATGTGCTACCAGTGAACATCAGTGTGTGTCACTGCAGCATTCCTCATGGTGCACGGTAACCAGGCAGCATGAACCTTGGTGACCTATTCCAGGATCAGAGACTGGAGAAGAACTGGGACATTTGGACCTTCAGAATAAAAAATAACAATAAATTAATATCAGTCTTTGATTGTTCGGTCTTTCCCCCGAACTTCTGGGTGACTGAGGGAAATGGGGTAAACTCGGGCAGATTGGAGACAAATGTGAGGGTCACAAGGTGTAGAGGGCATGGAGCCAGTGGGTAGAGGGCATGGAGCCAGTGATGGTCCCACGATCAGGCCGAGGGAACTTCAGTTCAGTTAATGAGTCAGGGTGGGTCCCACTGGAAGGTTGTGTCCCCTTGTCCAGCAATATTCCATCCCACTTCAGAGGAAATGGAGGAGGAGATGCAGCACAAATTTTAAGGAACACCATTCTGGGTGAAGAATGAAAGACTCCAGCACAGCAATCTCTGATTCTGGATGGAAGATCAATTTGGTGATGGTACCAAGATAAGGAGGAAAGTGAGATATCAAGAGGAGACGGAGTGTCTGCAGAGAGAGAGAGAGAGACATGTGAATTGGGCAATTAATGGCAAATGGAGTATAATTAGATTAGATTAGATTACTTTACAGTGTGGAAACAGGCCCTTCAGCCCAACAAGTCCACACCGACCCGCCGAAGCGCAAACCACCCATACCCCTACATTTACCCCTTACCTAACACTACGGACAATTTAGCATGGCCAATTCACCTGACCTACACATCTTTTGGACTGTGGGAGGAAACTGGAGCACCCGGAGGAAACCCACGCAGACACAGGGAGAATGTGCAAACTCCACACAGTCAGTCACCTGAGGCGGGAATTGAACCCGGGACTCTGGCGCTGTGAGGCAGCAGTGCTAACCACCGTGCCACCATGCCGCTTGGAAAATGCAAAACTGCCTATTTTTCAGGAAGAGTAGAAATAATTGAATAGGTTGACCATAAGAATTACATTAGTGGGAACAGGAGTAGGTCATTCAGTAGGTTCATGGCTGAGCTGACATTACTCACATCTACTTTCCTACCCTTTCCTGGCAGCTGATCAAGAGTCTATCGATCTCAGCCTTAAATATACACAAGGACGCTGCTCCCACAGCTCTCTTTGGCAAGGAATCGACTGACTCCCAACTCTCTGAAAGAAGAAATTCTTCCTCTTCTCAGTCTTCAATTGGTGCTCCTTTGTTCTGAGACTGTGCTCTCTGGTCGTAGACTCTCCCATGATGGGAAATGTTCTCTCAGCATTTACCCGATCAGGCCCCTTCAGAGTCCTGTATGTTTCAATTAGATCACTTCTCATTCTTCTAAATTCCATTGAGTAGAGTCCCAAACTGTTCAGCCTTCACTCATAAGCCAATCCTTCCATCCCACAGATGATCCTTGTGAACAATCCCTGAACTGTCTCCAATGAAACAATGTCCTTCTTTAAATATTGGAACAAAAACCGCTGACAGTACTGCAGATGTGGCATCACCAGCACATGTTACAGATGCAGTAAGAATTCCCTTCTCTTATAGTACAACTCCCTTGAAATAAGGGCCAACATATCATTTGTCTTCCTGATTAGTTGCTGCTCCTGTCTGCTAGCTTTTATATTACCTGCACAAATTTCCTGAAGTCCCTTTGTATTGTAGCTTTCTGCAATTTTAAATAAGAACCTTTTTTTTTGGTTCTCCCTTCCAAAATGAGCAACTTCACTTTTTCCCAGATTATACTCGACCAGATTCTTTTTCCCAATTTCTTAAATTACCAAATCTCTCCATAAAATGTTTCTGTCTTTCACACAAAATGCCACTTCATGTATTTTCATAATTTGGAAATATTTCTGCAGTACATTCACTTTCTCTTAGTCATTAATATAAATTGTAAACAGTTGAGGTCCCTGCACTGATCCCTGTGGAACCCCCACTGATCATGGGTCACCAGCCTGAAAAAGAGCCCTTACTCTCCTTCACTGTTTCCTGTCCATAAGCCAATTCTGAAGCCATGCCAATATACACCTTCAATTATTATCCAAGCACAACAGATTTCCCCACTATCCACTCTTGTTGAAACTTTCTTGAAAAACTAATGAATTAGTCAAACATGATATTTCTTTTATAAAGCCACACTGACTCTGCTTGATCAGATTATGTTTTCCAAGTGTTCTGCTGATAATAACTGATAACAATAATTTTCCAACTATAAATGTAAGGCTAATTGCATGATGTGTACGCAGCTTTATTCTCCCTCCAAAGGAACAGAGACATGTCCTGACTGTATTTTAGAATGAAAAGAAGATTTGAAACCTATCAGCCTCGTTGGGCCTTGATAGGGTGAATACAAAGAGGAGGTTGTTTCCCCTTCGGGGAGACTCTGGGACCAGACGGTGAAATCTCAGAAGGATGAGTGTCCGATTTAAGATGGGATGAGGAGGAATTTCTTCTCCCTGAGAAAGTGAATCTATGGAATTCTTTACTGCAGAGGGCTGTTGATGCTGGGTCATGAAGTATATACAAGTTTGAGAGAAACAAATTTTTAATGAGTAACAGAATTAAGAGTTATGGGGAAAAGGCAGGAAAGCGGAGATGGGGTTTAGCAGAACAGCCACGATCTCTTTCAATGATGGAGCAGGTTTAAGGGGCTGAATGGCCGAATCCTCCTCCTTTATCTTCTGGTTTTAAGGTCCAATTGAGGCATTTAACAGGGGACTGGATGATTATTTAAACAGAAAGAATGTGCTGAATTGTTGATGGCCCTGTTTGAACATCAAAATCTCTCAGGTCAATCCTCCCAGAGATTGGTGCCGGTCAAACTAGCTTCCTGGAATCTGCCCCAAATCCCTCATGACTGCCCCTTGGATTGATCCATGCAGCAACATTCATTCAGCAAACTCTGAGTCAGGTGGTGACCCCACATAGTCAGATCTGGCAAACAGTTCAACCTGAGTCCCATCACCAGTGAGTCTGCTTCTGTCCTCCCCAAGCATGCACCTCCCAGGATGTGACAGTGGATAAAACAAAGAAATTAAAGAGCATTCAGGAAGATTGTGATTGGGGTCACTTTAAGCAACATTGCGCAGAGATCGAAACTGAGAGCCTTTGTTGGTTTCACTCAAATCCACATCAACACTCAGTGAACCTTTAAAAAGAAATGCTTTCTTAAATGTCTGTGTGGGTGTCAAATGATTGAACCAGGTTTGTGTTGGTGTTTCCCTCTGCAGGACAACGGGAGATGGGAATGGGGCAGAGCTGCCTGTTAGATGAAGCTGCAGCTCATGTTGCAGCTGGATAGAACTTTAGTTCAGTCACATTTGGAATATTGTATACATACTCAGTGAACCTTTAAAAAGAAATGCTTTCTTAAATGTCTGTGTGGGTGTCAAATGATTGAACCAGGTTTGTGTTGGTGTTTCCCTCTGCAGGACAACGGGAGATGGAAATGGGGCAGAGCTGCCTGTTAGATGAAGCTGCAGCTCATGTTGCAGATGGATAGAACTTTAGTTCAGTCACATTTGGAATATTGTATACTTTTCTGGTCAGCACACTACCAGAAGGATGTGAAGGCTTTGGAGAGGGCATGTAGGTGCAGGACTCGATCTCAGATTCAGAAACATAAAGTGTATTAAAACTGATTGCATTGGGTTCAGAGGTCTGTGCTTTTATTGTTTCACTCTGTAAATAAATAACACTGAGTAAAGGTTCCCTGCAGTTTAATAATGGGGTTGGTGAGGTTGGAAACTGAATAGTGGGGCTTATTAGACATCTGGCTCAAAGAGTTGATATTGTCACAATGGGCCAAAGGGCCGCCTTCTGTGCTGTATTGTTTGATGGTTGAACATATTCTTTCTTTCTGTCTGAGACAGGTTCCTGTCCCATTCTCACTTCATTTCATTATTTGTCTTCTCAGCCCCGGGGGGTGGGTGGGGGGAGCGGGGAAGGGTAGCATGGAGCACGGGCTTGACCCTAAACCTGAGCATTGTACTCATGCTGGGATTGGAGCCCCAACTAGCTGGGGAAGGGGGAAGGGGGAGGGGGAAAGGCTGGAGTAGGAGGGTCAAGTTGGAATGGGTCATCGCAGAGTATGCCATTGGGCACAGGGTACTCCCAAAGCAGATTTGACACATCCCATCCTCAATTAGGAGCTAGAATAGAAGGCAAAGGGCAGGGACTCCATTTTATTTATTGTGTAACTGCCCCAACTTTAAATATTACACAGTGGCAGGGCCTTATAAAACCCACTCCTTGTGAAGGAGGCACAATTGAAATAATTGAATATTTTGAAGGACTAAAGTAAGAAAAGAAATATTCCAGATGTACTCAGAGAAAAAGTGGTGAAGATGCAAATTTTAGGGGTGACAGACATTGTTTCCCCAAAGCCTGATCAAGAACACCTTTTGCTCTGTGTTCAGTCGGGGGAGGAGCTTGTTCACGGTCGCTGAGTAACATTCCCTTTGACCCGGGTTTGTTAATCTGCCCTTGAGAGTGTTGATGTTAGTCTGATCAAGCTTGCTACATCGTAGTTAAATAAATTACACATAACATGGAACATAGAACGTCACAGTGCAGTACAGACCCTTTGGCCCTCGATGTTGCATCGACCTATGGAACCAATCTGAAACCCACTTAAGCTACACTATTCCATTCTCATTGATATGCCTATCTAATAACAATTTAAATGCTCTTAAAGTTGGCAAGTCTACTACTGTTGAAGGCAGGGCGTTCCATACCCCTACTACTCTCTGAGTAAAGAAACTACCTCTGACATCTGTCCTATGTCTATCACCCCTCAATTTAAAACTATGTCCCCTCATGCTAGCCATTGCCATCAGAGGAAAAAGGCTCCAAACCTATCTAGCCCTCTGATCATTTTATATGTCTCAATTAAGTTGCCTCTCAACCTTTTTCTCTCTAATGAAAACAGCCTCAAATCCCTGAGCCTTTCCTCATAAGACCTTCCGTCCATACCAGGCAACACCCTAGTAAATCTCTTCTGAACCCTTTCCAATGCTTCCACATCCTTCCTGTAATGCGGTGACCAGAACTGTACGCAATACTCCAAATGTGGCCACACCAGAGTTTTGTACAGCTACAGCCTGACCTCATGGTTCTGAAACTCAATCCTCCTACCAATAAAAGCTAACGCTGTATGCCTTCTGAACAAACCTATCAACCTGGGTGGCAACTTTCAAGGATCTGTGTACCTGGACACCGAGAAGTCTCTGCTCACCTACACTCCCAAAAATCTTACCATCAGCCCTGTACTCTGTCTCCCTGTTTATCCTTTCAAAGTGAATCACCTCACACTTTTCTGCATTAAACTCCATGTGCTACCTTTCAGCCCAGCTCTGCAGCTTATCTATGTCTCTCTGTAACCTTCAACATCCTTCATCACTATCCATAACTCTACCGACCTTAGTATCATCTGCAAATTTTACTAACTCATCCTTCTATGTCCTCATCCAGATCATTTATATAAATGACAAACAACAGTGGGCCCAAAACATATCCTTGCGGTATCCCCTGAGTATCTGAACTCCAGGATGAATATTTCTCAACAACCACCACTCTCTGTTTTCTTTCAGCTAGCCAAACTGCTATATTCCTGAAGAAGGGCTTATGCCTGAAACGTCGATTCTCCTGTTCCTTGGATACTGCCTGACCTGCTGCACGTTTCCAGCAATACATTTTCAGCTCAAATTGCTATATCACCCTCAATCTCCTGCCTCCACATTTTGTGCAATAGCCTACCATGTGGAACCTTATCAAACGCCTCACTGAAATCCATTTATACCACATCAACTGCTTTACCCCAATCCACCTATTTGGTCACCTTTTCAAAGAACTCAATAAGACTTGTGAGGCACAACTTAGCCTTCACAAAATCATGTTGACTAATCAACTTAGTCTTCCGTAGATGATTATAAATCCTATATCTTGTAACTCTTTCCAACACTTTACCTACAACTGAAGTAAGGCTCACAGTTCGAGAATTTCCAGGGTTGTTTCTACTCCCCTTCTTGAACAAGAGAACAACATTTGCTATTCTCCAGTCTTCTGGCACTATTCCTGTAGACAATGACAACTTAAAGATCAAAGCCAAAGTCTCGACAATCTCCTCCTCCCAGAGAATCTAAGGATGAATCCCATCCAGCCCAGAGGACTTATCTATCTTTAACTTCCAGAATTGTTAACATGTCCTCCTTATGCACCTCAATCCCATCTAGTCTCGTTGCCTGTATCTCAGTTTTTTCCTCGACAACATTGTCTTTTTTTAATGTGAATACTGATGGAAAGTATTCATTTAGCACTTCCCCTATCTCCTCTGACTCCACGCACAACTTCCCACTACTATGCTCGATTGCCCCGAATCTTACTGTAGTCATTCTTTTATTCCTGATATAGCTATAGAAAGCCTTAGGTTTTTCCTTAATCCAATCCACCAATGACTTCTCATGTCCCCTCCTGGCTGTTCTTAGCTCTTTCTTTCAGTCTTTCCTGGCTAACTTGTAACTCTCAGGTGCCCTAACTGAGCCATCACATCTCATCCTAACATAAGCCTTCTTCTTCATCTACACAAGAGATTCAACTTTCTTAGTAAACCACGCTGCCCCCGCACCCCCCCCGACGCTCGACAACTTCCTCCCTGCCTGACATGTACAAACTTCTCAAGGACCACAGCAGCTATTCCTTGAATAAGCTCCACATTTCAAATGTGCCCACCCCCTGCAGTTTCCTTCCCCATCCTGAGCATCCTAAATCTAGCTGAATCGTATTGTAATTGCCTTTCCCTCAGCTATAACTTTTGCCCTAGGGTGTATACCTATCCCTTTCCATCACCAAGGTAAACATAACCAAATTGTAGTCACTATCAACAAAGTGCTCACCTACCTCTAAATCTGACAGCTGGCCGAGTTCATTACCCAGTACCAAATCTAATTAAAGTGTTCGGCCACGGGAAAGTGTGGTAGTTTGGTGCATGTGTCCCAGAGATTTTCTCTGAAATGGTTCACAAGTAGGTGTTCTCTCTCCCCAATGTAGAGGAGTCCACATCGGGAGCAGCAGGTAGAGTAGGTGACGTGTGTGAAAGTGCAGGTAAATCTCTGCTGAATGTGGAAGGATCCTTTGAGGCCTTGGATGGAGGTTAAGGGGGAGGTGTGGGTGAAGGTTTTGCACTACTTGTGGTGGCAAGGGAAGGTACCGGGAGTGGGGGGTGGGTTGTTTTGGGGCACAGAAAGGGAATCACAGAAGGAATGTTCTCCCTGGAACACAGATTGGGGTGGGGACGGATTTATATCCCTGGTGATGGGGTATGTTTGTAGGTTGTGGAAATGGTGGAGGATGACACGATATATCCGGAGTTTGAGGGTGTGGAAGGTGAGGAGTAGGGGATCGAGCATATGGGAGGGGATATTGTGGTCTTTGAAGAAGGAAGCCATCTGGGATGTTCTACTGTGGAATTTGTCCTCCTGGGAGCAGGTGTGGCAGAGGCGGAGGAATTGGGAATAAGGGATAGTGATTTTACAGAGGGCAGGCTGGGAGTAATCCAGGTAGTTGTGGGTGTCATTGGGTTTGTACTGTACGTCCATGTTGAGTCGGTCACCGGAAATGGTACTGGAGAGGTCCAGAAGGGGAGGAAGGTATCTGAAATGGTCCAGGTGAGCTTGAGGTCGGGGTGGAAGGTTTTAGTGAAGTTGATGAAATGCTCAACCTCCTCATGGGATCACATTGTGGTGCCGGTACAGTCATCGATGTAACGGAGGAAAAGGTGGGGAATAGTGCTGGTATAGCTACGGAAGATAGACTGTTCCACGTAGCCGATGAAGAGGCAGGCATAGCTGGGACCCATGTGGTTGCCCAGTGTACTCTTTTGGTCTGGAGGTAGTGGGAGGATTCAAAGGAGAAGTTGTTGAGTGTGAGGACCAGTTCAGTCAATTGGATGAGAATGTCAGTGAAAGAGGACTGGTTAGATTGGTGTGAGATTAGATTACTTACAGTGTGGAAACAGGCTCTTCAGCCCAACAAGTCCACACTGACCCTCCGAAGAGCTACCCACCCAGACCCATTCCCCTACATTTACCCCTTCACCTAATACTACAGGCAATTTAGCATGGCCAATTCACCTAACCTGCACATATTTGGACTGTGGGAGGAAACTGGAGCACCTGGAGAAAACCCACGCAGACACGGGGAGAATATGCAAACTCCACACAGACAGTTGTCTGAGGTGGGAATTGAACCCGGGTCTCTGGCACTGTGAGATATCAGTGCTAACCACTGTGCCACCATGCTGCCCAGGGTTCCCGGATGATGTGGTTGGAGCCTGTGGGTGGGAGGTCCCCTGAGGTGATTGGGTTTGTGGATGGTCTGGGAGTTAATGGTTTGGTGATGGGAGATGAGGGTGTGTTTGTGAGAGGAAGTAGCGGAGAGCTTGGAGGCCTTTGTCAAGGCGGATGGATGTGTACCGGGACTGGATGTCTATGGTGAAGGTGAGGCACTGGGGCCAGGGAAATTAAAGTCATGGAGGAGTTGGAGTGTGTGGGTGATGTCCCCAACATAGGTGGGGCGTGTCTGTACCAAGGGGGAACAGGGTGTTGTCAAGGTATGCATGGATGTGTTCAGCAGGGAAGGAGCAGGCTGAGACAACTGGTCAACCGGGGCAGTCAGGTTTGTGAAGTTTTGGATAGAAGGTAGACCCAGGCAGTGCAGGGTTCCCGGATGATGCGGTTGGAGCCTGTGGGTGGGAGATCCCCTGAAGTGATTGGGTTTGTGGATGGTCTGGAAGTTAATGGTTTGGTGATGGGAGATGAGGTTGTGCTTGAGGGGGCAACAGGAGGAGGAGTCCATGAATTGGCGCTTGGCTTCACGGTGTAGAGGTCAGTGCACCAAACTACCACTGTACTCCTTTTCTCTGCTGGTTTGATGGTGAGATTGAGGTTGGAGTGAAGGGAGTGGAGGACTGCACATTGGGAGGGTGAAAGGTTGGACTGGGTGAGGTGAGCAGACAGGTTGATGCAGTCAATGTCCAGGCTGCAGTTGGAAATGAAGAGATCAAGGGCAGGTAAGAGATCAGCATGGGGAGTCAAGGTGGGTGGGTTGCTTTGGAGGTGGGAGAAGGGGGTCCTTGGAGGGTGGGTGGGAGTCCTGATGGAAAATGTAATCATGGAGTCAGAAGTGGAGGCAGTGGAATTGTTCGATTTTGCAACGTGTGTACAATTCATTGAACCAGGAGCATAGGGGGAATGAAGGTGAGGCCTTTACTGAGGAATGATCATTCATGGTCAGTGAGGAAGTGGACAGGGGGATGGTGAGATGGGAGATAGTTCATGGTGTGGGGCTGGAGGTGAGAGGTGTGACCTTGTGTGGGCTGGAGCTGAGAGTGGGGGTGGAGACTCTCTCAAGAGTGGGTGTGGTTATAGCATCATGGGTGATGTCACCAACAGAAATGATGCTCACCCTGAGGTTCAGGGAGTTGGAAGTGGTGCCTTCAGTGGCATCCACAGGGGGCGGAAGTGACATCGCATATGACACATGTGATGCCATCATTGATATTCAGGTGAGTGACGTCGATGGAGGTGGAAGTGGCTGTGGTGGCGTCAGCTACAGGGGCAGAAGTTAAGGAACGTGTGGCGTACGTGATATCATCTTTAAACATCCCAACAAAAGGAAATAAGCTTGATACCATCCAGGACAAAGCAACCGCTTGAATGACACCTTTGAATGTCATCTCCTCCCTCCACCACCGATGCTCAGTAACAGCAGTGTGTACTAGATACAAGATGCATTGCAGAAATTCACCAGATGTCCTTAGACAGCATCTTCTAAACTCACGACCACTTCCATCTAGAAGCACAAGGGGAGCAGATATATGCGAATACCACCCTCTGCAAGTTCTCTTCCAAGTCAGTAATAAAGCCAAGAAAATAGCAAAGAGGAGAAAATGTTCAAATCCATGACCAAGGCTGTTATAGCAAGAGACTTTGAAATCTCAGTGCAGACAGACAGAGTCACCAAGGTTTTGTGAAAATGAAAGTATTAATGACACATTGATTATCTTGTTGACAAAACAACAAGCAATGAGGAGAAAGGGCGATCTATCGATGTGGTACATTTTTATTTCTAAAGCACATCAGAGGTTATGCTGTCCAACAACAGCTCACATTGAAGGGAGGATCATTTTATCATGAATAGAGGATAGATTTACAACAACAAGCAGCAATGATAAATGAGTTGTTTCGGGCTGTAACTAGCGAAGCCTACCTTTCACTTGTTCATGGATATTGGGCATTAATAACGAGCCAGCATTTGTTGGCCATTCCAAAGTGCCCAGAGAGGAGACATACATTAATCAAATTAAACTGTGCTTCTGGAGTCAGAGACTGTCACAGGGTCAGTGCTGAGGCCTCAACTATTTACAATTTCTATCAATGAGTGTGTATAGTCTGGGAACAGTGTCCCGCAGTCAGCATCTGATAATCCTTATGTTCCAGGACCCAGGTATTGCACAGAAAGATTGATTCTGTAGTTTAGGTTTCAGGAGTTCCTTTAGGGCCTGTCAAATAACATTGAAAATATTATTAATTTCCAAAATTAATCTTTCATCAAATGCAGCAACAAAAGATAATTTCACATGTACTGGGTTATTTCAGGAGATAACTCAGTGATTCGTGCCTGGGAGCTCCCAGCCTTGTCTCACTAGCCAGTGGGGAATGTATATATCCCAGAGACAATGTCAGTCAAGGCTGCAGTTGGTCACAACACCTCAGGGTTATGAAGGGAAAATTGGAAAAGTATGTGTGTGTGTGTGTGTATGTGTGTCTCAGACATGACCACTAATGACCTGTGATCACATTGCACTCACTGCCCACTGTCAGTTCATACCATCACCAGGGTAACAAAAGATGGTCAATAAAAGCTGGTGCAGACAACCACACCCACATCCCCAGAATGATTACAATAAACACAGGGCCATGTTGAGTGATGGTTTATTTTTTATTCATTCATGGGATGTGGATGTCACTGACTGGGCCAGCATTCATGACCCATTCCTGAATTGCCCCTTGAACTGACTGTCTTGTTAGTGCCATTTCAGCGGGTTGTTTAGACTCAATTACATTGCTGTGGTTCTGGAGTCACATATAGACCAGCCCAGTTATAAGCAACAGGCTTTTCTCCCTGACAGATGCGTTCATTAAATGGGAAGTCATCGATAACCACTGACCAGGTTTCAATGGTCACCACGACGCTGGATTTTTAATTCCACTTCATTGGTTGTTGTGTTCAGTCACACAGTTAGTGGGTCAGGGGAGGTGTATGAGATATGGAGGACTCAATGAATGACAGGACACAAGGAATCTCAGGGGGATAGAGGGAGCTTGGGGAGTTTGTCCATAGTTAAAAGGAGTGGCTGGACAGGCTGGGAGTTTTTCACTGGAGCGTAAGACATTGAGGGGGTGACCTTAAAAATCAGGAGGAACATAGATAGGGTGAAGAGCAAAGATTGTTTCCTGAGGGTAAGGGATGCAAAACTAAGGCGCATATTTTTAAGGTGACTGGAGCAAGATTTAAAAGGGACCTGTGGAGCAATATATTCACACGGAGGGTGGTTCATAAGTGGAATGAACTGCCAGAGGAAATGGGAGATGCAGGTACAATTGCAACATTTAAAAGACATTTGGATAGGTACATGAACAGGAAAGATTTTATTGGAGATGGGCCAAACACACACAAATTGGACGAGATTAGTCTGGGAAAGTGGTTGGAATGAACGAGTTAGATCGAAGGTCTATTTCTGTGCTGTATGATTCCATGAATCTGTGGAAGGCCGGAGGTTTAGAGGGGATTTGACGAAAGGTGAGAATATAGAATTCACTGCCTGGGAGAGTAGTTGAGGTGAGAAACCTCAACCTTCAAAACTAAGTTGGATAAGCAATTGCAATGATGTAATATTCAAGGCTGTGAACGTAGTGGTTGAAGTTTGGACTAGTGGACGTTTAGTGTAATGATTGATGGAACAGACTCGATGGGCTGAAGGGTCTCTTTTGGACTGAATGATTCCATGATTTCATATGGTGATGACATCATCATTGCATCATAGCCTGTGACCTGAGAGTACAAAGATCTCTGACTCCATCTTGTATCAGATCACATGAAGCATGGGATTTACTGGAAATAATCCTGCTCTGTGTATCCCAATTGCTAATGTTAATCTGGACATTGACAAGACTGAGGAAGGTCATGTTTGCATATAACATGAGTCTCCTCCAATTTTTCCAGCAGCTGTACATAATAGTAGCGTTCAGACTCATGAATAACAAAATCCCCACACCCAGATTCTCATGTTCTTGGAGACAGTATAAACATTGCTGCATCAGGTAAACAACCCTGTCAGAGGCAAAACTAGAAACATACCTTAAAGCTCACTGTAAATAGAGCGATCCCATTGCTGCAATGGCTAACAGGAAAAAGAGAAATGTTAAAACCAGTGATGGCTTATTTAGAAATATTTCACATTCGAACAATATTTACTGCTCATGGGCAAAAGGGATTTCCATCCCTGGAACCAGATCCATGTTAACAGCCTCCTTCATTCATTGGTGTCAGCTCAGTGGAAAAACATTTGTTTTTGAGACTGGAGAGTTTGGATTGAAAGTGGAGTCCTGAGATGTGATTGTACCATCCAGGCTGCTCCCTCAGTACAGTACAGAGGCAGTGCAGCACTGTCAGCAGGACAGGCTTTTCAATGAGATGTCACACTGAAACCCTGTCTTCCCGAGCAGGAATACAAATGATCTTTTTGGTAGAATCCACTTTCCTAAAAGGGTTGTTAATCTGTGGAATTCTCTCTCCAAAAAAGTTGATGATGTTCCATCACTGACAGCATTTCAGGTTGGAATGGACAGACCTTTGGTTTCTCTGAGAATGTCTGGAATATGAGGAGCAGGTGGGAAAGTGGATTTGGGACAGATTATTCACCAGGACGTGTATTCAATGGTGGAGCAGCTTGGAGGAGCTGTCGGCTGTACACTTGCTCTTATTTCTTATGTTCTTATATTCTAAAGCAACATTGTTCTCCAGTGACCTTGCTGTGTTTATATCAGTTGCTCTCTTTCTGATAACAGTGACCACACCTCAAAGGCACTTCAGTCATTGTAACGACTCCTCAGCCATGCTGGGGTTGTGAGTGGAGTAATATAAATGGAAGAACTTTTTTCTTCTGAGAATTGTTGAATGCAGTGATGACAATAGTTGGCTCCTGAGGTTGGCAGTGACTGAGGAGACCAGTGATTGGCTTTGAGGGAAGAAGTGATAGCAGGGAGCCAGTAGGGCCAAGTGGCAGAGAATGAGACTTGAACTTGGAGGGTCCAGGAGGGGCTCAGTGTCTGGTGGTCTGACCCTGGGATTGGAAAGCAATGAGCTCAGAGAGTGGAGAACAGAAAAATCTCAGTAATCGAGTTGGGAATCCAATATGGTGAACATTCCTATTTGCTAGAAACTGAGCCCATTCCCACTGATGATGATTGGTGAATAGAAATGACAGTCAAATGAAGGGACCAATGGAAACTCAGAAGGAGAGCTCTTTGGGAATAGGGTGAATATTGTAAAGCCAAACGTTAATTGCAGTACTAGATATTTACCATGTAGGTTGAGTCAGAATCTGCTGGAGAATCCTTCACATTCTGTAATAAGAAGGAAACAATAAATATTGTGTTCAGTAATCATTATAAAATGAGAGATGACTGAATGCTGATTAGACAGAGGCAGGAATTAGTCTTGAAACATATCTATTTTCATGAAGGTGACTGATTTGGCAAACAGTTTCTGTCAGTGGACAGCTGACAATACAGCTGAGTGGAAGAGGAATATAGCTCCCAGAGAGAAGTACATTCCAGAAGGAAAATCAGGAATACTTGGACCTTAACATCCCGGTCAGACTCAACCTTGATTCTGAATTACACAAAGCAAGTTGGACCAGTATGTCTCATTTGGTAATTTGAGTGATTTAGTTTTCCTGCTGAAGGATCAGTTGCTGGTCACCATGAGGGATAATTGGCGATGAGCCATGTTAAGTTGCTCTCCAATAACCCCTTATGAGTGTCTGAGAGATGATGTAGGGATCTGGAATCAGTTGTCCTGGTTTCTCTCTGGAGACATGAGCTGTCAAGGAGTGGAAATGTTTTTATGTTTTGTATTTTTAAGTGTGGACTGAAATGGAAAATTAACTGGTTTAGAATCCAGAGATTGTTAATGGATTCCTGCATTTTATGAAATCAAGTAACCTGACTCTCATTGTAAGTGTTGTTTACACAGCTTCCTATTGGGGCAGTAGTGGGAGAGGGTTTACAGAGGAGGTCGGGCAGGAGTGTGGAGAGAGAGAGGGAGTCAGGATGGGAGGGAGGGGATGGGGCAGGAGGACAAGTAATAGTGGAGTTCAAACCAACAGCATGTAGCTGATTAGTCTGTGAACCCATGACCAGGTATTTATAACAAAAGACTTCTGCATTCCAATAACAATGTGAGTAGCTCACAGTGAGCTGAACAGGTTTGAGACTGTTACAAGATACAGAGAATTCATCAGATCTCCACCAGGTCAGGAGCTGTCTCTCTGTTCTCTGCAGTAAACAACCCTTTAACCCTGAAGAAAGGCAGCTGATTTCTCCTTCAGCAATTCCTGTTGGCTGCAATGTCTAATGAATCAGTCAGCGAGCTGCTGTGGGTTGAGAAATTGTGAAATATATTGTCACATGTATGTCAATATAAAATACGGTGAAATGTGTGTGCCATTGCTATATATAAGTGCTGTTCACATTAACTTCAAATAAAAATAAAGAAAAGAGAACTTTAAAAAGACCACAAACTTTGCTTCACTAATGCTACAGCATGCTGTCAAGAGTGTCCCCCTCCAGGCTTCCCAACCCACACTGCACCCCTGAGAGTGTCCTGCTCCAGGCTTCCCAACCCACACTGCACCCCCGAGAGTGTCCTGCTCCAGGCTTCCCAACCCACACTGCACCGCCAAGAGAGTCCCACTCCAGGCTTCCCAACCCACACTGCACCGCCAAGAGTGTCCCACTCCAGGATTCCCAACCCACACTGCACCGCCAAGAGTGTCTTGCTCAGGGCTTTCCAACCCAAACTACACCCCCTAAAGTGTCCCACTCCAGGCTTCCCAACCCACCCTGCACTCCCTAGAGTGTCCCACTCCAGGCTTCCCAACCCACCCTGCACCCCCTAGAGTATCCCCTCCAGGATTCCCAACCCACACTGCACCTCCAAGAGTTTCCTGCTCAGGGCTTCCCAATCCACACTGTACCCCCGAGAGTGTCCCGTTCCAGGCTTCCCCACCCACACTGCACCCCCGAGAGTGTCCCGCTCTGGGCTTCCCAACCCAAACTGCACCCACTAGAGCGTCCCACTACGGGTTTCTCCACCCACACTGCTCTCCCTAGAGTGTTCCCGCTCCAGACTACCCAACCCACACTTCACCCCCTAGAGTGTCCCACTCTGGGCTTCCCAACCCACATTGCACCCCCTACAGTGTTGCGCTCCAGGCTTCCCAACCCACACCGTGACTCCCAGAGTATTCCATTCTGGTCTTCCCAACCCATGCTGCACATCTTGGAGAGTCCCATTCTGGGCTTCCCCACTACACTATGCTGCCAAGAGGACTCCAGTACTTGCACGCTTTTCATGTGAACTGAAGAATTTGCATCAATTACAAGAGATTCCACTTTCTCATCGTGCAGTTGGTGTGGGACCAGGTAGTAGCACATCATGTGGGTTTATGCATATCATCCTCAGAAGAAAATATCTGAAAAGTAAGGTAGGAGGAAGATGAAGGGTTCTCACCAGAGCGTAGACTGTGTGAATCAGTGTGAATCAGTCAGGGAGCCGCTGTCAGTGTGAATCAGTCAGGGAGTCACTGTCAGTGTGAATCAGTCAGGGAGTCACTATCAGTGTGAATCAGTCAGGGAGCTGCTGTCAGTGTGAATCAGTCAGGGAGTCACTGTCAGTGTGAATCAGTCAGGGAGTCACTGTCAGTGTGAATCAGTCAGGGAGCTGCTGTCAGTGTGAATCTGTTCCCCCGTGCCTCCTGTAAATAAGCAAAAGCATCTGGAGAAGGAAGATTGAGAAATAGCATCTGAGCAGCAGAAGAATCAAGTTAGAAATCCATGTGGACCCAATCTTTCCCTCGGTCCATAATACCAATGTTTTTTTTATCTGTCTCTGTCATTCTGTGTGTGTGAAAGAGGGAGTTTATTTGAGGGTATGAGTTTTAACTGGAAGGTTATATGTCATTGTTTCCCTGTAACTAGATTCTATTGCTGTGTAAGAAATAGGTACTCGTGTTAAGGAGAGAAACCTGGTCTGTGCATTCTGTCACCCTGGGTCTAAAGGATAGGAAAATGAGGGACTTGCATGTGGTTTGTAAAAATTTTTAAAGTTTGTGACTAGTCCATTAATAGCTGGCCTCCATTTCCAGCGTGTTACCTCAGTGATGTGTAACAAAGGGCTTAAGACAAAAGGTTGGCTGTGTAGGAGAAATTGATTTGGAATCATAAGTTGAACATGACACCATGGGCGGCACGGTGGCACAGTGGTTAGCACTGCTGCCTCACAGCGTCAGAGACCCGGGTTCAATTCCCGCCTCAGGCGACTGACTGTGTGGAGTTTGCACGTTCTCCCCGTGTCTGCGTGGGTTTCCTCCGGGTGCTCCGGTTTCCTCCCACAGTCCAAAAGATGTGCAGGTTAGGTGAATTGGCCATACTAAATTGCCCGTTAGTGTTAGGTAAGGGGTAAATGTAAGGGTATGGGTGGGTTGCGCTTCGGCGGGGCGGTGTGGACTTGTTGGGCCGAAGGGCCTGTTTCCACACTGTAAGTAATCTAATCTAATCTAATCACCAGTTCCTCCTTGTTCCAGAAACATGTACAATGAAGAACAGTGAAGCTCACCCATCTGTGTCCTGTTGAAGGAGGGTTTCTGTAAGCTCCAGGGCGACACTGGTCACCAGCTGCTGTCAGTGAGTCTGTGAGACAAATAATCAAATATCACAAATAGGCAGCTGGGATGTTGTGGAGAACATTCCCCATAATGACCACATCTTTATAATTGTCTTTATTGTGGATTGGGGAACAAAATCAGAAAAGGATATTACTTTAAATGAAGGAAACTACAGAAGGAGATGGAAAAGACTGGCACCTGGCTTTCTCGAAGAGTGTGGAGCTGGAAAAGCACAGCTGGTTAGACAGCATCCAAAGAGTAGGAGAATTGATGTTTCAAGAATAAGACCTTTATCAGGAATGAGGCTTGTGGGCCAAGGAGGCTGAGAGATAAATGGGAGGCCAGTGGGGTTGGGGTGAAAGGAGCTGGGAATGCGAAAGGTAATTGAAGATGGGGTAAAGATGATCGGTTGGAGAGGAGGGTGGAGCAGATAGGTGGGAAGGCAGATGGATGGGTAGGTCTGTTCAAGAGGGCAATGCCCAGTTGGAAGGTTGGGACTAGGATTAGGCTGAGGGAGGGGAAATGTGGAAACTTGTGAAATCCACATTGATCCTTTGTGGTTGGAAGGTGCCAAGGTGGAAGATGAGGCATTCTTCCTGCAGGTGCTGGGTGGCTAGGGTTTGGTGATGGAGGAGGCCAGGACCTGCATGTCCTTGGTGGAGTGGGAAGGGGAGTTAAAGTATTTGGCCACAGGGTGGTGGGGTTGTTCAGTGTGGGGGCCCCAGAGATGTTCAGGGGAAACCACATCGGGTGCAAGAGATGCAGTAAATGACATTTGTGGAAGTACAGGTATGAGGAAGGATCCTTTTGGGCCTTGGGCGAAGGTGAGGGGGGAGGTGTGGGCACAGTTTTTGCACTTCTTGGTTTGGCAGTGAAAGATGCCGGGAGAGGAGGGTGGTTTAGTGGGGTGCATGGGCCTAACAAGGGAGTCGGGGAGAGAATGGTCTCACCGAAATGCAGATAATGATGGGGACGGAAATATATCCCTGGTGGTGGGGTCTGTTTGTAGGTGGTGGAAAAGACGGGGAATGATGCAATGTATCCAGAGATTGGTGAAGTGGAAGGTGAGGATCAGGGGGGTTTTGTCCTTATTGCAATTGGATGGGTGGGTTTCAAGGACAGAGGTGTAGGCAGTGGAGAAGATGCACTAGAGAGTATCATCAATCATGTGAGAGGGGAAATTTTGGTCTTTGAAGAGGGAGGCCGTCTGGTTGGAGCAAGGACAGAACCTCCCTGCTCTTCACCTTCCACCCCACCAACCTCTGGATACATCACATCATGCTTTGCCATTTCCGCCACTCACAAACAGACCCCATCAGAGTTATATTTCCCTCCCCACCACTGTCTGCAACTCTGAGACATCATTCCCTCCACAACTCCCTTGTTAGGTGCATGGCCCCCACCAATCGACCCTTCCCTCCCAGCAACTTCCCCTGCTATTGCAAGAAGTGCAAAATCTGTACCCACACCTTGTCCCCCACCTCCATTCAAGGCCCCAAAGGATCCTGCCATATCTGACAGAGATTTACCTGTACTTCCAAGCACATCATCTATTTCATCCGTTGCACACAATGTGGTCTCTTCTACTTCGGGGAGACAGGACACCAAATTTCAGATCATTTCAGAGAAAAGCAATGGGAGACCCATACTGACCAATCCCACCAAAGGACATGCAGATCCTGGGCCTCCTCCATTACTAAAACCTAACGACCTGATACCTGGAGGAAGAACGCTGTGGGATCCGCCAACCACACAGAATCACGATGGATTTCACAGTTTCTCCATTTCCTCTCCCCCACTGTATCCCAGACCCCACTTTCCAATTCAGCACCACTATTTTGAATGGTCCTACCTGTCCATCTTTCTTCCCACCTATCTGCTCCACCCTCCTCTCCAACCTGTTACCTTCACACCCCACGTTCATCTATCTATTGCATTCCTGTTATCTTCCCCCCAACCTCACCCCCCTCCCATTTATCTCTCAGACGCCCTGTCCACAAGCCTC
This sequence comes from Chiloscyllium plagiosum, assembly GCF_004010195.1. Taxonomy (NCBI): domain Eukaryota; kingdom Metazoa; phylum Chordata; class Chondrichthyes; order Orectolobiformes; family Hemiscylliidae; genus Chiloscyllium; species Chiloscyllium plagiosum. The sequence continues at coordinate 3,797,108 of NC_057718.1, read as the reverse complement.
ATTCCTGATGAAGGGCTTATGCATGAAACATCGACTCTCCTGCTCCTCAGATGCTGCCTGACCTGCTGTGCTTTTCCAGCACCACACTCTTCGACTCTGATCTCCAGCATTTGTAGTCCTCAATTTCTCTCACCTCAATTTCTGTCCCACCATCTGGCTTCAGAATACATTAATATTCTGTGATTTAATCTGGTCAAGCAAAATCTAATCAAGTTGAGTCCGCATTGCTTCATGAAAGGAAAACTGTGTCTAATTCATTACAGTTTTAACAGGAAGTCCCACTAGAATGGATGGACATTAGCTCCACACTTCAGGCTCTCTGTCTGTATTCCTGATGAAGGGCTTTTGCCCGAAACGTCGATTTTACTGCTCCTCGGATGCTGCCTGAACGGCTGTGCTCTTCCAGCACCACTAATCCTGAATCTGGTTTCCAGCATCTGCAGTCATTGTTTTTACCTAGAACTGGTAATGTGTTTTATTTAGATTTTCAAAAGATATTCAATAAAGAATGGTTCTGAATGGGGTATAACAGATGTCAAAAGGTCTGTATCTGTTAGCTGGTGGACTACAGGAGTCTGTTTCTGTGTCTGAAATTCCAAGCATTTTTGGGGTCGCCGTTTACAGCATTGCCGTCCTGAGGGGTAGGTTCAAGCTGCAGCTAAAAGCCCAGGGGGAACCTACCACCTTCATTCTGTTGGCTGTGTGTTCACCACCTTTCATGGTCAATTCTGTTCATCAGACAACTGACCTGCTCTAACCATTTGCTTATTAATCACATCAGGAATCTGACTATAAAATGGAAATTTGGAACAGAGAGAAATACCAGCCAAATATTGCGGTAATGATGGAATTAGTTTGCTTACCATTTACATTTTCATACACAGCATTCTGGTCTTCAACAGGGCTCCTAAATAAAAGCTACATATTAGATTTATTTACCATAGAACAACATTGTAATCTTCACACTCTCGAGGCTAATGGATTTTACACTTTTCATCGTGAACTTTTGAGACTAGCTTCGAGGTGAAAGGATGACCTCACAACTTTGAACATTTGTTAAAAAGAGCAGAATTTGTGTGAACAACAAGTGAAAGAATTTGAACAAAGGGTAGTGATAAACGGCTCCATTTCGGAATGGCAGGCAGTGACCAGTGGGGTACCGCAGGGATCCGTGCTGGGACCACAGCTTTTTACAATATATGTTAATGATATAGAAGATGGTGTCAGCAATAACATTAGCAAATTTGGCAGGGTGAAAAGTGATGGCAGGGTGAAAAGTGATGAGGATGTTAGGAGATTACAGGGTGACCTGGACAAGTTAGGTGAGTGGGCAGATGCATGGCAGATGCAGTTTAATGTGGATAAATATATGGTTATCCACTTTGGTAGCAAGAACAGGAAGGCAGACTACTACCTCAATGGAATCAATTTATGTAAAGGGGCAGTACAGAGAGATCTGGGTGTTCTTGTACACCAGTCAATGAAGGAATTCAAGAATTTTGACCATTGAAGAAGCAGCAATATATGTCCACCGGAGGATGGTGATCAGCTTAGAGGGAAACCCTGTAGGTAGTGGTGCTGCCGTGTATCCAATGCCCTTGGCATAGACTCATAGAGTCATAGAGTCATAGAGATGCACAGCATGGAAACAGACCCTTCGGTCCAACCTGTTCAGCTTAAAAATACGGGGTAGACCATTTAGGACAGAGCTCAGGAGAAACTTCTTCACCCAGAGAGTAGTGGCTGTGTGGAATGTTCTGCCCCAGAGGGCAGTGGAGGCCCACTCTCTGGATTCTTTTAAGAAGGAGTTGGATAGAGCTCTCAAAGATAGTGGAATCTAGGGTTATGGAGATAAGGCAGGAACAGGATACTGATTGGAATGATCAGCCATGATTATATTGAATGGCGGTGCAGGCTCGAAGGGCTGAATGGCCTACTCCTGCACCTATTGTCTATTGTCTATTGTCTAACAAAATCACAGGGCATTCTGGGAAAGTTGGCAAAGTTGTTGTTGTTTCCAACTGTGGAAGGGAGAGATTTCTTCAAGAAATTTGTTGCACTTCCATGTTGCTTCAGACTGAGAAAATACTGAGGGAGAAAACTGCTCCAACTCACTGGGATGCTGCCTGGGATAAGCACATGCAAATCTGAATATAGACTTCAGAATGTTGTTATATCTTTTGGAAGGACACAGATTGCAGGGCTGCAATCAAAGTCTTAAAAACTCTTTCAAAGGGCAATGAATGAGATGGCAGCAGACAATTGAGGGAATGAAGAACAAGGCATTGTGGATACAAAATACAACAGAAAATCTTGAGTCCAGACACTGAGGAAATCTATTCATCCAGAGGGTGGAGAGGCTCTGGGAGTCAATCTTGTGACTGTGGGAGGAAACCGGAGCTCGGAGGAAACCCACACAGACATCGAGAGAATATGTAAACTCCATGTTGACATTCGCCTGAGGTAGGAATCAAACCCAGGTCCCTGGCACTGTGAGGCAGCAACATTAACTACTGAGCCACCATGTCCCCCATGCCTGACCCAATCAAAGCTTTCTGACTGTCAACAGCAGGAACCTATGTCCTGGCACTGGAGGACATGTTATACCGGAGATGAAGCAAACTGGCAATGATTTGGCATCTGGATGTGTGGCATGGTCTCGACAGTCACTGACCCATGATTTACAATGGATCTGTGTGCTGCAGTGGAAATATCAGCACTCACTAAAAACAATCATCCCCAATGTCGAAAACAATAACAGTGCAGTGACAGAATCAAACCCAAGAAGAAATGACATTTACCCTTGTGTGGAGTCCTTTACTGATGAGCACAGGTTTCGTTTCCAAAGGTAAAATGTGAGCAGGACAATGCAGATTAAGACAGCGAGGCCCAGAATGGTGCCAATGATTAAAGTGGGATCTGAAGTCCGGGGAATACCATGGGAAGATTCTTCTGTAAAATATTAGAATGTCACACACACAGTCACTTCAGTCTGACAAATGTTCAAGATCGTCAACAACATTAATTTTGAGCTCCTCAGGTTAGGCACCACCCCTTCTGACTCCCCAAAGCTTGCCCACTATCAACAATGCACAAGTCAGAAATGTGATGGAATATTCCCCACTTTGCCTGGATGAGGACAACTCCAACAACACTCAAGAAGCTTAACTTCATCCAGGACAAAGCAGCCCAATTGACTGACACCACATCCACAAACATCCACTCCCTCCACCACTGAATCTCTGCTACACATGATCTGTAAGATACACTGCAGATAATCAGCAAAGATCCTCAGATAATATCTTCAAAATTCACAACCTCCTCCATCTAGAAGGGCAAGGGCAGCAGCTACATGGGAACACCACCCCTGCAATTTCCTCTCCAAGCCACTCCCCATTCAGCCTTGGGAATATCTGGCCTTGATGACCATTCTGCCCTTCCATGATGAAGCACAGCAGACGGGTGCTCCTTTCTCTGGTCACACCAGTGTTCCCTGCCATTGACTTACCAGTTACATTGAGCTGGCTCCCTGCTCCATAGATGTAGCTCCACACACTGCAGCTGTACACAGCAGTATCATTGAGCGTCACATTCACAAGGCTCAGAGTGTAACTGTTCCTGCTGACATTCCTGGAAAGCTGAACACGATCGTGGAAACCCTGGGTCTTGGTGAGGGTGCCATTCACAAAGTGGCTTATCATCCACTCCCTGCTGCTGCCAGGTCGCTGGTAGTGCCAGTGGACATCAGTGTCAATCACACTGGCATTGTACATGGCACACTGGAACTCGGCAGTTTCACCCTCTGCTACCTTGCTGACCACTGGATCCTGAATGAGGACTGGATCAACCAATGGATCTGTTCATTTTGAAGATAAAAAATAGGATTATTGGATTTGTAACATTTTATAAAATCTCCTCCTGGTTAAATGATGATTTGCTGAGGATGAACTGAAGCTTCCTGTGTGGATATTGCTGCTTGTAATTTGAGAAGGAATGATTTGAAACATATCCATCACTGAATGCTTTCCAATTTGCTGCTGTGAATCATTTTGTGAATAAATTATCGAGAGGAGAATTTCACGATGCTCACAGCTGACTGATTTGAATAGTCTGAGCAGCCATTTAAAATGTTTCATTCTCACAGAAAACCAAAAGAATAAAGTCAAAAGTTTCAACAGCCTGCAATCGATTCTCCCTGAGGACACCCTCTCTCATTCACTGTTGTTCCATTCGATTCTATCTCCTAACACTGCAAGGCTGTGGGGAGAGAGCAGGACATTGGCAGTTGGGAATGATGCTCATTTGAAGAGTCAGTGCAGACAGGATGGGCTGAATGGTTTCCTTCTACACTGGTAATTTTCTGTGATTTTCTGATTCTGTCCCTGAGCCAGATAGACCCTGACTGCACTTGCCTGGAATTGAGTCAGTAATGGGCAAAGTGAGGCCCTTCTGATTGGTACCTCAGACTTTCCCTTCCACTCCTGACCTGGGTTATTATCCCAGAGTCGGGGAATCCTTGGAGTCAGGTCCCAAACTCAAACCTGTGACATTGGGCACACTGTTAGAAAGGTCTGGGATCCACACCATCCTCACCTGCAGTCACAGCCTCCTGTCTCTGATCCATGATTCATCTCCAATTCCCAAATCCATGAGGCGGGAGCACCCTCTGGAGAAATGTTTCCAGGGAACTTTCCCCTTCCCTGATGTGACACAATGTCTGCAGCTCAGACTCCAGCTCCTCAACTCGGATCCAAACTTCCTCGAGCTGCAAACCCTTCCTCCAGATGTGTTCACTCTGGATCCCATTGGGCTCAGAGGGGCCTTCATTGAAACCTGTAAGATCCTGAGGAGACTTGACCGGGTTCCTCTTCAGGGAGAATCTAGAACTAGGGTCAGAGTTTAAAAATAAGGGATTGCAGGTTGAAGACAGAGATGAGGAAATGTTTTTCTCAGTGGGCTGTGAGTCGTTGGAATTCCCTTCATCAAAAGACAGTGGATGCAGAATCTTGAAATTTTTTTTAAGGCAGAGGGAGGGAGATTCTTGATGACCCGGGGGTGAAAGGTGACCAGAGATTTGTAGGAACGTACAGTTGAGATTAATATCAGATCATCCATCATTTAATTGAGTGGTAGAGCAGGCATAATGGGCTGAATGGTCTCCTCCAGTTCCTATGTCCCTCTGTCTGGGTCTCTTGGACTAAGGGAATGAATGAAAGTCATAAGGAGAGTAATCCGGTTGGGATGAGGAAGGGTTTAGCTCAGGACAAGGACATCAGAGGGGCAAGTGGGAGCATCATTGAGCAGAACAGGAGCTGCAGAGGATTGTGGGAAATGACAGCCTAAAGACTTGAGAGCTGTAAGTTTGAAATTTCACAGATTACTTACTCACATCTTAATGAGTTCCACTGGAGCCCAGTTTAACCTTTAGTTTAAATGACTTTGAGAAACAGATCCAGTTTTAATGTGGAACTGACTCATGGAAGTGAATGTCTGTGTAATACAACAAGTTTCTACAAAACAACTCCCTTTGTATTCTGTTAAACTCTCCAACTAAAGATAAATACAGGCTGATGGAGTATTGGTGAGCTCCTGTGTGCAGCCTTGGCACCAAACCCTTCACTACATGTGTGGAAGTTAGAAAGTTACAGAGTCATCATTTCCATCTTTTACTTGTTTTTCATGGCATACATTTTCATGACTCAAATGTTAAACATTCCATTGCTAAGAGGACTTATTGAAGTATCAATTGCATGTCTGGCCTCTCACAAAATGAGACAGGATGTCTCAGTAGGGGAGCTGGCTGACTCTCAGAGAACTGAATCCTCTGGAACCATACATGTGGAATCCATTTGCAGCCTTTGGCAAAGGTATTTGTCCTCCCTGGACAAGACTGACATCCTTGGCCATAACTCTATTAACTGCCTCCTGCTCCCATTATCTTGCTTCCTCTCTCGATTAACATAGGTATGTGAATCCCACATTGAGAATAAGTAAAGCTCTCCTGTTTTAATCTCTTCCCATCAACACACATTGATGAAGAATATAATAATCAGTCCCTGTATTCTATCCACTCATTATCACAGGACAGTGACAATAACTGGGCATTGTAACATATTAATTGCCTATCTTAAGTAATGTAATGAAAATCAACCATGTGAATTATAGACCGTTTGTTTAATTCTGTTAAAAATTACTGCCTTTGTGTGTAGAGCCGAGATTCGTAGAGAAGTGTCACCACAAATTGATAAAGGATTACTTCTGGTCGCATTAAGAATCTCTTGCCGGTTGTCTGATAATAAAGCATCTAATGTTGTCCAGAAACTTGTGTCGTCCAGATTTGTAGAACAAAAAGGACATCAACACATGAACACAGTGCTAGGTAATTACAGAGTCACCCCTTATACCACCCAGACCTCTTATGGGCAACAGCTTCCCCAAACAAGACAAGAACTGTTTGCTTCTTTATTGAATGTACTTACAAACAAGTCATAAGACAATAATACATAACAGTTCCAGGCTAACTGAGAGCTGGAAACATATCACCTTAATTCCTGATGTTCCCATCAATTGTTGTAAAAACCCATCTGATTTATTAATGTTCATCAGGAAAGGAAATCTGCCATCCTTACCTGATCTGGCCCACATGTAACTTCAGACACACAGCAATGTGGTTTGTTCTTACTGCCCTTTGAAATGAACAGGCAAGTGACTCAGTTGGAGGGCAATTAGGGATGAGGAACAAATACTGCCCTTGCCAGTGATGCCCACACCCCGTCAGAAAAATGGAAAACAATTCCCTGATGAACCACAACCTGCGCTTCCACACTAACATGTCCATTAACTGGAGCAGTGATCAAATACTGTGGCTACAACAGCAGGTCGAGGTGAATAGCTCACACTCTGCCTCCCACAGCCTGCCTGTCAACAAAGCAGAAATCAGGAGGATGATGGAACAACTTGCCTGGATGGGTGCAGTTCCAACAACACTCATGAAGCTTCATGCCATCCAGAAGAAAGCAGCCTGCCTGATTGACACCACAACTCACACCTTCAACGTTCACTTCCTTTTACACTGATGTACAGTGTGTACCATCTACAAGATGCCCTTCTGTAATTCACCAAGGCTCCTCCAACAGCAGCTTCCGAACCCACAGCCTATCCCATCTGAAAAGACAAAGGCAGCAGGTACATGGGGCAGCATCTCTTTCAGGTTCCCATCCAAGCACTCCCCCTCCTAACTTGTGTAAAGTCGAAATTTTTAGCTCAGGAAAGCAGCTCACCATGACCTTCTCAAAACATACAAAATATGACCTGGAGTAGGCCATTCAGCCCATTGTGCCTGCACTGCCTTTCAACACAATCATGGCTGATCATCCAACTCAGTCCATCATTCCCATGTTCTCCCCTTACCCTTTGAACCCTTTAGCCCTCAGAACTATATCTAACTCTCCCCTGAAGACATTCAATGTTTTGGCCAAAGCTGCTTCCCGTGGCAGAGAAGCCATTTCTTCTCAAGGACCATTCATGATGGACAAGTACCAGCCCGGCCGGTGATGGCCCCATCATAAGAGTGAATGAAACAAAGCCAGACAGAGACAGGAGAATCCAACACTGAAAATAAATGAGATGGAGAAGCAGAAAGACAGACAGAAGAGAAAGAGTTTGAGATTGAGGAACTGGTCCAAGAGGAGAAACAGTTTAATCTATCTGTGAGTAAAAGCGGAGAATTGTTTTATGTTTATATCGAGCTCTCTGCTTACTCTTTACAAGAGGAATTTAACACATTCTCCTCTTCAATAAATCCATGTGGAAATGGTTGCTGTATCAGATTATTCTAAGGGAAAGAACACTTACCTGTAACAGTCAGTTGGGTTCCATTCCCACTGATATCTCCCCACACTTTACAGTAATAGACCCCAATGTCATTGGGCTGCGTGTTAGTGATGGTCAGAATGAAGCTGTTATTGGAGGGCTCTCTGGAAGACTGGAATCGCTCAGTAAATCCTGGGCTCCATTGTGTGATGTTCCTCATGTCATGTGTTAAAACCCACTCCATCTTATTTCCTGGTTTCTCCCGGTCCCAGTGAACGTTGGTGCGTGTCACTGCAGTGTTCCTTATGGTGCACTGTAACCGAGCAGTGTGACCCTCGGTGACACGTTCTAGCCTCAGAGACTGGTGAAGGACTGGGACATTTGCACCTTTAAGAGAAAACATCTGAATAAATTAAAACTCATCTGAACTTTCTGAAGGACTCCAATTTAGAGTTAATGAGAAAGGACAGATGATAAGAGGATCAGAGTGAACCAGTGGGGTTAATTATTCAAAATATATATGACATTATAGACCATAAGGCCGCAGGATATAGAAGCAGAATTAGGCCATTCAGCCCATCAGGTCTGCTCTGCCATTCGATCATGGCTGATATGTTTCAATCCCATTCTCCTGCTCTCTCTCCATTGATCCATTTGCTCATAAGAGCCTATCTATCTTTGTCTTGAATATACTCAATGACTTGACCTCTGCAGCTCGCTGCAGCAATGAGTTCCACAGATTTACCATCTTTTGTTTGAAGAAATCCCTCTTCATCTCAGCTGTAATTGATCATCCCTTCACTGTAAGGCTATGCCCTGCATCCTACTCTCTCCAACAAACATCTTCTCCAACTCTACTCTATTCAGGCCTCTGAGTATTCTGTGATGAGACAAACTGTATTCACTCCTCATAATGTGGTCTCCTCTTCATTTGGGAAATGAAACACAGACTGGATGCCCCTTCTCAGAACACCTCCATTCTGTCTGCAAAAATGATCCTAACCTCCCAGGTGCTTGCCACTCCAACACACTGTCGTGTTCCCTGGCCAACATCTCTGTCTCAGTCTTGCTGCAGTGCTCTTGTGAAGCTCAGAGCAAGCTGGAACAACAGCACCTCATTTTCTACTTGGTTACCCTGCAGCCTTCTGAAATTAATATTGAGTTAAACAATTTTAGAGACTGAGCACCTTTCTCCATGCTTTCCCCCTCCTCCATACACCAGGCCTTGTCATTACACAGTCAGCTACAGCACACTACCCATTGTCAGTTACTAATTGTTCCATCATCAGCTGTTCATTCCTCCAGACTGACCATTACCCACTCCTTTGTGTGTCCAACAGTCCTTCTCTCACACTGGGCTCTATCTTCATCTATCGTTTACCCTGACCATCCTCCCCACCCCATCTTCTGTATAAAAATCATCATTTTCCTCGGTGCCATTTGTTCTGTACAAGGGTCACTGGACCCGCAATATTAATTCTGATTTCTCTCAACAAATACTGAGATTTTCCAGCAATTTTTGTTTTTATCCCCCGAAATGGAATCAGAAGCAGTCTCTGACTGTTATTGCTTGAAACACAATGTATTAGTGAGGAAATAAAGACCATCCCAAATACCAGGAGATGAGCAATAGACAGTGGTCTGTCAGGTGGTCACTCCATCTGAAACCAGAATGAAATTTTGCAAACTAGCTCATGAAATACCAATGGCAGCTCATTTAAGGATGAGGAACACACAATCTAATATATTAAAGCACTTTTATTGGTCAGGATTATATAAAGATGTTAAATTTTAGCAGACAAGATAGTCCATGTCAGGACTTGGGGAATCGCCAACCCTCAATTAAAGCTTCACCCTTAATTCTGATCGTAGCTTTTGAAGAACCGTTTAGCAGGGTCTTAACAGAGTGTGTAGGAGCCCGACTGCAACCCAGGAATGGCAACCAATGGGTCACTGCAGTGGTTAAAGAAGGCAGCTCAGCACCACCTTCTCAAGGGCAATTAAAGATGGGCAATAAATGCTGGCCCAGCCAGTGACACCCACATCTCACAAAACAATTAAATAAATTACTGAACCTGAGCTCAGCTTCCTCCCCACAGATAATCCATTTCTGAGATCACTGTCCATCACCTTCTCAATCTTCTTGATCGCAAACTGATCTCCAATTCATTCATTGGGTAAGAGGTTATTACTGGAGGAGATTGCCATGTAAACTCTACTTACTGGTGATATTGATTTGGCTTCCTCTCCCATAGATCCTTCCCCAGACTGAGCAGTAATAGACCCCAGTATCACTGAGCTGCATGTTTGTGATGGTCAGAGTGAAGCTGTTACTGGAGGAGTCTCTGGAAGACTGGAATTGCTCTGTGACACCTGGGCTCCATTGTGTGGAACCATTTCCTGGATGTGTTAAAACCCGTTCCATAATTTGCTTTGGGGACAGTCTGTACCAGTGAACATCAGTGTGTGTCACTGTGGCGTTTCTCATGGTACACTGTAACCGGGCAGTGTGACCCTTGGCAACACGTTCCAGGCTCGGAGACTGGAGAAGGACTGGACCAGTGAAACCTTTAAAGAAAAATAACAATACATTATTCCTACAAGAACAGATTCTCTGTTTTGCCGTATTGAAAGATCTGAAAGGGTGGTAGGAGTTTTGAGTTAAACAGAGAGAACACGTAGTTACACTGAACAATTGAGATACATCTGTGACCGATTCAGATAAAAAATCCATCAACATTAACAGAAATAACTATAAAAACAGTGTTAAATTATATCTCTGAACTTTCGTCAGAATCTGATCAACATTTTGTACATGCCCATTTTCTACAGCAGAATCAAAACTCAGGTCCATTTCCATCTGGAAGGATAAGAGCAGCAAATAGATGAGAACACCACCCCCGGAAAGCTACCCTCCAAAACACTCATCATCCTTTCTTAGAATGCATCATTGTTTCTTTGTAGTGATTGTAATGAGGTCAGCCAGGTGGATGTCACAGGACATGAGTTCCCTGATTGGGACTGCTAACCTGGTCCAATCAGGGAGCCCTGGCTGACAGTAAAGAATAGGAGTGTCAGAGGTTCTGTTTGCTATGGACAAGGTCAGACCCCCTCAAAACATTTCACGAAAGTGGCTCAGACCCTAAATTTGCTCATTGCTTTAAGCAGGTATAACATCGATATTCCAGGAGGGATGCAGTTGATCAAACCACGTAGTTTTAAACAAAATAAAATGTATTTACTAGATTACTGAATGAAACACAAACAAAAGAGAACAGAATACAGAATAACGTAACCTATCTGAAAACCCAGAAGACCATACCAACGTCATGATGCTGTTCCAAATATTTGCAACAATTCCCATAAACACATCTTGGCACAAAAGGTAAAATCAAACACATCAAAAATCAAACAAAAGGTAAAATAAAATACAGGAGAGATGTCAGAGAGAGGATCAGCATGGACCTGCTTCCTTTGGTCCAGCAGGTTTTACAACTGCCTGACTGCTTTTAGTGAATAGCCGGACTACTAAAACCAAATCAAATCAGAGAGAGTTCTGTATCACCTTTCCCCCTTAATAAAATGTCCTATCAATAAGCAAAGAGTCCACTGAAACTTACAGATTGGAAACAGGCCCTTCGGCCCAACAAGTCCACACTGACCCGCCACCCACCCAGACCCATTCCCCTACATTTACCACTATAGGCAATGTACCATGGCCAAATCACCTAACCTGCACATTTTTGGATTGTGGGAGGAAACCAGAGCACTGGAGGAAACCCATGCAGACACGGGGAGAATGTGCAAACTCCACACAGAGAGTCGCCTGAGGCGGGAATTGAACCCGGGTCTCTGGCACTGTGAGGCAGCAGTGCTAACCACTGTGCCACCGTGTGCCCACTGTTTGTCTTTCTTTAACAATTCAGTAGGTGGAGCAGCCACAATGCTAAATTTAGTATGAATTTGCGATAATTTTCAACGTTGGAATCATAGCACTGCTATTTTTGTTGATGGTATGGGAAAATCTCCAATTACCTTGTGTTTTCCATCCCATGGGGTTATTTGTCCATGTCCAATAACATGGCCTCGAAGGTGACTTGGCCTTTGGAAAATTGACTTTTGGCTATGTTTGTCACCAAGCCTGCCTTCTGAAATCGATCGAACAATTCTGATCAATGTTGCAAATGTTCCTTCCAGGTGTGAATAAAAATCACCAGGTCATCTTTTTTATCGGCAGCAGTTGGAGTGGGAGGAGCGACAGTGAGGACCAGAGGCCCGACAAAAGGTAAGTTTTAAAAAGTATAAAGGTTTACCTCGCGTATAGGCGGAGCGTACACTGAGCAGGAGCAGACATGGGACTGCTGGGTAAGTAAGGCTTTATACTTGGATGGTTGCTTTACCCAAAACACTACTCAGACAGTGTCTCCCACCTGTACTGCACCTCTAACCAAAGAAAATGTTGCGTGCACCAATTGGTGAGGTGACTGGTTTCTTTATTTTTAGTTTTTTCAGTAATTTTGTTGAAAATTTAGAATAGTGGGAATGGAGGTTAGGGTGGTTGAATGTTCCTCCTGCAGAATGCGGGAAGTAAGGGTCACCACTACTGTCCCTGCTGACTTCATCTGTGGGAACTGCATCCAACTCCAGCTCCTCGTTAATCGCATTAAGGAACTGAAGCTGGAGCTGAATGAATTTTTGATCATTTGGGATGTGGAGGAGGTTATTGAGAGGAGTTACAGAGAGGTAGTCACACCTCAGGTAAAAGAAGAAGGGAGATGGCTTACCGTCAGGGGATGGAAAAAGAATTGCAGACAGTGCAGGGATCTCCTCTGGCCCTTCCTCTCAACAACAAGTATATAGTTTTGGATACTGTTGAGGGGGATGACGTATGAGGGGCAAGCAATGGGGCACAGGTCTTTGGCACAGAGTATGTCCCTGTTGCTCAGAAGTGAAAGGGGAAGAGGAGCAGAGCAGTAGCAATTGGGGACTTGATAGTTAAGGGGATAGATAAGAGGTTCTGTAGTAACGAGAGAGACTCACGTTTGGTGTGTTGCCTTCCAGGTGCCAGGGTCCATGGTGTCCCTGACTGTATTTTCAGGATTCTTGCAGGGGAGGGGATCAGCCCCAATTTGTGGTCTACATAGACACTATGACATAGGTAGGAAGAGAGGTGGGGATTTAAGCCAGAAATTCAGGGAGCTAGGGTGGAAGCTTAGAGCTAAAACAACAGAATTGTTGTCTCTGATTTGTTGAACGTGCCACATGCTAGCGAGGCAAGACATGGGGAGAGAGAAGAGTTGAACATGTGTATACAGGGATGGTACAGGAGGGAGGGTTTTCGTTTCCTGAATAATTGGGGCTCTTTCTAGCGTATTTGCGACCTCTACAAAGAGGATGGTCTTCACCTGAAACAGAGGCGTACAAATATTCTGGAGGAGAAATTTGCTAACGCATTTCAGGTGGGTTTAAACTCATTCAACAGGGAGATGAGAACCAAATTTGTAGTTGGAGTGTACTGGAGGCTGAAGTGAGAACTAAGATTTCAAGATCCAATAAGCTACCGGCAGGCAAGGAACACCCAGAATAAGGTGGGTGAACTTGCAGCATGGGTTGTTACCTGGGCTTTTGATGTTGTGGCCATTTTAGAGACATGGATTGAGTAGGGACAGGAATGGTTCGTGCAGGTTCTGGGATTGAGATGTTTCACAAAGAACAGAGAAAATCATAAAAGAGGGGTTGGTGTGGCACTGTGTGTCAAGGACAGTGTTATGATTGCAGAAAGGATGTTTGAGGACTCCTCTACTGAGGTAGTAAGGGCTGAGAAACAGGAAAGGAGAGGTTACCCTGTTGGGAGTTTTCTGTAGGCCTCCAAATAGTTCCAGAGATATGGAGGAAAGGATGTTAAAGATGATCCTCGATAGGAGCAAAAGTGACAAGATAGTTATCATGGGGGACTTTAACTTTCCAATATTGACTGAGATTACTATAGTTCAAGTACTTTAGATGGGTCTGTTTTTGTCCAATGTGTGCAGAAGGGTTTCCAGAGACAGTACGTAGACAGGCCAACAAGGGGCGTGGCCATATTAGATTTGGTACTGGGTAATGAACCAGGCCAGGTGTCAGATTTGGAGGTATGTGAGCACTTTGCTGATAGTGACCACAATTCGGTTTACCTGAGTGATAGAAAGGGAGGTATATACTGCAGGGCAAGAGTTATAGCTGGGGGAAAGGCAATTACGATGTGATTAGGCAAGATTTAGGATGCATGAGAGGGGAAGGAAACAGCAGGGGATGGGCACAATTGAAATGTGGAGCTACTGCTCGTCCTTGAGAATTTCATACTGGTCAGGCAGGGAAGAAGTTTCCGAATGCAAGAGCCGTGGTTTACTGAGGAATTTGAATCTTTTGTCTAGATGAAAAGGCTTATATTAGGATGAGTTGTGATGGCTCGGTTAGGGCACTTGAGAGTTACAAGTTCACCAGAAAAAGACCTCAAGAGAGAGTTAACAAGAGCTAGGAGGAGACATGAGAAGTCATTGGTAGATAGGATCAAGGAAAACCATAAGACTTTCTATAGCTATATCAGGAATAAAAAATGCTTCGAGTAAGATTCGGGCCAATCAAGCACAGTAATAGGAAGTTGTGCATGGAGTCAGAGGAGATAGGGGAAGCACTAAATGAATGTTTTTCGTCTGTATTCACATTAGAAAAAGACAATATGCTCATGGAGAATACTGAGATACAGGTTACAAGATAAGATGGGAGTAAAGTGCATAAGGAGGGTGTGTTAGCAATTCTGAAAAGTATAAAGATAGATAAGTCCTCTGGGCCAAATGGGATTTATCCTAGGATTCTCTGGGAAGCTAGGGATGAGATTGCTGAGCTTTTGGTTTTGATCTTTATGGCGTCATTGTCTACAGGAATAGTGGCAGAAGATTGGGGAATAGCAAATGTTGTTCCCTTGTTCAAGCAGAGGAGTAGAGACAACCTTGGAAATGATAGACCAGTAAGCCTTACTTCAGTTGTGAGTAAAGTGTCAGAAAGTGTTATAAACGATAGGATTTACAATCAATGAGAGATGGATAAGTTGATTAGGGATAGTCGATACGGTTTTGTGAAGGGTAGGTTGTGCCTCATAAACCTTATAGAGTTCTTTGAGAAGCTGACCAAACAGATGGATGTGGGTAAAATAGTTGATGTGGTGTACATGAATTTAAGTAAGGCATTTGATAAGGTTCCCCACAGTAACGTATTGCACAAAATACATGGGATTGCATGGATTGCATGGGATTGAGGGTGATTTAGCGATTTGGATAGAAATTGGTGAGCTAAAAGAAGACAGAGGCTAGTGGGTGATGGGAAATATTTATCCTGGAGTTCAGTTGCTAGTGGTGGACCACAAGGATCTGTTTTGGATCAACTATTGTTTGTCATTTATATAAATGACCTGGATGGGGGCATAGAAGAATGGGTTAGTAAAATTTACGGATAACACTAAGGTCGGTAGAGTTTTGGGTAGTGATGAAAGATGTTGTGGTTTACAGAGAGACATAGATAAGCTGCAAAGCTGGGCTGAGAGGTGGCAAATTGAGCTTAACGGAGAAAAATGAGGTGATTCACTTTGGAAGGAGTAACAGGAATGCACAGTACTGGGCTAATGGTAAATTTCTTGGTCGTGTAGATGAGCAGAGAGTTCTCTGTGTCCAGGTACATAGACCCTTGAAAATTGCCACCCAGATTGATAGGGTTGTTAAGAAGGCATACAGTTTGTTAGCTTTTATGAGTAGAGGGATTGAGTTTCGGAACCATGCTGCAGCTGTACAAAACTCTGTTGTGGCCACATTTGGAGTATTGTGTACAGTTCTGATCACCGCATTATAGGAAGGAAATGGAAGCTTTGGAAACGGTTCAGAGGTGTTACCTGGTATGGAGGGAAGATCTTACGAGGAAAGGCTGAGGGACTTGAGGCTGTTTTGATTAGAGAGAAAAATGTTGAGAGGTGACGTAATTGAGACAGATAAAATAATCAAAGGGTTAATTAGGTTGAACAGCGAGAGCCTTTTTCCTCGGATGGAGATGGTTAGCATGAGAGGATGTAGCTTTAAATTGTGGGGTGACAGATATAGGACAGATGTCTGAGGAAGGTTCAAACCTCAGAGAGTAGCAGGGTCAGGGAGTGCACTTGCCAAATTTAAGGGCATTTAAATAGTCATTGGATAGGCAAATGGATGAGAATTGAATAGTGTTGTTTAGATGGGCTTCAGATTGGTTCCACAGGTCGGTGCAACATTGAGGGCTGAAGGGCCTGTATTGCACTGTAATGTTCTATGTTCTATGTTCTATCTGTATATATTTGACACAATTAGATAATCTGGCAATGGATCGTCTCTGAAATGTGGCTGAAACATTTTTCATACCAAATGGCATGACTACAAACAGATACAGTCTATTTGGTGCTATGAAAGCCAAAATTACCTTTGTTCTTTCTGACAAAAGTACTTGCCAGTAACCTCTGAGCAAGTCCAACTGAGAAATATAAGTTGCTTCTCAGCACAGTCTTCCAATGGTGGAATTGGATATGCAGTCTTTGTAAGTGCATTGACCTTGCAATCGTCCACACGTACCCATTTGGCACCATTACCATGGATGAGCTCCAGTCACTGGAACTCACTTCGATTACGTTATTTTGGAGCATGCGTTCAATCTCCTTTTCAACCTGTGCTAACTTTAGAGGGTTAGGCCAACAAGGATGTTGCTTACTTGCAACAGCATCTCCTATATCTACATCATGTATAATTAGGAGAATCTGAGGACTGCCGATTCTGGAGACCAGAGTCGAGAATGTGGTGCTGGAAAAGCACAGCAGGTCAGGCAGCATCTGAGAAGCAGATGAATCGACATTTCAAGCATAAGCTTTTCATCAGGAATGAGGTTTGTGGGTTGGGAGTGCTGAAAGATAAATGGGAGGGGGTGGGGCTGGGGCCAAGTCAGCTGAGAATGTGATAGGTAGATCATGCATTATTAGGTTTGTACTTCCTAGCTTATTTCCACATATCTTCCCGTACGGTCATATCTCTTTCAGATCGATTTGATTTCTCTCTGGAAAGTAACACAATAATTTATCTCAAATTTTGACACCTTCTTGATTGTCCAATTTAATTTGAGGAATGTCCAGTTAAGAAGCCACTGAACTTGGTTCTTCACTCTGTGTTGTAACCAATAACACATTGTCCTCTCTCTTTGCTTCCCTGTCAAATGACGTTTTGAGCATATTTGCATGACACATTCTGTGAGATTTCTTTCAGTTTGGAGTCCTGAGCAAATAGGGGGTTCAGCTCATTCAATTTCCTTTTGACTTGATAAGATCAACTAAACCTTGCTTTTAAAGGTTCAGCTCACCTGAGAAGTTACAGTAAAACTTTATCTCCTGCAGCAACATTGCACGTTTTTGATTTTTTTGTCTTCTTCATGTTTCATTGTATGCTGTGATACTTTTAAATGCTGTCTCGCCAACTCTCCCACTCTATTTAATCATTCTCAAAAAATTGACACATAGTCCAAATATGTGGTCTCTGAATTATGACTTAACAATTTCTCCTTCATTAATTTTAGTGGTCCTCTCACCTTAATGCCCAAAATCTAATTCAAAGCATCTGAATTTGGTTGATTGTTTTGATGCATCTCTGATTGCAAGAAGTACAAATGGAATTCCCTTCTCCCAATCAACTGGGTAGTCTTGACTATAAGCCTTCAACATGGTTTTTATTGTCTGATGACACCTTTCGAGCAGTCCCTGCGACGCAGGATGGTATGCAGTAAATTTGAATTGTTTTAGTCTTCAGCTGTCCATAACTTCCTTGAATAAATTAGACATGAAGTTTGACCCCTGATCTGATTGCATCTCTGTGGGAAGTCCGCAACTAATGAAACATTTTAATAATTCCTCCACAATCCTTTTAGCTGTGATACTGTGAAATAGAATGGCCTCTGGAAATCGAGAGGACACACCCATTATTGTTATCAAATACTGATTCTCACTTTTTGTTTTAGGTAGGGCTCCTATGCAATCAATTAAGACTCTTGGAAAAGTTTCCTCAAATGCAGGAATAGGTATTAAAGGTGAGGGTTTTATTATTGTATGTGGTTTTCCGATTACCTGACATATATGACATAGGAGAAAGTGAGGACTGCAGATGCTGGAGATCAGAGTTGAGAGTGTGGTTCTGGAAAAGCACAACAGGTCAGGCAGCATCTGAGGAGCAGGAGAATCAACGTTTTGGGCAAAAACCATTCATCAGGAACCTTTATGACATGCCTGGCAAAATTCAATGAGATCCTTGTGCAATCCAGGCCAGTAAAAATGTTTTGTATGTTAACTTGATGTTTTCTCACTCCTTAATGACCCTCTAGTAGCAGCTCATGTGCTGCTCACAACACCTCCATTCTATAACCAAGTGGCAATATGACTTGATGAACTTCTGCCCATTTCTCATCTGCCTGAATTCGTGATGGTATCCATTTCCTTAATAAGCCATCATATTAAGGTCATAACATTCAAGGATACATTCAAATTATTTTTCTATTTATGTCTTTTGATACAATTGCTCTAAATGTTCATCTTTCTGCTGTAACTCAGTTCATTTATCTGAACTAAAGATATCCGCATTATCATCTACCTGCTCTCGGTTTGTGTCCACCATCTGAACAAACAGGGTCTCTGCTAATTCCACTTCAAGTTTCTTCTCTGAAATTTTTGCTCTTTCTGTTTCAACTGGTGACTTTGTGACCTCATTTCCACACAGTCAGGAAAAATCCCAGGATATGTGTCCTGCAGTCATTCAGTTGCTTGAGTTTCTACTGGCTGTCCAATCACCGTAGGTCACACTCCGACCTGTGAACTAGCTTTATCATTAGTAAGGACAAATTGTATTCCTAGAGCTGAGAGTTTGTCCAGTACTCCCACCATGATTTCTGTATTCTTCACTGGACACTCTCAGCTCACTTTACATAATTGTGCACTTCTTGTTTCACCTTGAATTCCAGCTACTAGCACCTTTTCTGGCAATAGTCCTTCAGAACTACATATATATCCTCATCTTTCAGCATCACAGCTTGAGAGAATCCTGTATCTCTTAATATCGTAACCTTTTTACCTGCTGCTCCTGTCCTATGCAGGTAAACTTTACCTTTGCAGGTATAAGGTTAAGAAGATCTGGCACTTCCTCCTTAACCTCCAACCAGCTTGTACATTCTGGTGCAGCTTTCTAGCCTCCACTGTGCTTTCCATTACCACAAAGTCACTGGCTTATCCTATTTTTGTATATTTGGCTTCCCAGTGTTTTTCCTAACCCTCCAACACTGTGATTTCATGTGGCTTACTTTATTGCAGTGAAAATACTGAAGCTTTTTAATTTATCATTCCCCTTCAAGGATTTCCATTTTAACCTGTGGGAAGTTATCCCTATGATCATCACCAAGATCTACCTTTCCCTTCCACGTAAGGATTTATCTTTTCCCCAATTTCTGTCCTCCACTGATGGAAATTGCTTTTCAAAGCAAAACTTTGATTTATGGCCAACTCATATTCATCAGCCAATTCAGCTGTTATCTTGCCTTTTTAACTCTCTGCTCTTCCACATGAGTGCTCATTACTTCAGGAAGTGAATTTTTAAACTCCTCCAAAATAATTGTCTCTTGAAGAGAGTCATACATTTGCTCTTTTTTTAATGCCTTTATCCACCTCTCAAAATTACTTTGTTTGTATGTTCCCTCCTTACATTCCTGAAACATTGCCTGTAGGCTTCTGGCACAAACTCATCTGCACCTAAGATGGCTTTCTTCACCTCCTCTTATGCCCCAGATAGCTCCTCTGATGGTGATGCGAATACCTCACTCTCTCTACCTGCAAATTTGTTTGGATCAACAAAACCCACATGGTCACTGGTCATCACATTTGTTTATCGACCTTTTCAAATGAGTTCAAAAAGACTTCCACATACTTCTCGTCAAATTTTGGCAAAGCTTGAATATATTTAAACAGTTCTCACCAGGCCTTTGACTACCATGGGTTTGCTCATTCTCACGCTCTTCCTCACTCAGCTTACCTTCAGCCCTCAGCTCCATTCCTTTCAGCTCACTTTCCTGTCTTAGCGCAAGTTTCTGAAGTTCAAGCTCTCCCTCTTTCTTCCTTTCCTCCTTCTCCTTTCCTCTCTCTTCTCTCTCTCTCCCTTTCTCATGTAATTTCTTCATCTTCCCTCTCTATTTCTCTCTCCTTTTCTCTCTCTTTTTCTCTCTCTTCTCTTCTTCTTTTTGTTCAATAATGTGATCCATTCTTTTTCTTATTGTTCTGCTAAAGTGATTTGTTCTTTAACCTTTCCTCTACTTTTAATCAGAATTCAAGCTGTCTCATTTTCAATTAAATTTTAGCCATCCCTAAAGATTCCAGCAAATGTAAATGCTGAGTAATTGATGTAATTATCTCTCGTTTCTTCACAGAAGGAGGCAGCTCCAACCTCAGCTTGTCTGCTAATTCCAGCAGCTTGGCCTTAACCACATTTATTAAAAATCCCCAAGGTCACTTCTTCCAAACCTAGAAAACTCTTGGTGACTGAAAGAGCCATTGCTATCCCAAGCACTGTTTAAACCAACCAAATTCAACACCTGGAACAAAGAACACTAACACCTCCCACTCACTGCCTTCGAGTCCAACAACCCTAATCCCAAATCAGACCTATATAACAAATCCTGCAAAGAGCCCCCAATCGGCTATGGACCAGGCCAGACACCCTCAAAACATTTCAAGAAAGTGGGCCAGACCCTAACCTTGCTCATTGTTTTAGGCAGGTGTGACATGGATATTCCAGAAGGGATGCAGTTCGTCAAACCAAGTTGTTTTAAACAAAACAGAATTTATTCACAAGATTATCGAATGAAACACAAACAAAACAGAACAGAATACAGAATAACGTAGCTTGTCCAAAAACCCAGCAGATTATCCCAACTTAATGATGCTGTTCCAAATATTTGCAATAATCTCCATAAACACCTCTTGGCACAAAAGGTAAAATCAAACACGGCGTCTCAGAGAAGTCAGAAAGAGGATCCGCATGGACCTGCGTCTTTGGATCCAACAGGTTTTACAATTGCATGACTGCTTTCAGTGAATAGCCAGACTGCCAAAACCAAACCAAACCAGAGTTAGCTGAGCTGGGAGAACTGGCCATTCTCCTTTCATTGTACCAGTGTTTATGTTTTAAACATAAAAGCCTTTTGTCTGAGGCAGTATCTGTTAGCTATAATTAAACTGTCCCTAAAACCCATCCAAGCCCAGACTTTTCAGATATTGTGTCTTTACGATGTCTGCGAAAAACAGGTCCAAGAACAACAAAACCTGCTAAAGGAGCATCATCATCACATGATCATTCTGAGAGCTGGCTCTGAGGGAGATGGATCAGTGTCAAGGAATCTGCACATGTAAATGAAGGGTGACTTGGTGATGAGATACCAGCTTCTGTGGAGTTACTTCATCTGTAATGGTCACTGTGTCAAAATCGATCCCGATTGACTGGGTTAATTCCGATCGGGATGTCGCTGATCAGTTTTACAGGATTCTGAAGGGGGAGGGTGAGCAGCCAGAAATTGTGGTACATATTGGCACCAATGATATAGCCAGGAAAGGGATTGAGGATCTGAAAAGTGACTACAGAGAGCTAGGTTGGAGGCTGAAGAGCAGGACGAGTAGAGTAATGATCTCAGGTTTGCTGCCAGTGTCACAAGATAGTGAGGTGTGGAACAGTCAGCGAATGCAGCTTAACACATGGCTGTGAGGCTGGTGCAGGAGGGAAGGCTTCAGATACCTAGACCATTGGGATGCCTTCTGGCAAATGTGGGACCTGTACATGAAGGACGGTTGCACCTGAACTGGAGGGGCACAAATGACCTGGGTGGGAGATTTGCTCGTGGGTTTGGGAGGGTTTAAACTAGTTTGGCAAGGGGGTGGGAATCAGACCTACATATCTGCAAGGAGGTCGGTTGTAGACGGGGCAGTGACAGCATGTAGTGAATCTATGATGAAACAAAGTGATCGGTTAAAGTGTGTCTGCTTTAACGCAAAGATTGTCAGAAATAAAAGTGATGAACTTAGAGCATGGATCAGTACTTGGGGCTATGATGCTGTGGCCATAATGGAGACATGGGTTTCATCGGGGCAGGAATGGCGGCTAGATGTTCCAGGGTTTAGAACATTCAAAAAATACAGAGAGGGTGGAAAAAGAGGAGGGGGTGTAGCATTGCGAATCAAAGAGTGCATCACAGCTACAGAAACAAAGGCTGTTGAGGAAGGTTTATCTACTGAGTCAGTATGGGTGGAACTTAGGAACAGCAGGGGAGCAACTACCTCATTGGGGGTTTTCTACAGACCCCTAATAGCAGTAGAGAGATTGAAGAACTCATAGGCTGGCAGATTTTGGAAAAATGCAGATGTAGCAGGGTTGTTATGGGTGATTTCAACTTTCCGAATATTGCCTGGAACCTCCATAGTGCAGATAGTTTGGATGGAGCCGTTTTTGTCAGGTGTGTTCAGGAGGGTTTCCTTACTCAGTATGTCGACAGACCAACAAGGGGAGAGGCCATTTTGGATTTGGTGTTCGGCAATGAGCCAGGATAGCTGTTAGATCTTGCGGTGGGAGAACACTTTGGTGACAGTGAACACAACTACCTCACATTTACCATAGCCTTGAAGAGGGAAAGGAGCAGTTACTAAGGGAAGATATTTAATTGGGGAAAAGGAAATTACGACGCTATCAGACAGGAGTTGGGAAGCCCAGACTGGGAGCAATTGCTCCACAGAAAGGGCGCAGCAGACATGTGGAGACTGTGTGAGGAGCAGTTGTTGTGAGTGATGCACAAATTTCTTCCTCTGAGACAGGTAAGAAGGGGTAAGCTTAAGGACCCTTGGATGATGAGAACAGAGGAGCTTCTCGTCAAACAGAAGAAGGCAACTAATGTAAGGTGGAGGAGGCAAGGATCTAGCACATCTTTAGAGGATTACAGGCTTGCTAGAAAGGAGTTCAGAAATGGACTGAGGACAGCCAAGAAGTGGCACAAAAAAAGGCTTGGCGGGAAAGATTAGGGAGAACCCAAAGGCATTTTACTCATATGTGAGGAATAAGAGAATGATCAGGGAGAAAGTAGGACTAATCAGGGATAGCATAGGGAACTTGTGCATAGAGCTGAAAATGTGTTGCTGGAAAAGCGCAGCAGGTCAGGCAGCATCCAGGGACAGGAGAATCGACGTTTCGGGCATAAGCCCTTCTTCAGGAAGGGCTTATGCCCGAAACGTCGATTCTCCTGTTCCCTGGATGCTGCCTGACCTGCTGCGCTTTTCCAGCAACACATTTTCAGCTCTGATCTCCAGCATCTGCAGTCCTCACTTTCTCCTCAACTTGTGCATAGAGTCTGAGCAGATAGGGGAAGCCCTAAATGAAATTTTTGCTTCAATTTTAATTAAAGAAAGGGATTTTGTTGTGAATGAGAACTTTGAGGAGCTGCGATACAGGCTTGAGCAGATCAAGATTCATGAAGTCGATGTGCTGGAAATTTTGGCAAACATTAAGATTGATAAGTCCCCAGGGTCAGACCAGATTTATCCTAGGCTGCTCTGGGAAGCGAGAAAGGAGGTTGCTAAGCCACTGACAAAGATCTTTGCCTCCTCACTCTCCACAGGAGTCGTACCAGAGGATTGGAAGGACGCAAATGTTGTTCCTCTATTCAAGAAGTGTAATAGGGAAATCCCTGGCAATTACAGACCAGTCAGTCTTATGTCTGTGGTCAGCAAGATTTTGGAAAGAATTCTGAGGGATAGGATTTATGACTATTTGTAAACGCAAAGCATGATTAAAGGCAGTCAGCATGGCTTTCTGAGGGACAGGTCATGCCTCATTATTCTTATTGAGTTCTTGGAGGTGGTGACAAGACAGGTCAACGAAGGTCAAGCACTGGATGTGGTGTATATGGACTTCAGCAAGGCATTTGATAAGGTTCCCCATGGTAGGCTCATTCATAAAGTCAGGAGGTATGGGATACAGGGGGATTTAGCTATCTGGATTCAGAATTGGTTGGCTGACAGAAGGCTGAGAGTGGTTGTAGATGGAAAGTATTCTGCCTGGAGGTCAGTGCTGAGTGGGGTCCCGCAGGGGTCTCTTCTTTGGCTTCTGCTCTTTGTAGTTTTTATAAATAACATGGATGAGGCCGTCGAGGGTTGGGTAAGTAAATTTGCCGATGACACAAAGGTTGGAAGTGCCGTTGATAATATCGAGGGATATTGCAGGCTGTAGCGCAACATAGGCAGCATGCAGGGCTGGGCTGAGAAATGGCAGATGGAGTTCAACCTGGATAAATGTGAAGTAATGCATTTTGGAAGGTCAATCTCAAATGCTGAATATAGGATTAAAGACAGGATTCTTGGCAGTGTAGAGGAACAGAGGGATCTTGGTGTTCAAGTACATTGATCCGTCAAAGTTGCCATCCAAGTGAATACGGTTGTTAAGAAATCATATGCTGTTTTGGTTTTCATTTACAAGGGGATAGAGTGATAGAGCTGCAGTTCTACAAGTCCTTGGTGAGACCACAATTGGAATACTGTGTCCAGTTCTGGTCACCCTACTATAGGAAAGATACAGAGGTTTTGGAGAGGGGGTGCAAAGAAGGTTTACCAGGGTGCTGCCTGGACTGGAGGGCATGCCTTATGAAGAGAGGTTGACTAAGCTCTGACTTTTCTCTCTGGAGAGAAGGAGGAAAAGAGGTGACCTGATTGAGGTAGACAAGGTAATGAGAGGCATGGATAGAGTCAACAGCCAGAGACTTATCCCCAGGGCAGGATTGACTGGCACAAGGAATCATAGTTTTAAGATATTAGGAGAAAGGTATAGAGGGAACGTCAGAGGTAAGTTCTTTATGCAGAGAATTGTGAATGCATGGAATGCGTTGCCAGTGGTGGTAGAAGCTGAGTCATTAGGGACATTTAAGCCAATGTTGGACATGCACATGGACAGCAGTGAATTGAGGGGTGCATAGTTTGGTTATTTTATTTTACATTAGGATTGATCCTCGGCACAACATCATGGGCCGAAGGGCCTGTTCTATACTTTTCTATGTTCTAAATCCCGGAATTCCCTCCATCAGGGCACTGTGGATCTACCTACAGCACATGGACTGCAGAAATTCAAGAAGGCAGATCACCACTAGTAATAAGCAACAATAATATTCACAATGACAGTGGTGATAATAGTAATGAAAATGGTGATGATGATGATGGTATTGGCAAAACATTTAGAAATGTCTCGTATGATCCAGCAGAGTCAGCATGACGTCGTGAAAAATAAATAATGCTGGACAAATTTATTGGAATTTTTTGATGAGGTGAGAAACAGCATAGATAAAGGGTATCCAGTCGATCGTGCATTTGAACTTACAAAATGCTTTATAGAATCCCTGCAGTGTGGAAACAGAAACTTCAGCCCAACAAGTCCATAATGACCCTCTGAAGAGTAACCAACCAGACCTTATCTTATATTTATCCCAGACTAATGCATTAAACCTACACATCCCTGAACACTTTAGCATGGTCAATTCACCAAACCTGCACATCTTTGGAATATTAGAGGAAATAGATGCAGATACAGGGAGAATGTGCAAACGCCACACAGACAGCCACACAAGGTTGGAATTGAACCAGGGTCCCTGGTGCTGCAAGGCAGCAGTGCTAACCACTGAGCCACTGTCCCAACCACTTTTGGTCAGGTACCACAAATTAAACTACTTAATACGAAGAGAGTCCTCAGTGTAACAGGGAGTAAAGACAGAGGATTTACTGACTAAACAATGGCAGAGAGTTGGGTTAAATTTGGCATTTTTGGGGGGGGAGTTCTCAAATTAAGCGGCTTATACTGAGGTTCCTACTTCTTAACAATTCAAAACTATCACCTTTCATCAGAAGAAAATGTTTTATATATTTAACATACGCCAGGACTCGGTGAATTATAAAAATCAGGCTTTCCATGTAAATGTGCCTCTTTGAACTGAAAAACAATACAATTCCATCAACCTCTAAGCACCCTAATGATTTCAATGTTTACTTTGTCTGCTTATAAAAGCTCACCCAGTGCAAACAATTTCCCATTCACAATCCAAGAACTGTTTCTGTCAGATAGATTTCTTCTTGAAAAAAATGATTGTCACTCCAGCAATATTGTCATTGTAATCTTTAAATCCTCTCATACACACAAAGCCCAAAGACTACATGTCACTAGTTCAGAATCCAAACTCAATGCAAAATGATATTAAAATTAAACAGAAACCATACACCTCTCATCAGCAGTTAGTCTCTAATATCACAAGTCATACTAAATCTGTCACTGAATCAACACTATTTTGTCTATTTTCTGTCCTCCAATCCAAAGTCAACAAATAGCAGGTTGATTAATGACAATAAACTTGACATTGGTTGTCAGCTAGACAGATTCTTGAAACAAGCAGAAAATGTGATCAACATCTGCATTTGTATTTGAAATTAAAATACCTCCCATTAATCTTAAACATACATTTATTCACAGACAGGGTAACCTGGTTCTGCAGAAATAGTTCATGCTGTTTGTCAAAAAAAAGCTTGAAAGAAAGACCACCCCAGTGCAGCAAGGATATCACATCAGAAGTCAGAATGTGCTGACATCTCAGAATTTCTTCAGTTTCATGTGAATTGTGCAAAATTAGTGCTTTACTTTTACTACAAAACTTTACAGAATGGTTTCTGAACATTTCATGGTTTATTTCAATGAAAGAGTATACTCCCAAATCTGTCTGCTCCTGCACACCATTAGAATTAAACTTTTAAATAAAATTGTCTCCACTGCTCTCATTTCTCCACTCAATCTGAATATCCTCACATCTGTCTGCATTATATCTGATCTGCTATTGGCTGCCCACTCACCCTAAATGGACAAGTAAAAGAGAAAGCCCCAGGAATGGGGACTGAAACCAGGCTCTCAGCAATATTCAACACGAAGCTCCAGCTAATTATGTTGGGAACTCCCAGAATATTATGATCATTCTTCCCCAGTCAGGTGGCTCAGATGGCTGGAGTATAATGTAGAATAATGACAACATCTCAGCTTCTATTGTCTATTCTATCGCAATCTCAGCTGTGGAGCTCATGGAGAGCGAGCCCTTCCCCTTTCCCTGTGCTCAATGCGGTGTGGTTCCCTTTACCCTGGATCAAACCAATTGTCTCTCAAATGGAGAGAGATGTGTGTACCCCTTTGTCCTGTACGGTTGATTCCTAATCCCTGGGAGATTCCCCTGCAGATGTGGCACCTCACAGAGCAATCTCCCTGACTCTGCACATCCAGCCCAATGGCACTGACACTCTTGTCAGTTGAATGGAATTAATATAACACAATCTCCAGGATAAGGCTTCACATTTCCACAAAACCCTCCTCCCATTGTTACAAAAGTATCCCCTTTCTCCCCACCACCTAAGAACACTGAACCTGAGCTCAGCTTCCTCCTCACTGTGAATCCATTCCTGAGATCACTCTCTATCACTTACTCAATCTTCTTGATCACAAACTGATCTCCAATGCATTAATTGGGCAAAAGATTATTGTTGGAGGTGATTGTCATGTCAACTCTACTTACTGTCTACAATGAGTTGGCTTCCACTTCCATAGACCTTTCCCCAGACTGAGCAGTAATAGACCCCAGTATCATTGGGCTGGACGTTTGTGATGGTCAGAATGAAGCTGATATTGGAGGCGTCTCTGAAAGGCTGGAATCGCTCAGTGAACCCTGGGCTCCGTTGTGTGGAGCCACTTCCTGGATGTGTTAAAACCCGCTCCATAATTTGGTCTGCGGACAGTCGGTACCAGTGAACATCGTTGTGTGTCACTACAGCGTTCCTCATGGTGCACTGTAACCGGGCAGTGTGACCCTCAATGACACGTTCCAGACACGGAGATTGGAGAACGACAGGACCATTGATACCTTTAAAGAAAAAGAAAACAAGATGTTTATTCCCACAAGAGCAGATTCCCTGTACTACCATATTGAAAGGATCTGGCAGAGTGGTAGGAATTTTCAATTAAATTGTGAGAACACGTTGTTATACTAATCCATAGAGCTGCATTTGTGACTGAATTATATCAAATAAAATCCGTCCACATAAACAGATATAATTAAATAAACAGTGTGTGAAATAATATTTCTTAATTCTGTTGAAAATCTCTTCGACATTTTGGATACATCAATGTCTTCTGCAGCACGATCAAAACCCACATTCACTTCCATCTGGAAGGGCAAGGGCAGCAGATACATGGGAACTCCACCACCTGCAAGGTCCCCTCCAAGCCACTCACCATTCTGACTTGAAAATATATCACCGTTCCTTCAGTGCTGCTGGTCAAAATGCTGGAATTCTCTCCCTCAGAGCATAATGGGTCTATGTGCAGGACATGGACCACAGTAGTTCAAGAATGCAGCTCACCCCCAGCAATAGCGACAATAATAATTCCATGTTGTCTAAACTTCTGGAGCAGCCTCTCATGTGGAACCTTCTTGAAGGCCTTACTAAAATCCATATAGATTACATCTAACCCCCTGCCCTCATCAACCTTTCTGGTCACTTCGTCAAGGAACTCAAATAAATTTGTAAGGCATGATCTCCCATGCACAAACCCATGCTGACTACTCCTAATCAAACCCTGTCTTTCCAGATGTATGTACATCTTATCCCTCAGAATCTTCTCAAGTAACCTGCCTCCCCCAGATGTTAGGCTTAACTGGTCGATAGTTCCCAGGTTTCTCTTTGCAGCCCTCCTTGAATAAGGACACACCATTTGCTACCCTCCAATCTTCCAGAACCTCAGCCTTGGCAAGCGATGGTGCAAAGATATCAGCCAGGGCCCCAATCCTGCCACCGGTCTCCCACCCTGAAATACGGGCACATTCCTTCAGGGAAATGGCTTGGCTGGAAAGCTCGCAACTTCGCCCACAAACATAAAATGTCCAAAGGAAGTTGAAAGGCTGCACTGGGGCGAGACTGGGTGCAGAGGAGGTTCACGAGGATGATTCTGGAATTGAGGCGGTTGACTTATGAGATTGTGTAGACTGGGATTATATTCATTGGAATTTAGAAGAATGAGAGGGAATCTTGTGGAAGAATAAAATTATGAAGAAAATAGATCAAAGTAGAGAGGATGTTTCCATTGGTGGCTCAAACTAGGTCAAGAGGGCGCAGCCTCAAAATTAGGGGGAGCAAAGTTTTGACTGAATTGTGGAGGGTGGTGAATCTGTGAAATTTCCTGCACAGTAAAGAAGTTGAGGCTTCCTCGTTGAATGTTTTTAAACCTAAGATAGATAACTTTTTGGTCAGGAAAGGAATTAAGGGTTATGTTTGGAGGGTGGGTAAGTGGAGCTGAGGCCATGAAAAGATCAGTCATGATCTTATTGAGTGGCGGAGCAGGCTCGAAGGACCAGATGGCCGACTCCTGCTCCTGGTTCTTTTGTTGAAGAAACAGAACACTTGCAGGAACAGATTTCTGGGATCTATCAGTCGTGTGTGGGAACCAGAGCACTGAGTAAAGAAAATCGGTCAGTAAGGGTTGATGTGACACCACAAACAAATGAAAGGGGAGCTGAAACTCTCCTGGAAGGTGAAGATAATTCAGAGGGAGGATTTGTGATGATGTTCCCCGTTGAGGATCAGAAAGAAGACCTTGAATGGAATAAATTCGCAGTCAGCTAATACTGAGGAAGGATCTGCATTATAGATTGGTTAGTAAAGTGACATCAGATGGGATCTGGAGGAGTTTCTAAATTGGATACAAACTTGACTGGAATGGAGGAGACAGAGGGTGATGGTGGAGGGGTGCTTTTTAGACTGGTGGCCTGTGCCCAACAGTGTTCCACATGGATCGGTGTTGAATCCACTTCTTTTCATCATTTATATAAATGAATTGGGTATGAGTGTCAATGGTTTGGTCAGTAAGTTTGCAGATGATACCAAAACAGTGGACAGTGAAGACGTTTATCTTAGTATCCAATTGGACCATGATCAGATGGGCCAATGGGCCAAGGATTAGTAGATGGAGTCAATTTAGACAAATGTGATGTGTTGTATATTGGTAAGGCAAACCAGGGCAGGAGCTATACACTTAATGGTGGGACCCTGTGTCAGGATTGTAACACGGTCAGCCAGGTAAACCTCATGGAATATGAGTTCCCTGACTGGGGCTATTAATCTGTTCCAGTCAGGAAGCTCTGGCTGACAGATATGAACAGGAGTGTCAGGGGTTCTGTCTGCTCTGAGAGCTGGCTCCGAGGGAGCTGGATCAGTGTCACATACTAAATAAAGGGGGTGCTTGGTGACAGAAAACTGTCCAGAAGGCCAAGTGGCAAACATGATGCCTTGAGCTACCTCATGCTGCCAGATGAATCCACTGATGATACTGTCACTGCAAGAGTCCGTTCTCATTTATAAACTTTCTGGAAACCCTTCTGGTCCCACCGCTGACCAGACCTGACTGTGGACACTAAAAGATTCAATCCTGGCTCAACTAAAACAACTGATGTTGTTGGGGGAAGTCAATGGGGAATTATAGGCCAGTCAGCTTGACATTGGTGGTGTTGAAATTGCTGGAGTCAATCATTAAGGATGGACTAATTGAGCATTTGGGAAGTAGTAACAGAATCGGTCCCAGTCAGTGTGGATTCATTAAAAGGAAATCATGCTTGGCAAATCTCCTGGACTTTTATAGAGGATGTAACCAGTAGAGTGGACAAGGGTGAAGCCATAAATGTGTGTCTGGACTTTCAGAAGGATTTGACAAGATTCCAGACATAAGATTAGTCAGGAAAGTTAAAGCTCATGGTATTAAAAGGAATGTATCTACATGGATAGAAAACTGATTGACAGACAGGAAGCAAAGAGTTGGAATAAAGAGGTCCTTATCAGAATGGCAGGCATTGCTGAGTGGGATAACGCAGGATTCAGTGCTGAGACCCCAGCTGTTCACAATACACATTAACGATTTGGACGAAGAAATTGAATGCAATATCTCCAACTGCGCAGATGACACTAAGCTGGGTGGCAGGGTGTGCTGTGATGAGGATACTAAAAGGCTGCAGGGTGCTTTGGACAGACTGCCAGAGTGGACAAATGTAATATAATGTGGATAAATGTGGGGTTATCCACTTTGGTTGTAAAAACAGGAAGGCAGATTCTGATCTGAATGGTGGCAGTTTAGGAAGAGGTGAGGTGCAATGAGACCTGGGT
The DNA here is from genome assembly GCF_004010195.1 of Chiloscyllium plagiosum. NCBI lineage: Eukaryota > Metazoa > Chordata > Chondrichthyes > Orectolobiformes > Hemiscylliidae > Chiloscyllium > Chiloscyllium plagiosum. The sequence goes on along the minus strand of NC_057718.1, from coordinate 3,765,970 downwards.
GTCATGGTGGAACAGTCATTGAAGGTTGGCACACAGGTACAGCAGGCAGTGAGGAAAGCTAATGGCATGCTGGCCTTCATAGTGAGAGGATTTGAGTATCGGAGTAAGGATGTCTTGCTGCAGTTACACAGGGCCTTGGTGAGGCCATGCCTTGAGTATTGTGTGCAGGTTTGTTCTTCTAGTCTGAGAAGGACATTCTTGCTTTTGAGGGTGCCCAGTGAAGGTTCACCAGACTGATTCCTGGGATGGCAGGAGTGACATATGAGGAAAGACTGGATCAACTAGGCTTGTACTCACTGGAATTTAGATGAATGAAGGGGGATCTCACAGAAACATATAAAATCCTGATGGGATGGACAGGCTAGATGTGGAAAGTATGTTCCGAATGTTGGGGAATTTCAGAACTGGGGTCACAGTCTAAGAATAAGGGGTAAACCATTCAGAACAAGGATGAGGAAGCATTTCTTCACTCAGAATTGTGAAACTGTGGAATTATCTCCCTCAGGAAACTGTTGGGGCCAGATATATTCAAGAGGGAACTGGACGTGGCCTACAGCTAAAAGAATAAAGGGTCTGGAGATAAAGCAGGAATGAGATACTGAGATTGTATTATCAGCTATGATCTTTTTGAATGCTGGTGTAGGCTCGAAGGGCTGAAAGGCCTACTCCTGCTCCTATTTTCTATGTTTCAGTAGGTTTGCAGATGACATAATAATTGGTGGAGTAGTGGATGGTGAAGAAGGTTGCCAAAGGATATAGTGGGATTTTGATAAATTGGAAAGTTGTCTGGTGAAATGGCAAATGGAGTTTCAGCTGGACAAGTGTGAAGTGATGCATTTTGGGAGGTCAAATGCGAGAAGAAAGACTAAATAAATAGCAGGACCCGCAGGAGCATTGATATCTAGAAGGATCTTGGGATGCAAGTCCATAGCTCCCTGAAAGTGGCAATACAAGTGGCTAAGATGGTAAAGAAGGGAGATGGCATGCTTGGCTGCATTGGATGGTGCATTGAGGATGAAAATTGGCATGTCAATTTCCAGCTGTATAGCACTTTCGTTCAGCCACATTTGGAGTATTGTGTGCAATCATGGTCACCACACTATTGAAAGCATGTGGATACATTGGAGAGGGTGCAAAAGAGGATTACCAGGATGCTACCTGGATTGGAGTGCATGAGTCTATAAGGAGAGGGTGGACAAACTTGGATTGTTTTCACAAGAGAATCAGAGACTGAGGGACGACCTGGTAGAAGTTTATAAAACTATGAGAGACATGGATAGGATGGATAGTCAGAGTGTTTTTCTCAGGGTGAAAATGTCAAACACAGGTGGCGTGTAGGTTTAAGGTGAAGGGGGTGAAACTTAAAGAAGATGTGTGAGGGAAGTTTATTACACAGAGAGTGGCAGATGTCTGGACTGCACTGCCAGGGGATGTGGTAGAAATAGATTCAACAGTTGCACTTAAGAGACATTTATGCAGACACATACACAGGGACGGAATAGAGGGATATGGACCATGTGTGGGCAGATGGGATTCATTTAGAATGGTTTCATGATTGACACTGAGTTTATGGGCTGAAGGGTCTGTTCCTGGGCTGGACTGTCACATGTCCCATGCTCTAGAGAGCAGGATGCTGCACCACCCCCTTAACACCCATCTCAACTCCCTCTCCACCCTCACCCACACTACAATCACTAATGAGACTGAAACACTGGACACTAATACCCTGTTTGTCAGCTGATCCTAGTGAACCATCCCCCATTATCATGGATGGACACTTTATTTATCTCAGTCAGTAATATTTCATATCGAGAAAACTATTTCTTAGCAAACTCAACAAACTGTCAGAAAATTGATCCAAATCACTGACTGCCTGTATGAGGGAAATGTGAGCACAGAGCTCCTCACATCAACAATGCTCCTTCCCAGGCCAATTAGCAGCACCACACAGAGTCCCTCTGTCCCCACAATCCAGACCAACCATCCGACTGCCTCTTTCCTCTTACAATGGGGAGCCAGCTCCTGCCTACTCCCTGTTCCAGATCCTGGAATCCAGATTCACTCCCAGCCCCAACACTGAGCCACCACTAATCAGCATCACAACTGATCTTCGTGTGACTGTGCATCTCACTGTCTCTCCCCCTACTTACTCTCGCAACTCTCCACTCCTTTGAGAAACATTGAGTCCACATTCTGTTGGAAAATCTCAGACACACATTGCAGCACCTGGCACTGCTCTCTCTATGTCCCCCTCTGACTGCTTTTCTCATCAGCTTCCTCCCAGCACCAGTGGTTTCTCCTCCAGACTCTGATCATCTCAGTGCTGTCCCCAGGGCACCATTCCTGAACACCTTACATTCATCATTTCACCCTCAGAAACCTGGTCAACATTTCCATCTCCCCCATCACTGCACTGTTTCACTCCACCTCCTCCAATCATCACAAGGCTGTTCCCACTTTCTCCAAATGTCTGTCCAACATGAGGACTCAGTGAAGATGAAACATCCCCTTCAGCTCAGCGAACAGCCACACTGTACTCACCCTCATAGATACTCCTGAGGCTACACCCAGCGAGGGGCAACTTTGGGGAATGACCGAACCTGAGCTGACCTTCCTCCCTGCAGTGAATCCATCCCTGAATCACTCTCCATCACTTCCTCAATTATCCTGATTGCAAAGGCACCCCTATTCATTCATTTGGAAAAAGGCCATTGCTGGAAGAAAATTGTCATGTAAACTCTACTTACTGTTTACAATGAGCAGGCTTCCTCTGTCTTCGATCCTTCCCTGCACTGTGCAGTAATAGATCCCAGTGTCATTGGGCTGTACATTTGTGATGGTCAGAATGAAGCTGTTACTGGAGTTGTCTCTGGAAAATGAGATTCGAGTAGTGAGCCCTGTGTTCCATTGTGTGGAATACTTTCTTTCACGTGTGGATAACCACGTCACATGACTCCCTGGTTCTTGTCTGTACCAGCGAACATCGGTGTGTGTCACTGTGGCATTCCTCATGGTGCACTGTAACTGGGCAGTGTGACCCTCGGTGACACGTTCCACTATCAGAGACTGGAGAGGGACTGGACCAGATGCACCTTTTGAGGAAAAACATCAAGAATATAAGAATCATTTGTTCAGGTCACAATGTGCCACAATGTTCAAAGGGAACACGTTCTGCATTAAATATGGATCTGGTTAAAAATTGAATCAATGAAACTGGAGCAGATCAAACCAACCATGTTTGTGTAATTAAATAACTTTAATAACTTTTGTGTAAATATTTCAAGAAGAGCAACAGGGTCAGAGTGTACAGTGATGTTGCCTGAATAAAGGGCAGCTCCTGATTACAGCTCCCAGCCTCAGGCTCTTCCCACTCCCTGTCCTGATCCCCTGCCCCCACCCCTTCCCCACATCCTGTGCCCCCACCAGATGCTCCAAGCTCCTCACGTCTCCCGGTCTCTTCTCCCTGACCCCAGCCCTATCTGGTGACCCACTCATTGGTCAGAAACTGCAGCATCTTCAGGAAATATCCCACATTCCCTCCTCATCCCACTCACTGCTTTCCTCGGAATGATCACCTTTCCCTGAGTCTGACCCCTTGCAATCCTCCCACTGGCATGTACACAGTTCCCTGTGTATTCATTGGGACTGGGTATCCCTGGCACTGTGGATCTCCTAATTGCTAACTGATCCCATGTCTCCATGTGCCCAGGAGCTGCTGACAGAACTGGAACCCAGTTTCTCAGATGCATGTATCTTGCAACAGCTCTTAAAGTGCCTGTCCCACTCAATCCCACCGTCCATCTCTGGCCCAGGATACACTTGTTATCATCTAAGACCAGAATGTTCCCTGGATGGATGGGACATTTGGATCAAATCTCTTTTCAGCTTTTCCTTCTCCAAGGGGAACATTCCCAATCACTTTGACTGGTGTTGTTATGGTCCCAGTTGATGTTAATTTTGGACAAATTTGATTCCAGACTGAAATCTGGCTTGGATTCTTTTTTGTTTCAAACTAGCAAGTGTTCCACTGAGAAAAAATACACACAATGCAGCAGACTTGGTTTCAACAGGAGGAAAAGATTTTTTGAGATTTTTATGAAGTGTTTTTTGTGTGAATAGAACTGAAAAAGAATATAATGTACCAAGCTATATTCATAAAAGCACTATTTTTAAGACTGAGAAACACACAATGAAATACAATACTTTAGCAATCACAACAGTATTTCTTGACATAACACACACATTAAAGAAAATACCCTTCTGTATCAAGCCTATTGGGGTTGACATAACTCCAAGAACTGTTTCTGTCAGCTCTGTAAGCTCTCACTTCAGAACATCATTCACTCTGTCTTAAAGTTACAGTGTATGTCTTCAACTTCACAACATTGGCAATTACATTTTAGTTGGGATAAAACCATATCCCATTAATCTCAAACATACATTCAGTACAGACAGGGCGACACAGCTCTGCAGAAATAATTCATGCTGTTTGCAGAAATAAAACCTGGAAGAAAGACCATTCCAGTGCGGCAAGGAAATCATATCAGAAGTTAGAAGTGCTGACATCTCAGACTTTCTTCAGCTTCATGTGAATTGGGTGAAATTAGTGTTTTATTTTTGCAACATAACATTAAGTAATGGTTCTTATACATTCAATAACGTTTTTCAATGAAAGAGTAAACTCCCAGCTCTGACTGCTTCAGCATACCATTTAGAATTGCACTTTTAAATAAAATTATCTTAACTGCTCTTATTTCTCCATTCAATACAAGTATCCTCACATCTCTCTGCATTACATCTGATCTGCTATTGGCTGCCCATTCTCACCCAATGGGTCAAGTAGAAGAGAAAGCCCAGGAACTACCTGAGCCAGGATGGGGACTGAAACCATACTCTGAGCAATATTCAACCCGAAGCTCCAGGTAAATATCGTAGGAACTCCCAGAATATTATGATCACTCTTCCCTAGTTGACGTCTCGAATGGCTGAAGTCTAATGTAGAATAATGCCAACATCTCAGCTTCAATGCCAGTCTCAGCTGTGGGAGCTCATGGAGACCAAGCGCGTACCCTTTCCCCATGCTCAATGTGGAGTGGTTCTCTTTGAACTGGATTGAACCAATTGTCTCTGGAATGAAGAGAGATATGTGTGCTCCTTTGTGCTCTATGGTCCATTCCCAATCCCTGGGAGGTTCCCTTGCAGATGTGGCACCTCACAGAGCAATCTCGCTGACTCTGCTCACCCAGCCTGATGGCACTGACACCCTTGTGAATTGAATGGAATTAATATCACTCAATCTCCAGGATAAAACTCCACATTTCCCATAAAATCCTCCTCCCATTGTCACAAAAATATACCCTTTCTCTCCACCACCCACCAACATTGAACCTGAGCTCAGGTTCTTCCCCACAGTGAATCCATCCCCAAGATCACTGTCCATTACCACCTCAATCTTCTTGATCACAAACTGATCTCCAATTCATTCATTGGGCAAGATGTTATTTTTGGAAGTGATTGTCATGTAAACTCTACTTACTGTCTACAATGAGCTGGCTTCCACTTCCATAGATCTTTCCCCAGACAGAGCAGTAATAGACCCCAGTGTCATTGGGCTGAACGTTTGTGATGGTCAGAATGAAGCTGATATTGGAGGGGTCTCTGAAAGGCTGGAATCGCTCAGTGAATCCTGGGCTCCGTTGTGTGGAGCCATTTCCTGTATGTGTTAAAACCTGCTTCATAATTTGCTCTGGGGACAGTTGGTACCACTGAACATCGGTGTGTGTCACTGTGGTGTTCCTCATGGTGCACTGTAACTCAGCCGTGTGACTCTCGGTGACAAGTTCCAGGCTTGGAGATTGGAGAAGGACTGGACCAGTGATAGCTTTAAAAAAAAAGATTACAATATGTTTATTCCCACAAGAGTAGATTCTCTGTACTGCCGTATTGAAAGGATCTAACAGGGCGGTAGGAATTTTCAGTGAAATAGAGAGAACACTTTGTTATACTAATTCAGGGAGCCGCATTTGTGACTGATTCATATCAAATAAAATCCATCAGCATAAATAAAAATTATTAAACAAACAGACTGTTAAATAATATTTCTTAACACTGTTGTGGTTCTGTTCGCCAAGCTGGGAATTTGTGTTGCAGACGTTTCGTCCCCTATCTAGGTGACATCCTCAGTGCTTGGGAGTCTCCTGTGAAGCGCTTCTGTGATGTTTCCTCTGGCATTTATAGTGGTTTGTCTCTGCCGCTTCCGGTTGTCAGTTCCAGCTGTCCGTTGCAGTGGTCGGTATATTGGGTCCAGGTCGATATGCTTATTGATTGAATCTGTGGATGAGTGGCATGCCTCTAGGAATTCCCTGGCTGTTCTCTGTTTGGCTTGTCCTATAATAGCTGAAAATGTGTTGCTGGAAAAGTGCAGCAGGTCAGGCAGCATCCAGGGAACAGGAGAATCGACATTTCAGGCATAAGCCCTTCTTGTCCTATAATAGGAGTGTTGTCCCAGTTGAACTCATGTTGCTTGTCATCTGCGTGTGTGGTTACTAAGGATAGCTGGTCGTGTCGTTTCATGGTTAGTTGGTGTTCATGGATGCAGATCGTTAGCTGTCTTCCTGTTTGTCCTATGTAGTGTTTTGTGCAGTCCTTGCATGGGATTTTGTACACTACATTGGTTTAGCTCATGCTGGGTATTGGCAACCCAAAGGACTAGCCACACTACCATACATCAAGAGCATTTCCGAACTGACAGCCAGACTACTGCGACCACTAGGACTCATAACAGCACACAAACCAACCACGCAGCACTCTCAGACAACAACTCACCAGAACAACACTACTATTATAGGACAAGCCAAACAGAGAACAGCCAGGGAATTCCTAGAGGCATGGCACTCATCCACAGATTCAATCAATAAGCACATCGACCTGGACCCAATATACCGACCACTGCAACGGACAGCTGGAACTGACAACCGGAAGTGGCAGAGACAAACCACTATAAATTCCGGAGGAAACATCACAGAAGTGCTTCACAGGAGGCCCCCAAGCACTGGGGATGTCACCTTGACAGGGGATGAAATGTCTGCAACACAAATTCCCAGCTCGGCGAACAGAACCACAACAACAAGCACCCGAGCTACAAATCTTCTCACAAACTTTGAATTTCTTAACCCTGGTGAAAATCTCATCAACAGTTTGGACTTGTCAATGTCTTCTGCAGCATGATCAAAACCCACATTCACTCGCATCTGGAAGTACAAGGGCAGCAGATACATGGGAACAGCATCCCCTACAAACTCCCATCCAAGTCACTTACCATTCTGATTTGAAAATATATCATTGTTCCTTCAATGCTGCTGGGTCAAAATGCTGGAATTCTCTCTCTAAGGGATTTATGGGTCTACCTGCAGGACATGGACTGCAGTGGTTCAAAAAGGCAGCTCACCCTCAGTACTAGCAACAATAATAATGATAGTGATGATGGTGATGGTGATGGTAGTGGCAGAACATTTAGAAATGTATAACATCAATCAGCAGAGTCAGCATGGCGTTACAAAGGATAAATAATGCCAGAGCTGAAAATGTGTTGCTGGAAAAGCGCAGCAGGTCAGGCAGAATCCAAGGAACAGGAGAATCGACGTTTCGGGCATAAGCCTGAAGAAGGGCTCATGCCCGAAATGTCGATTCTCCTGTTCCTTGGATGCTGCCTGACCTGCTGCGCTTTTCCAGCAACACATTTTCAGCTCTGATCTCCAGCATCTGCAGTCCTCACTTTCTCCTCAAAGATAAATAATGCCAGACAAATTTACTGGAACTCTTTGATGAGGTAAGAAGCAGGATAGATAAAGGGGATCAAGTCGATGTCATGCATTTGGATTTTCCAATCATTATTGATAAGGTACCACACATGAGCCTAGTCAATAAGATGAGAATCCTGGTATTGGAGATAGTATGGACAGAGGATTAGCTAACTAAACAGTGACAGGAGTTGGGATAAAAGGTGCATTTTCATGGTAACAACCTGTAATTTGTGAAGTGCCACAGGGCTCAATGCTGGGGCCACAATTATTGACAATCGATATTAATGACTCAATGGAGAAAGTGAATCAACTGCAGCAAAGTTTGTGGATGGCACAAGAAAAATGGGAAGACAAGTGGTGAGAGTAACACAAAGAGTCTGCACAGAGCTATAGACAGGTTCAGTGAGTGGGTGCAATATTGGTGGATGAAATGTGCTGTGGTAAATACAAGGTCATGTACTTCAACAGGAAGAAAATGAATCAATTTCTTCATTCAAGATGTGAACATTGCTGGCTAAGCCAGCATTTATTGCCCATGCATAGGTGCTCAGGGTGCAGTTAAGAATCGGCTCTTTTGCTGTGGGTCTGGAGTCATATGTAGGCCAAACCAGTAAGGATGGCAGTAAATCAGATGGGTGTTTCCCGAGCGATCATTTCATGGTCATCATCAGATGTTCAATACCAGATTTTTAAGGAATTCAAATTCCAACTTTTCTATGGAGGGATTTGAATATGGAGTCTCAGAACTTTCCCTTCGTCTCTGGGTTAATAATCTAGTGATGATCCCACTTGGTCATTCCCTCCCATGAGGGGAAAGACTGCTTGACAGCCCAGCACAGAGGGACTGGGAGGGTTGGAGAGTGTGTATGAATCACTGAAAGCTAACATCCAAGTTCAGCAGGGAGTAAGGAGGGAAGATGGAATATTGGCCTTTATTTCAAAGGGAATGGAGGATAACAATAGGGAGACTTTGTTACAACTATTCAAGGCACTAGTTAGACCAGAGCTGGAATAATGGGGGCTGTTGTGGGCCCCTGAATATTGGCCTTTATTTCAAAGGGAATGGAGGATAACAATAGGGAGACTTTGTTACAACTATTCAAGGCACTAGTTAGACCAGCAATAAAGTTTCAGCTTTGATCTCCAGCGTCTGCAGACCTCACTTTCTCCACTAGTTAGACCAGAGCTGGAATAATGGGGGCTGTTGTGGGCCCCTTATCTGTGGGAAAATACACTGACATTGGAGGCAGTCCAGAGAAGGTTCACTAAGTTGATCCTGGATGTGGAGGGATATTCTTATGAAGAGATGGTGAGTTGGTTGGGTCTGTACTCATCTGGGTTTAGGAGAATATGAGAAGAACTTAGTGAAGCATATAAGATATTGAAGAGGCGATATAGAGAGTAGTTTCCCCTTGTGGGAGAGTCTCAGAATCAAAGTTATAACTCAGAATACTGGGTCACACATTTCAAACAGAGTCAAGGAGAAATTTCTTCTCTCAGAAGGTTGTGAATCTGTGGAACTCTTTCCCACAGAGGGCTGTCATGGCTGGGTTATTAAGGATATTCAAGGATGAGATAGACAGCAATTCAATTAGTGAGAGAGTCAAGGGTCATGGGGGAAAGGCTGGAAAGCGGGTTTGAGGGTTTATCAGATCAGCCATGATCCTATGGAATGGTGGAGCAGGCTAGATGAGCCAAATGGCCTCCTTCCATTCCTGTGTTTTACTGTCTTATCTTATTACAATATCCATTCTCATGATCAGACAGACACAGCCATCCTCAGAACCTGACCCTGAATCCTCACAACTGTTTCACTGCCATGTACACAGAATTTCTCAGTATTCACTGACACTAGTAATCACCTGATTACTGACTAACCCTGTGTCTCCCTATGCCCATGGGCTGCTCAGAGACACAAGGTCCAGCTTCTCACATGTACACTTCATATACCAGCTCCCAGACACCTTGTCAAACCAATCATAGTCATAGAATCATAGAATCATAAAACCCTTCAGTCCAAACTGGTCCATGCCAACTAAAATATCCATGCACACTGATACACTTCTATAAGACTCCCCCTCAGTCTCCTACACTCTAAAGGAAAAAACTCCAAGGTTGCCCAATCTTTCCCTATCACTCAGTCACTTGAGGCCTGGCAATATCCTTGTAAATTTCTTCTGCACTCTTTCCAGTTTCATAACATCCTTCCTGAAGCAAGGTGACCAAAACTGAACACAATACACCAAGTGTGGCCTCACCAACATCCTGTACAACTGCAACAGAACTTCCCAACTTCTGGGTTAATAATCTAGTGATGATCCCACTTGGATGCCCTGATTGATGAAGGCTAGTGTGCCAAAAGCCTTCTTCACTGCCCTGTCTATTGTGACTCAGCTTTCAGAGAAACGTGTACCTGAACTCCAAGGTTCCTCTATTACATAAGGCTCAACCATTCACCATTACTACATTACTACATTTCATAAGGCTCAACCATTCACCATTAATCTCCAAATTTGATTTGACTTCCCAAAAAGCAAGACCTCACACTTACCAATATTAAACTCCATTTGCCATTTCTCAGCCCACTTGCCATCCGTCTCACGGGTTGGTGACGGTTTGCCATGGCAGATTCGTCACTGCCGATTAGCCACTGCTGGTTCACCACCAGCGTTTCTCCACTGGGGTCGTTTGACCTCTGGAGACTATTCACCACTGGAAATATATATATGTACTGATTGTTTTCCCACCTACCTGTTCTTCCATACTTCTCAGTCCCCTTTATTTATACAACTATATAGTACATATTGATAAAAAAAGAGGTAAAATAAATATCATTTTATTGGTTTATATATAAAAATGAGTTACAAAGACTTGTGGTGGCAAATCGTCCTCAGTGGCCAATGGGCAGTGGTGAAGCGTCCTCGGCGGTGAAAGGGCAGTGGCTAATCAGTGACGGTGAATGGTCCCATCCTGCCGTATCACACCCTGGAATATTAGCCTATTCCTTTTCCCCAAATCAGGAAAGGGCTGGCAGCATGTTTATCCCAAATAATCATTTTCATTAATCTGATTGTCAACATTTCTCTTCCTCTCATTTATCCCTGGAACAAGATCCCTTTCATTGGCATCACCTCACACTGTATTCTCCCCCTCACTGACCAACTCTCCACAATATCATTCATATATCTGTATATCCCCTGGGTCAATTGCATATATCTCTTCAATATCCCCCTACTATACGGATAAATAATTCCCTCTCACACCCACCTGCTAACACAAACTCTCTCATCCATGGTGTAATAAATTTAGACTCACTTCTGGGAAATGCCATGGCTAGACGAAGGCTTGCAGCATCACCCACAAATATAAAAGTCCAAAGGAGGTTGAAAGGATATACTGAGACGAGAGAGGATGCAGAATCACTGGGTTGATTCTGGAATTAAGGGGGATGGCTTATGAGGAGAGACTGAGTAGACTGGGATTATATTCATTGGAATTTAGAAGAATGAGGGGGAATCTTATAGAAACATAAAATTACGAAGCAAGTAGATAAGATAGAAGTAGAAAGGATGTTTCTATTGGTGGGTGAAACTAGGACAAGAAAGAATTGCCTTAAAATTAGGGGGAGCAGATTTTGGACTGAATTGAGGAAGAACTTCTTCAAGCAGCAGGTTGTGAATCTGTGGAATTCCCTGCCCAGTGAAGTAGTTGAGGCTTTTGCATTGAATGTTTTTAAAGCTAAGATAGATAACTTTTTAATTAGTAAAGAAATTAAGGGTTATAGTGAGAGGGCGGAGAAGTGGAGCTGAGGCCATGAAATGATCAGCCATAGAGTCATAGAGTCATAGAGGTGTACAGCATGGCAACAGACCTTTCGGTCCAACCCATCCATGCCGACTAGATAGCCCAACCCAATCTAGTCCCACCTGCCAGCACCTGGCCCAGAACCCTCCAAACCCTTCCTATTCATATGCCCATCCAAATGCCTCTTTAATGTTGCAATTGTACCAGCCTCCACCACTTCCTCTGGCAGCTCATTCCATATATGTACCACCCTCTGTGTGAAAAGGTTGCCCAGTAGGTATCTTTTATATCTTTACCCTCTCACCCTAAACCTATGCCCTCTAGTTGTGGACTTCCCGACCCCAGGAAAGAGACTTTGCCTATTTACCCTATCCATGCCCCTCATAATTTTGTAAACCTCTACAAGGTCACCTCTCAGCCTCCGACATTCCAGGGAAAATAGCCCTCTCTATAGCTCAAATCCTCCAACCCTGGCAACATCCTTGTGAATCTTTTCCGAACCCGTTCAAGTTTCATAACATCGTTCCAATAGGAAGGAGACCAGAATTGCATGCAATATTCTAACAGTGGCCTAACCAATGTCCTGTACAGCCGCAACATGATCTCCCAACTCCTGTATTCAATACTCTAACCAATAAAGGAAAGCATACCAAACACCTTCTTCACTATCCTATCTACCAGCAACTCCTCTTTCAAGGAGCTATGAACCTGCACTCCAAAGTCTCTTTGTTCAGCAACACTCCCTAGGACCTGACAATTAAGTATATAAGTCCTGCTAAGATTTACTTTCCCAAAACGCAGCACCTCATATTTATCTGAATTAAGCTCCATCTGCCACTTCTCAGCCCATTGGCCAATCTGGTCCAGATCCTGTTGTAATCTGAGGTAACCCTGTTCACTGTCCACTACATTTCCAATTTTGGTGTCATCTGCAAACTTACTAACTGTACCTCGTATGATCGCATCCAAATCATTTATGTAAATGACAAAAATTAGAGGGCCCAGCATCGGTCCTTGTGGCACTCCACATCTTATTGAATGGTGGAGCAGGCTCGAGTGGCCAGATGGCCTACTCCTGCTCCTGGTTCTTATGTTCAAGAACAGAACACTTCCAGGAACAGGTTTCTGGGATCTATCTGTCGTGTTGGGAACCAGAGCGATGAGTAAAGAAAATCCATCAGTAAGGGTTGATGTGGCATCGCAAACAAATGAAAGCCGAAACTCTCCTGGAAGATGAAGATAATTCAGAGGGAGGATTAGTGATGATGTCCCTCGTTGAGGATCAGAAAGCAGATCAGAAAGCATACTGAGGAAGAATCTTTGTGGTAGATTAGTTAGTAAAGGGACATCAGTTGGGATCCAGGAGAGCTTGCAAATTGGATACAAACTTGACTAGAAGGGAGGAGACAGAGGGTGGTGGTGGAGGGGTGCTTTTCAGACTGGAGGCCTGTGCCTAGCACTGTTCCACATGGATTAGTGCTAGATCCACTGCTTTTCATCATTTTTATAAATTATTTGAATGTGAATGTAGGAGGTATGGCTAGCACGTTTGCAGATGACACCAAAATAGATGTTATGGTGGACAGTGAAGATGGTTATCTTTGAGTCCAATGGGACCTGGATCAGATGGGCCAATGGGCTAAGGATTAGCAGATCATGTTCAATTTAAACAGACCTGAGGTTGTATATATTGGTAAGGCAAACCAGGGTCGGACATATACAAATAATGGTGGGACCCTGTATGGGGAGTGTAACGAGGTCAGCCAGGTAGACTTCATGGAATATGAGTTCCCTGATTGGGGCTATTAGCCTGGTCCAATCAGGAAACCCTGGCTGACAGATAAGAACAGGAGATTCAGGGGTTCTGTTCACTCTGAAAGTTGGCTCTGAGGGAGCTGGATCAGTGTCACGTACTGAGCATGTGTAAATAAAGGGGAATTTGGTGACAGAAAACTCCAGAAGGCTATGTCCTAAATATGATGCCTTGAGTCACCTCCTGCTGGCAGATTAATCCACCGGTGATGCTGTCACTGGAAGAATCTGTTCTAATTATAAACTTTCTGGAGACCCTTCTCATCACCGCTGACCAGACCTGACTCTGGACACTAAAAGATCTGGTCCTGGCTAAACTAAAACAGCTGGTGTTGTTGGGGGAAGTCAAAGGGCCATCACAACCTGAACTGAAACCTTTCTGGACCGGCTGAGCCCTGATTACCATAGAGGATGGCAGATTACTGTAGGGAGCAGGAGTGATTCCACCGAGCAAAGGTTCCCGCCAGAACTCCACCAGGGTCATCCAGGGGCTTCCAAAATTAAAATGTGGTGGAAGGTAATCGCTGGTGGCCAGGAATGGATGCAGCGACAGCCACATTGGTGAGCAGTGCCCAGAGTGCCAGCACAGACAAAAATTACCGCCAGCAGCTCCCTCATTTCATGGGAATGGCCGGGTGAACCCTGGACCCAGTTACATGTTGAATATGTCAATCTTTTTATGGGCTCTGTATTTTCAGTTTGTGTGGACACCCACTCAAAGTGATTGAACACACATAGGATTCAGGTGTCAAACATGGAAACAATGAGAGTAACATTGCACGCATCTTTTGCAATATAAGGACTTTTTAAGGTGCTGGTCACTGATAACAAACCATGGGAGGGTGGGGGTTGTGTGCATGTGTGTGAGCTCTGAAGGTGGAGGGGTATGTGACTCATAGATCAATAACTTCAGCACATGTTTTGGGAAAAATGAAATGTTTGAAAATTAAATTGATAGACTCAGACCCATAGTGGTAATCATAATGAGCTCACAAAAGGCCCAGCAAACTCAAATTAAACGTGCTTGGATGGCTAGCAGTTATTGGAATATCTGTATCCTATGTATACCGAAAGTGGGCATGAGAGAACCACTTTTCATTCCTGTTATCTGAAATCAAGAGGGAGGGCAAAATTCCTGACATTGAATAATTTGAAGCTAAATGCCAAGTCAACTCATGCTACTCTCAGAAGGCTGTGTAGCTTGATCACCAATTGCTGGTGTAGGGTGACATAATCCAAAGAATTTCTAACATGGAAACTTCTAGATATTTCAAGACCATGTGATCATTTGTGCTCAAGTTAAAGAAAATGCTTCTAAAAGAACTTGAAAACATTGAGGCTGGCATGGTGATTCAGTGGTTAGCACTGCTGCCCCACAACACCAGAGACCCAGGTTCAATTCCAGCCTTGGGTGACTGTCTGTGGAGTTTGCACATTTGCCCCATTTCTGCACAGGCTTCCTCTGGGTGCTCCAGTTTTCTCCCACAACATAAATGTCATGTGAATTGGCCATGCTAAATTGCCCATAGTATTAGCTGCATTAGTCATGGGTAAATATCAGGTTGAGGAATGTGTCGGTGTGGACTTGTTGGGCCAAATGGCCTGTTTCCATACTATAGTGTATCTAATCTACTCATAAAAGCTTTGAAGTTCTCATAGAACACTGATGCAATGTACTCATTTAGAAACCAAGGACCATTGCATGGCTAAGAGGCATGGTTGACACGATGTCAGGATTCTTTTATACATTTGTGTGAGGTGACCATCACTGGCTGGCTAGTATTTATTACCAATCCCTAGTTTCCCTTGAGAAGGTGGGGGTGAGCTAACTTCTTGAACTGCTGCACTCACCCGCTGTGGGTTAACCCACAGTGCCGTTAGGGAGGGAATTCCAATATTTTGGCCCAGTGACACTGAGGGAACAGTGATATATTTTTAAGTCAGAATGGTGAGTGTCTTGGAGGGAAAATTGAACATGGTGGTATTCCCATACTCTGCTGCCTTTGTCCTTCTGAATGGAAGTGGTCGTGGATTGGAAGATGCTGTCTGAGGATCTTTAGTGAATTTCTGCAGTACATCTTTAGATAGTACATACTGCTGCTACTGAGCGTCGGTATTGGAGAGAATGGATGTTTGTGGATGTGGTGCCAATCAAGTGGGTACTGGATCTTGGATGATGTCAAGTTTCTTGATTTTTGGTGGGATTACACTTATTCAGGCAAGTGGGGAGTATTCCATCACACTCCTGACTTGTACCTTGCAGATGGTGGACAGGCTTTGAGGAGTCAGGAGTTGAGTTACTCACCGCAGAACCCTAGCTTCTGACCTGCTCTTGTAGCCACTGTGTTTATATGGTGAGTCCAGTTGAGTTTCTGGTCAATGATAATTCCCAGGATGTTGATAGTGGGGGGTCAGTGATAGTAACACCATTGAATGTCAAGGAGATGGTGGTTAGATTGACTCTTATTCTTGATGGTCATAGTCTGGCATTTGTGTGACGTGAATGTTATTTGCCACTTGTCAGCCCATGTCTGGATATTATCCAGGTCTTGTTGCATTTGAACATGGACAGTATCTGAGGAGTTGTGAATGGTGCTGAACATTGTGCACTCATCAGCGAACATCCCCACTTCTGATCTTATGATAGAGGGAGGGTCATTGATGAAGCAAACTTGTTGCACTGTGATGGAGGAGGATTTCCTGGAATGTATGACGGATGGTTTCCTCACGCAATATGTCGAGGAACTAACTATAGAGCAGGCCATCCTCAACTGGATATTGTGTAATGAGATAAGATTGATGAGCAACATTGTGGTGTGAGATCCTTAAGGGACAAGTGACCATAACATGATAGAATTTGTCATTAAGATGAAGAGTGACATAATTAAATCTGAAGCTAGAGTCCTGAACTTAAAGAAAGTTAACATTGATGATGTGAGACATGCATTACCTAGGATAAGCTGGCCAAGAATACTTACTGGGCTGGCGGTAGATAGGTAATGGCAGACAATAAAAGATTACGTGGATGAAATTCAGCAATTGTACACCCCTGCCTGGCATAAGAGTTAAACAGAGAATGTGACTCAACTATGGTTAACAAGGGAAATCAGGAACTGTGTTAAAGCCAAAGATGAGACATTTAACTTCTCCAGAAAAAGCAGCAAACCTGGAGACTGGCATAAATTTAAAATTCAGCAGAGGAGGACAAAGGTTTTAATTCGGAAAGGGAAAATAGAATATGAAGGTAAGCTTGCGGAAAACATAAATTCTGACTGTAAAAGCTTCTATACATATGTGAATGGCAAAAGACTGGTGAAGACAAATGTAGGTCACTTCCTGTTAGAATCAAGTGAATTAATAATGAACGACAAAGAGATGTTGAACCAGTTAAATAAATATAAAAAACAAGGGTTGCTGGAAAACTCAGCAGGCCTGACAACATCTGAGCAGAGAATTGGATCCGGTGATCCTTTCTCAGAACAGTTCTCAGGAAAGGTCACTAGACCTGAAGCCTGAACTTCGGTTTCTCTTCACAGATGCTGCCGGACCTGCTGAGCTTTTCCAGCAACTTCTGTTTTTGTTTCTGATTTGCAGCAGCTGGAGTTCTTTTGTTTTTTCTTTTTCAGTTGATCAAATACTTTGAACCTTCCTTCAGGAAATGCTTGGGGACAGAGGGTCAAGCATGAAGGAGGAACTGAAGGAAATCCTTATTAGTCAGGAAATGGTATTGGGGAAACTGATGGGATTAAAACCTGATAGGTCCCCAGGGCCTGATGCTCTGCATCCCAGAGTACTTAAGGAAGTGGCCCTAGAAATAACGGACATATTGCTGATCATTTTCCAGCATTCTGTAGACTCCGGAAGAGTTCTAATGGATTCGACTATAGTTAATGTAACCCCATTCCTTAGAAAAAGAGGGAGAGAGAAAATGGGGAGTTTTAGGCTAGTTAGCTTGAAATTGGTGGTGTTGAAAATGCTGGAAGTATTTATTAAGGACGTAATAACTGAGCATTTGGGAAGTGGTGACAGAACTCATTCTCGTCAGCATGGATTCGTTGAAGGGAAATCATGCTTGACAAATCTTTTGGATTTTTAATTGAAGATGTGATCAGTAGAGGGGACAAGGGTGAAGCAGTAAAAGTTGTGTATCTGGACTTTCAAAAGGCTTTGACAAGATTCCAGACATGAGATTAGTCAGGAAAATTAAAGCTCATGGTATCGGAGGTAATATATTGACATAGATAGAGAACCGATTGGCAGACAGGAAGCAGAGAATTAGAATAAACAGGTCCTTATCAGAATGGCAGGCAGTGATGAGTGGGATACCACAGAGTTCAGTGCTGAGATCCCAACAGTTCGCAACACACATTATCAATTTGGACAAAGGAATTGAATGCAGTATCTCCAAATTTGCAGATGACACTAAGCTGCGTGGCATGGTGTGCTATCAGGAGGATGATAAAAGGCTGCAGGGTGTTTTGGACAGACTGGCTGAGTAAACAAATATTTGGCAAATGCAATAAAATGCAGAGAAATGTGAGGTTATTCACAGTTCTGGATGTAGGAATGCTCACTGAGCTGGAAGGTTCATTTCGAGACATTTCATGTCGTTGGTGCCAATGTGCACCACGACTTCTGGCTGCACACCCTCCCCCTTAAGGATTCTGAAGACACGGTCTGAGATGTCTCGGACCCTAGCACCCGGGAGGCAACAAACCATCCGTGAGAAGCAGCGGTGTTTTTTATTCTCTCTTCACAAAAAGAGTGGGAGCAGCAGAGGAAGTGACGGCAAACAGAGGGGCAGCCGGGAAGGAGAACTGAGAGTATAAATACTCACCTTTTAATCACCAACGGTCATTTGAGTGGGAGCAGCGGCCGAGTAAAGGCGAACCCGGGAGACTACAGCTAAGGTAAAACAGTTTGTTTCAAAATTACTTACCTTTAGCGGGCAGCGGTGTTTTTTATTCCCTCTTCACAAAAAGAGCGGGAGCAGCAGAGGAAGTGACGGCAAACAGAGGGGCAGCCGGGAAGGAGAACTGTGAGTATAATTACTCCCCTTTTAATCACCAACGGTCATTTGAGTGGGAGCAGCGGCAGTGAGGTTGGAGCGCATAGCTGGGCGGGAAGGTAAGTGATTAGTATTTGAGTGGGGGTGTTCTAGACCCCAGGTCCTACTTCCGTAGGGCCTCCCTCCCACCCTCCTCCTCTAACCTAACTTTAAAGTCCACAGGTAAGTGACTCAGTGTTATTGACTCAGTGTTCTTGTTTTTGGAGAAAGTGTACAGTCATGGCAGCGCAGGCGGTGGAATGTTCCTCCTGCAGGATGTTCGAGGTAGGGGTGACCACCGATACTCCTGCCGACTTCGTCTGCAGGAAATGCAGTCAGATCCTGATCCTCACCGAACGAGTTAGGGAACTGGAACTGGAGTTGGATGAACTGAGGATTATTCGAGAGGCTGAGAGGGTGATTGATAGAAGCTACAGGGACATAGTAACGCCGGAGAACAGAGGTAGCTGGGTAACAGTTAGAGGTGGGAAGGGGAAGAAGCAGGCAGTGCAGGGTTCCCCTGTGGCCGTTCCCCTAAAAAATAAGTATACAGCTTTGGAAACTGTTGGGGGGGACAGCGTTGCAGGTGTAAGCTGCAGGGAAGGGGGCTGTGGCACTGAGACACAGAAGGGAAAGGGGGAGAGGAGGAGAGCGCTAGTTATAGGGGACTCTCTAGTTAGAGGGACGGACAGGCGGTTCTGTGGACATGGGCGAGACTCACGGATGGTTTGTTGCCTCCCGGGTGCTAGGGCCCGAGACGTCTCAGACCGTGTC